>NW_027269365.1:0-385375 GCF_023055355.1 Agelaius tricolor | reverse complement strand
ACCGATCCTAGGATGTAACCAAGAACAATTGAGGCATTTGCTAATCTAAACGGAAACCTTTTCTGGACCCTAGTGTCAAATCACAAGTTTTGTCTTTCAGAAGCTCGAGGCTGGAGAGCATTTCCCCTGGGGGTCGGGAAGGTAGGGGCACAAGGGGGTGAGTTTGCAGATCGCACCTGTGCCATCAGAAGGATCCAGCCCGTGTGCTTCTTGCGCTCGCCATTCTCCTGGCCATCGCTGTGTTTTACTGCTCAGCGCCGCTCCATCTGTTTGCGTGGAAGAAAGAGCCACGAGCACTAAGGCAGTCAGCAGCCATGTCATTCCAGCGATATCGAGCGCTCTCTGCTCGCAAGGCTGAACACGCTGCGGAGCCGCCTCCGCAGCCGCTCGTCCGCCCCCGCCCGCAGCAGCGGCAGCAGCCCGAGGGAGACGGCTGCAGCTCGGCGGCTCCCGCGCCTCCGCCAGCCCGAAGGCAGCCGCCCCACAGTGACCGCGGCAGCGCCCGGCGCCGCTCGCCCGGGGCGGCTCCTGCAGCTCCCGGCCCGCGGCAGCAAAGCACCGCCTCGCGCTCCGCCATCGGCGGGCGGCAGCGCCCCCCACCCGAGCTGAGCCCCCGCCACCGGTACCGCTGAGCGAGGCCGAGGCACCGGGCGGACGCCCCTTCCGCGCTGCTCAGCTCTGTGCAGGCGGCCGGACTGAGGCTTCGCCCCTCCAGCGTGGCTGCTGCGGCTCCGTCCCGCGCGGGAGAAGCACCGGGAGCTCCCCGCCCACAACCCCCTCCGCCGGTGCGCGGCCGCCTCGGCCCGCCAGCCACTCATATGGCGCGTCGGCCGTTGCGTCAGATGCCGCGCTTTACGGCCGCAGGGCCTGCCGGGAGTTTTCGTCTCGGGCTGACAGCCACCGCTCCGTTTTCCGCCGCCGGGAGCTGCGGTCCCGCCAGGGGATCAAACAGCTCCTTCGCTCCTGACCGAGGGAGGACCTTAGGCAGCACCGCCCCTCCCGAATGTCCTTTCTTTTCCACTCCAACTCTTTTTTTCACTCTGTTTTTCACCCCCTTTTCCACTCTCACTCTTCCTTTTTCACTCTCACCCTTTTCCTTTTTCACTTTTCTCTCTTCCTTTCTCTTCCTTCTTTTCTTTCTCTCTCTCTTTCTTTCTCTCTCTCTCTTTCTCTCTTTCTTCCTTTCCCTGTATTTCTAATCTTGGCTTTCCATTCTAGCTTTAGAATAAAAAAGCAGCAGTAGAAACATTCAGGCTACATGGGAGTGCGAAAAACCCCAAAATGGTAATGATTTTCGGAAAGCTATTTCCTTCATGGGAGCCTGAAATTTTCTACAGCTGCAGGTGACATAGAGCTTTTATTTCTTCTGCTATATAGTTTATACTTTATACTTTATTTTTACAGCGCCCCCTGCCGCCTGCACCGGCGCACTGCAGGCAGAGTGCCGCCTAATGACGTCACCTCGTCGACACGGCGCCCCGCCCCGGACACGCCCCCAGCGCCCCAGGAAAGACCCCAAGGCGTAGCCGTTTTGACAGCTGCCTGATCAAAATGCCGACACCCACCTCGAGCCCTAGAAACAATTTCCCGCGACGCCGAACCCTGCAGGTTAACCGCAATGCCATCACCGCAATTGAAACGCCACAGAAAATCTCGTCGGGGCTGCGCCGGCGTCGGTGTTCCGTGCAGGCATTCCGGATAGACCGCTGGGGGTCCTCCATTTTTCCCGCCCTTTTGACCGCCCTTTTGAGAAGGTCAAACAAAGTCTGCCACGTGCCACTCCCAAGAGGGCGGCCTCTTGGTAGCCTGTCGGTGGCGGGCTGCAGTACCTCGCTCTGCCCACAAGGCGGCAGCACTGCCACCCAACCCAGCCGGGGGCGCCACCCCATCAGACGGTAATTAAGGTCTGACCATTGTGGTACTGTGCTGGACAGAGTAAATTAGTGACTGAAGCTTAAATACGAAAGAGGGCTGATTCTTGAATGTGCAGCAAATGAAAGATCAGGGACATAATATGGGAAAGCTTGATGTGCTGATGGAGTTCGTCCTTGCGACAGCTTTCAAACTGAGACAGGACAGTACTGTCTCAGTCTCTCTGCAGGCCTCTCAAAGTCCCTGGGCCAGACCCGAGTCGGCAGATACCGGGGGGAGCAGCCCCAACACGGCCGACAGCGGGGAGACACTCTCTGTGCCCCGAGGGTGCTGAGGGCACTCAGGCTGGTTGCCTTCGCTGCAGCAGAGACAGCAGAGACATCGGTAGAAGAGAAGGGGCCGACTCCCAGCAGGGGTTAATCCAAGGTTTTATTAAGGAGTCCCGAAGGAGCTCCTGCACCTCAGGGGGCTTCCTGCCGAGAGCCCCGGGGGATGTCCAGAGGTCACATTTAAAGGGAGGAGGAAACCAAAAGTAGATAACATTGTACTATCCAATAGGTATCTCTGGGGGATGGGTGCTGGGGGAATGGACATACAAAACAGCGTATGGGGCAGGGTTTGGGGGGCTGACCCCTAGCCTCTGGCTAATCACTCGATAACTTGGACCGAAACTTCTGGATAGAGGGATGGGATGCTGAGTGATTGACAGAGAGCCAGGGTGGGGGTTTTGGGGATGATCTCATCCCGGGAAAGGGATAACACAAGTAAAGGGAGGGGGGGGGGGGTACAGTCTGGGATAAACCATTTGGGAAAAATATGGGGATACAAAACAAACTACTTCAAAGTATTACAAAATATAAAAACACACTACAACATCTCCCTCTTTTCGTTTAAATAAAAAAAGGAAGAGGCACCTAAACTTTAAATTTCAGCTCGGAGTGATATCAAGCCTCAGCAAACCAAGGCTGTTTTGTAAATTCTGCAGAGGTTTCTGTCTCTTCCTCAGAGGAGGTGGGAACAGTCACCTGATTGATCTCTAAAGGGGAAATAGCTTTCGATATCAGTTTGGTCACAATGCTCTTGATGATCCCAAAACTGATCAAAATAACAAGAAGAACAAGCAAAACTAAAAATACAGATTTCAATATGGATCTGACCCAGCCCGAGAGTCCCCATCCTTGAAAAAGTCCATCCATCCAGTCTGCTGTTTCTTGCTTGATGTCTTGGACCATTTGTTGCATCTTTCCGATGATTTTGTGGACATTTTCAGCCTTGGATGACAGATTCAGGCAACAGAGACCTTCAAACTCCTCACAACGATGATTATGTAGCAAGAGAAGAAAATCAATTGCAGCCCGATTTTGTAGGGTGGCTTGCCTTGTTGTTTCATCGTCTGCCAGGAGGTCTGAAAGTGCAGCTGATGTAATATTGGCCTGTTTAGCAACCCAACACTCTAGATGTGATAATTCACCTAGAGCTTTAGCTGCAGACACCCATGGCAAAAACACGGTGATCGCAACCCCTTTTGGTTTGGACCAATGTACAATTTCAGAATCGCAATTTGGGTCCAGATTCTTTAAATCTCTCTTTTTGCGGGCCGAATTGCGGGTGCTGGTTTTGGTTCGCCAATCCATGATTTGGGTTTTGTTGGGTGTAAACAGGCTCAGCTTTCCAATGGTGCATGGACCTCCGATTAGACGAGAGGGGATGCCTGCCCATGCCCTGTCACCACAAATGAGGAAAAACCCTTTAGGAAGGGCACTGGGCTTATTATCAGGGGTAGAAGGTATTCCTACTTGGGAAATTTTCTTACACCAAATTTTTGCTGTATAATTCACTTTAAACTGTTTGACTTCATGGTACAAATCTACTTGATCTTTTGGTGTAAACGTAAACTGAACACAATAAAATGCTTTTGCAGAACCAAGGAGTTCAAATTCTTGGGGTTCTTTTTCTGATACTGCTTGTCTATCAATTAATTTTGCCCAAGGGGATAACGGATTATATACTGGAAGAAGGGGAGCAGCTAACGTTGGTGGAAATTCATCATATTTAGATGGGATCCCCACAAGGCAAGTGGACATCGGGTCAGACACAGAAGAGGCTGACAAACAAATGTGGTCTTGGTTGAGGACTCTGGCGAGGGTGGTCCACACATTTGCCTGAGGCTGCGGAACGATCCACATCTGACTTGGATGGACGGCTGTCAACAGAAGCAACTGAAGGATGGGGCTCATTCTGATGACACCAGGGCTGAGTTCAGATCAAAGGAAAACACTAAAACTGAAAATAAAAAATGTTAGGGATAAGGTCCAGGTAACAACAATTTAACTTTAAAGAGTCTGACGGCGCTTCCTCCTCCAGCAGGCACTGGCTACCTGTGTTGCAGCTTTGTCCTTTGACACCTTAGGAATGTACGGTCTCACCCACCTGGAGGGGATCCATCTCAAGCCTGAGGGAGTGGATACGCACGCATATCCCCTACCCCAGACTACGAGCTCATGGGGCCCCTCTATTTTCCAAGTTTCAGGGTCCTTTATGAGGACTGGTGGACGGACTTTTAGTTTGTGCTGACTGTTCTCGTTAAAATGTCTGACAATAGGTGGGTTAAGGTTTTCATAGGTACAGTTCAAAAAATTCAGTGTCAACAGCGCTTTGGACAGCTGGATTTGAGGGGTCTCCGTTTTCATCACTTCACGTTGTCGGTGTAGAACCTTTTTTAGGTTCTGATGGGCTCTCTCCACCACAGCTTGGCCTGTCGGGGAATAGGGGATGCCTGTTTTGTGTTCTATTCCCCATTGCTGCAGGAAGCTCCGAAGGTCTTTGGACTTGTACGCTGGGCCATTGTCTGTTTTGATGACCTTAGGGATTCCTAATGTGGAAAAGGCTTGCATGAAATGCTTCTTTACCTCACTGGCTTTCTCCCTTGTGTGGGCAGAAGCATAGATGGCACCAGAAAAGGTATCCACGGAGACATGGACATATTTAAATTTGCCAAGTGATGGGATGTGGGTTACCTCTGTCTGCCACACTTCGCAGCTCTGCAAGCCCCTAGGGTTTGCTCCTGCACTTAAGGTAGGTAGTGACTGATTTTGACAAGAAGGGCACGTGGCTACGATGGCTTGGGCTTGTTTGTGCTTCAGGTGGAATTGCCGAACTAAGGCAGGTGCATTCTGATGAAAAAATTGATGACTGATCTTTGCTTGTTGGAATACATCTGGGCGCGGGGCCATCTTGGCTGTAGCCGCAAGGGCATCAGCTCTCTGGTTACCTTCTGCAATGAACCCCGGCAGGTCTGTGTGTGACCTAACATGCATCACATAAAAGGGTTGTTCTCGTCAAGAGATAATTCTTACTAACTTAGAAAGTAATTCATATAAAGGAATGTTGGAAACTTCTTGCAACACAGCATTCTCTGCCCTAGACACTACACCTGCAACATAAGCTGAATCAGTAACTACATTTAAAGGCTCGGGAAACTTCTCAAAAGCTCTGACTACAGCGGCCAACTCAGCAATTTGGGGTGATCCTTCCACCTTGGCAATATCTGCTTCCCACTGTTGAGTTTGGGGATCTTTCCAAGTTACCACTGACTTGTGAGATGCACCAGACGCGTCAGTAAAAACTGTCAGTGCTTTTAGAGGTGTCCTGCTCTGAATACTTGTCAGTGATAATGAAAACTGAACATCTGAATTGAAAATTTTGTGGGCCGGTCGGTGAATCGAAATTTGGCCTGTGTAGCTATCTAGCGCTAATTGCAAGGCTTCATTCTCTTGATAAAATTGCTCTAGCATTGCTTGAGACAGATGGCCTGATTTCAGGTTTAAGGAAATGTAAATGCAGTCAAAGTCACACCCTGCCAATTCTCTGATCCGAATCCTTGCTTTCCGGATCAGTTCTGCCATCAGCTCCTGTGGCATTGTCATCCTTTTTGACCTGTTGTGACTGAGAAAGACCCACTCTATTATTAAGAGGGGATCTTTCTTGACCTGGTCACCTTTCCTTGCCTGGACAGTTTCCCACTGAAAAATCATCCCATGGAGGTGTGGCAACTTGCCTAAAATTATAAATTTGAAGGGGAGACCCTGCTGGCACCTGTGGGCCTGTCTAGTAGACATTATTTCCTGAACTTTCTCCAGTGCGGTTCTCGCTTCCTGGGTGAGGGTCCTAGGAGCACTAAGGTCATCTCCCCCTTTTAACAAATTGAAAAGGGGGGCTAGGTCTTCGGTGGAAATGCCTAGCCAAGGTCTCACCCAATTTAAGGATCCACAAAGTTGATGGAGATCTGCTAAGGTTTTGATGTCATGTTTGATAGTTAATTTTTGCGGCACAATGGTCTGCTTTCCAATTTCAAGGCCCAGGTACTTCCAAGGTGGCATCTTTTGAATCTTTTCTTCTTGGAGCTCGAACCCTGCAGCAACCAATGCATTGATTGTCAGGTCAAGTGTGTGAGTAAGCATGTCATCACTTGGGGCACACACCAGGATGTCATCCGTGTAGTGCAGGATGATGGAATCTCCTGCAGCTTCACGGACTGGAGACAACAAGGAAGAGACATACCTCTGGCAAATCACAGGACTCACTTTGAGACCCTGTGGTAAAACTTTCCAGTGGTATCTCTTCATTGGGGCCTCCAGGTTAATGGTGGGAACCGAAAAGGCAAAACGCGGAGCATCGTCAGGATGTAGGGGAATTTGAAAAAAACAATCTTTGATGTCAATTACAGCTAGAGACCAATTTTGTGGAAGCATGCTTGGTGAGGGCATCCCTGGTTGCAGGGAGCCCATGTCCTCAATAACGTTGTTAATTTGACGGAGATCATGGAGAAGCCGCCACTTGTCTTTGTTGGGTTTTTTAATGACAAAGACAGGCGAATTCCACGGCGACGTGGTCTCCACAATGTGACCTTTCTTTAACTGCTCTTGTACAAGTTCTTCAAGCGCCTTTAATTTGGTTTTATTGAGCGGCCACTGAACTACCCGTATTGGAGTATCAGTTTTCCAAATCAATTTTTGGGCATGGCGCACTTCAGCGACCGCTCCCCGAAAAACCTGCGGGTTTTCTGGGATGTCAATTGTGGTTCCCCATTGAACCATTAAATCTCTGCCCCAGAGGGGCTCTGTGTAGTCTAAAACAAATGGGCGAATGGAAGCTACTTTGCCATTAGGTCCTTCAATTTGAACAATGTTTTTTGACTGTCTTGCCAATTGAATGCCCCCTACACCTTGCACGTGTCCTGCTATGTTTTGCAATTCCCAGTGTGATGGCCACTCTTTAGATGGAATGATCGTAACATCTGCTCCAGTATCTAAAAGTCCTTGTATAGATTTGTACTCACCACCGCGGTGCAACCCACATGATAGCTTGGGTTTTTCTTTTCCCAATACCTGAGTCCAGCAGACATTGGGATGGAGTTTACCTCTGAGGGTGTCTGCTTGCTCCTGGTCCCATGGAGGCTCAGGCACTGGGATGGCTTGGGCTATTATTTGGCCCTTGGGCAAGTACACGGGTGGGTGAGTACAATGGAGCCAAATGACAAATTGTTTCGGGTCTGATGATATGAGACCCGGGGGAATATTAATTTCTTGGGGTGTGTGTTTTGTGTCCCCAAGGACGACATACTTACTGTGACGTTTCTGGCAAAGCTGTGTCCAAGTACCTGGCTGTTCAGGGTTAACAGATATGAAATGCCAGTTAGTGTCCTTGAGATGGAGAGGCTCTGTCAGCGCCAGCCTGTAAGGGTTGTGGGGAGAATCGGTAGTTAGAATTGGTCTGGGATTGTTCCAATCAAATGAATGTTCTGTTTTGTTCAAAGCCAGTGCCTCGCTTGGCACAAATACATCTTTTACACTAGATTTCTTTTCCCTCCCCTGTACTTGAATTGAGCCCACCCTATTTTTGTCATAGCGCTGGGGAAAGGAGCGCTCTTTACTCAGTTTTTTGAGAGGTGGTCCTTTGGGGAATTCTGGTTTTTAAGCTTATTGTATTTAAAATCTAAAAACTGCTTTTTCAGAGGGCAGTCAGGCATCCAATGCCCTAACTTCCCACAAAGGTGGCAAGGTCTATTAGAGTTGGAGATTCTCTCTTGTGGCATCGTGACGTGCTGAAGCTGGCTGGTGAATGGTGGATCAGGGGCGTCCACTGCAGCAATCCTTCTCTGTGGTTTTGGTCTCTCGTCCTGGTCAGCAAGGGTGATGGTAACTTTCTTCTCACACACTTCAAGCATTGCCTGCAGCGTAGGCGTTGGATCAAGAGGCAGGCTCAGGATGGCAGCTTTACACTTCTCATTGGCATTTTCTTTAGCAATCTCGGTGAGGATTTCCATCCTGGCTCCTTCGTTCTGAACTTGCAATTCAACAGCTTTTCTCAACCTTTCCACAAAACTCAAAAAGGACTCAGATGGAGATTGTGTTATTTTCAAATAATTCTCAATCGGAACAGCCGGACAGAGCCCAAAGAAAGCTTTCTCAGCTGCTCTAGCACATTCTCTGAAAGCCCTTCTGGGAATGCCCTCTGCCTGACTTGCCCCATCCTCCCAACCTCCCTGTCCACAGAGATGGTCGAGAGATATCACGTTACCATAAACATCACCAACAGTAGCGTCATCAGCCCACAGAGCTGGTAAAATTGCTCTCAATCCTTTTTTCCATGCTGCATCCCACAAGAGATATTCAGAAGAGGATAACAGGCAGGAAAAAAGGTGTTTGATATCAGCAGGGGTTAAAATATTAGCGAATAATGTAGCTTTAAGGAGTCCTCTAAAATATTCACTTGACCTCCCAAAATCTTTTTGGGCTTTGGCCAGTTCTTTGACAGAATCAACAGAAAGGGGGCTATAATTTGGCTGGAACCCCCCGTTTAAATCTGAGATATATGACACAGGGGCTGCAGAAAGGAGCAGTGGTGTTTCCGGCTTCTGGCTGCCGAGCTCAGCATCTCTGGTTACACTGACTTGGGAGCCGGAGGGCGGGCCGTGGGAGGGGCGGAGGGAGGCCGCGGCCGGCGGGCAGAGCTCTGAGGGGGCGGGGGGGGGCGGGGCCGGAGCAGGAGGGGGGGCCGGGGCCGGGGCGGGAGGAGGGGGCGGGGGGAGGGTGCAGGGAGGGCGGGTTTCGGGGGTGGGGTGTTCCGAGCAGAATGGGTTGTTGGGAGAGCGAAAAGGATTGTGGGAAGAAGAAGGAACAGGCACGGCCATGTGGCATCCTCCATTATGGTCCGGGGAAATTACCTGACGCGGATCGGGGGTACAAAGGCGGGCACTAAGGTTGTGGGACAGGGTATTACAACTTGGGGAAGCAGGGGGGAGGGTGGGGTCCCGGGGAGCTTGTCTAGAACTGTCCGGGTTGGAGACAGGGAGCTTCTGAGGGAAACTAGGGAGTGTGGCCTTCTTCAGAATGTCTCGGGCCGGGGCTGGGGGTGAGGAAAGAGGGTTAGGAGAGGGAGAACCTAACTTGGAGGGGGGTGGATCGGGTTTCTGGGAAACCGAGGTGTTGAAACTGTTCCCGGATGGCTGTTCCTGCATCTTTGAATTAGATTTTACAACATTTCTTATCTGCAGGGCTAAAAAAGCAAACTTTGTCGGAGAGGTGTCTCCTTATTTCCCTGCTTTCAATAACTCATTACCAATTTTGTCCCAAAAAGCCAAATCACTAATATTTTCAGTTGATACATGGGGAAAATGAAGAAAAAGCCATCTAACAAATTGTTTAACATCTGTTTTTGAAAATTGGATTTTTTCACTCTTAAGAATGTTCAAAAGATGATAGTAGACACCTTTGTGAGATACAGAAAGCCTAGCATCCATTTTGGCTATGATTTTAAATTTTGTATCTCAAATTTCACCAACCCAGGTGGGGGGGGGGGGGGGGGGGGGGGGGGGGGGAGGAAAAAAAGCCTGCAGCTGGCAGCCTGCCAAAAATAGAGAGAAAAAAAACCTTGGCCCTCCGTGGCAGGCCTGAAAACAAAAGGCAGGGAAACACCCCCCCTCCCAAAGAGGGGAGAAACAAGAGAAAGGTAAAACTTACCAATCCAGCTGTAGGACAGGGAAACGGAAGATCCTGGGATGCTGCTTCTACCTGAAACTGACTTTTGAGGGTACTTCAAAAGCTACCAGTTTCCTCCACAGGAGAGCAACTCACTAAAACGGAGTGTGTTCTTCTGAGGTAGCTTGCGGGCCAGAGGCTTTATGAACAGCCTGAAAGAATGTCCGAGCCGTGTCCGTGAGCTCTGGGGGTGGTCTCAGAGCCCCACGTTGGGCGCCCATCTGTCTCAGTCTCTCTGCAGGCCTCTCAAAGTCCCTGGGCCAGACCCGAGTCGGCAGATACTGGGGGGAGCAGCCTCAACACGGCCGACAGCAGGGAGACACTCTCTGTGCCCCGAGGGTGCTGAGGGCACTCAGGCTGGTTGCCTTCGCTGCAGCAGAGACGGCAGAGACATCGGTAGAAGAGAAGGGGTCGACTCCCAGCAGGGGATATTCCAAGGTTTTATTAAGGAGTCCCGAAGGAGCTCCTGCACCTCAGGGGGCCTCCTGCCGAGAGCCCCGGGGGATGTCCGGAGGTCACATTTAAAGGGAGGAGGAAACCAAAAGTAGATAACGTACTGACCAATAGGTATCTCTGGGGGATGGGTGCTGGGGGAATAGACATACAAAACAGCGTATGGGGCAGGGTTTGGGGGGCTGACCCCTAGCCTCTGGCTAATCACTCGATAACTTGGACCGAAACTTCTGGATAGGGGGATGGGATGCTGAGTGATTGACAGAGAGCCAGGGTGGGGGTTTTGGGGATGATCTCATCCCGGGAAAGGGATAACACAAGTAAAGGGAGGGGGGGGGGTACAGTCTGGGATAAACCATTTGGGAAAAATATGGGGATACAAAACAAACTACTTCAAAGTATTACAAAATATAAAAACACACTACAACACAGTACCTTATAAAATTCCTGCCCTTAAACTACCATTCACAGTAACATTCGAATGGAAGGAGTTTCCAACAATTTTCTATTCCTTCTTGCTAAACAACATGCAGCACTCTGTGGAAATTCTAGACCAAGATCCGGAGATGTTTCCTGTACTGGCACAATTACTCCTTGCAAGTTATACTGGAAAAGAATTTTCCTAAAATATAGGTGACAAGAGAGGCAGAAGACAGAGATACGGAGCTCTCCAAAGCTAAGCGCCAGTCCGGGGTGTCCTTCAGCGGAAGCCACCCTCCAGAGCGCACCGTGACCGACACAATGCTCTGTGCGGAGAGAAGCCGCTTCCAAACCTCAGGGAGACAGAGAGAGCCACAGCTTCCGAAAGTCAAAGACAGAAGCTGCACAACTCTGGGATTGTGTGAGCAGCTTTCAAAGTTATAGAAAACAGTGCCTTACCACTCTCCTGCCATTTCAATTCACCTGAATTTTGGAAAAGGAGGAGTTTTGGACAACTTTCTTTTGCTTCTTACTAAACAATCTACAGAACCCCGGGCAACATCTAGAACAACATCCAGGATGTTATCTCTACTGGCATAGTTTCTCCTTCTGAGATAGTGGAAGAGATTTTTGCTAAGATGCAAGCCACCAGAGATGCAGAAGAAGGAGATAAGGGGCTCTCTGAAGCTAAGTGACAGTCCCGGATGTCTTCCGGCACTCTGGGGCACACCACGACCAGGACAATGCTCTGTGCGAGAAGAAGCCCCTTCTTCGCCTTCAGCAGACGGAAAGAGTGGCAGTTTCTGAAAGGAAAAGAACCAAGCCGCACAACACTGGGATTCTTTGCACACATATCAAACTAATAGAAAACAGTACCTTAGCACTGTCTTGCCTTTTCCATTCACATAATATTCGAATAGAGTGAGTTCTGGAAAATTTTCTTTTACTTCTTATTAAAACATTGCAGTCCTCCGTGCAACATCTAGAACAAGATCGGAGATGTTTTCTGTACTGGTTACAGTTTCTCCTTGCAAGACAAAGTGCATAAGTTTTATCTGAGTGTTAGGCCACAAGAGCCGAATGAGATGGAGATTAGGGGCTCTCAAAAGCTAAGCGCTGGTCCCGGGCGTCTTTGGTCACAAGCCGCTCTGCGGAGCTCACTGCGCCCGGCACAATGCTCACTGTACGGAGAAGCCACTTCTTCACCTCGGGGAGACGAAGAGAGCGGCTGCTTTCGAAAGGTGAAGAACCAAGTCGCACCACAAAGGCATGTTGTGGGCAGCTTTCAAACATAAAGAAAACAGTACTTACCACTCTCCTGCTTTTTCCATTCAAGTTACTTTTGGAAAAGAAGGGGTTTTGAACAATTTTTTTGCTTCTAACTAAAAAATCTACAGATGCTCGGGCAACTTCTAGAACAACAACTGGGATGTTATCTGTACTGGCATAGTTTCTCCTTCTGAGATAGTGGAAAAGATTTTTGCTAAGATACAGGCCACCAGAGATGCAGAAGAGGGAGATATGGAGCTCTTGGAAGCTAAGAGATTGTCCCAGGTGTCTACCGGCAGAAGCCGCGCTCCGGAGAACACCACGACCAGGACCACGCTCTATGCGCAAATAAGCTGGTTCTTCGTCTCTGGGAGACGGAGAGAGCGGCAGCTTCCGAAAGATGAAGAACAAAACCCCACCACAACAGCAAGGTGTGGGCAGCTTTCAAACAGAGAGAAAACAGTACCTTACCACTCTCCTGCCTTTTCCCCTCACATTAATAATCGACTACAAGGAATTTTGGACAACTATCTTTTGCTGCTTTCAAACCAGTCTGCAGACCTCCATGGAACTTCTAGAACAAGATCCGGGATGTTTTCTTTACTGGCACGGGTTCTCCTTGCAAGACATAGTGGAAAAAGCTTTTTACTAAGATGTAGGTGACAAGTGAGGCAGAAGACGGCAATAAGAAGGTCTCCGAAGCTAAACGCTGGTCCCAGGCGTCTTTCAGCACAAACCGCTCTTCAGAGCTCACCGCTACTGGCACAATGCGCTCTCTGCGCGAAGGAGCCGCTTCTTCACCTCCGGGAGACAGCGCGGCAGCGTCCGAAAGGCAAAGAACGAAGATGCACAACACCGGCATTCTGTCCGCAGCTTTCAGATTTATAGAAAGAAGTACTTTACCACTCTCCTGGCCTTTCCATTCTCATTCTATTCGAATAGGAGTTTTGGACAACTATCTTTTGCTTCTTGCTAAACACTCTGCAGACCTCCATGTAAATTCTAGAGCAAGAACAGAGAGCTTCTTGTTACGTGCAGTGTTTCTCCTTGCAAGATATGTTGGAAAATCTTTTTGGTGTATGTTAGGCGACAAGAGCTGAAGAAGACGGCGATACGGAGCTCTCCAAAGCTAACAATCCGCACTCCGGACCTCACCGGGACCGGCACAATGCTCTGTTCACAAGGAAGCCGCTTCATTGCCTCCCGGAGACAAAGAGAGCGGCAGCTTCCGAAAGGCAAAAAACCAAGCCGCACAACACCAGCATAGTGTGACAGCTTTCAAACTGAGAGAAAACAGTAATTTACGACTGTTTTGCCTTTTCCATACACATGATATTCGAAAAGAAGTGGTCTTGGACAACTATCTTTTGCTTGTTGCTAAACACTCTGCCGACCTCTGTGCAAAATCTAGAAGAAAATCAGGGATATTTTCTCTTCTGGCACAGTTTCTCCTTGCAAGATATGGTGGAAAAGCTTTTTGCTGTGTTAGGCAAAAAGAGCCGAAGAAGACGGACACAGAGAGCTCTCCGAACTAAGCACCTGTCCCGGGCCTCTTTCAGCACAAGCCGCTCTCTGAAACGCACCAGGACCGACACAATGCTCTGTCCGCGAAGAAGCCACTTCTTCGCCTCCGGGAGACGGAGAGAGTGGCAGCTTCCAAAAGGCCAAGATCCAAGCCGCACAACACGGGGATTTTGTGTGCAGCTTTCAACCAAGAAGAAACAGTATACCTCACCACTCTCTTACCTTTTCCATTCACATTAATATTCGACTACAAGGAATTTTGGACAACTATCTTTTGCTTCTTTCAAACCAGTCTGCAGACCTCCGTGCAACTTCTAGAACAAGATCCGGGATGTTTTCTTTATTGGCACGGTTTCTCCTGGCGAGTCCTAGTGGAAAATCTTTTTGCTAAGATGCAGTCCCCCAGAGATGCTGAAGACGGAGATACAGAGCTCTCCTTATCTAAGGGCTGGTCCTGGGCGTCTCTCGGCAGAAGCCGCGCTCCGACATGCCCCACGACTGGCACAATGCTCTGTGCGGACAGAAGTCCCTTCTTCGCCTCCGCGTAACTGAAAAAAGAAGGACAAGCTTAAACCTTAATTGTCTCAATTGTTTAGTGGTTTGGGCCTTTCAGCCCGGTTAATAGTGCCATTCGTTACGGCAGTTGTCGCTGCTGGGCAGCTTTGATTACGCCAAATAAGTTGGGATGCTGGATGGTCAAACAACTAAAGGTAAGTTCAGCAGTTTTAAATCAGTTGTTCAGTGACGTAGATACCATTAGTCATGGCACCCTGCAAAAGTAAACTCCTATCGATTTATCATTGTTAGCACATGGGCACGAGTGTGAGGATTTTGAAGGAATGTGTTGTATGAACATGTATGAACACATGAACATTTCACCATTCTGCAGTCATTCACAGGAAACTCAAACTACGAGAAGATAATATGAAGAAAATGATTGGGAATGGGTGGGGTATGCATGAATGGTTGGAGTGATGGCAAAGAACTGGATTTTTGAAAGATCTCGTAAAGGAAGCTTTATTATTACTAGGAGTCATTATTATATTGCTTTGTGTTATTCCATGCATAACGAAAATGGAGAGCCTCTTGGAAGAAAATACGGTGGAAATGGTCTGGCTGGTGCAAGAAGAAAAAGGGGGAATTGTAGCAATGTATCTGAACCGCTTAGACTACAGGGTGTACAAGCCATCCAACTTGGAACCGTTCTTATCAAAATTTTCTTCGGGCCCTCTGGAATTCATCAAGGTTACTAAGACATAAGCCATGCTAAAATAAGAAAGAGAAGTTGAGAAACCAAATTCAAAGACCACAAAAACTGGATAACAAGGGGCAGCAAAGCACCTGGACTGTAACCAAACACATCTTCTGAGAAGTGCACGCAGAATGCGTGGACAAGACAAAGGCACCAATAAGAAATGCGGGCCTAGAGTGTGCAGAGATTTAGAATGTGTGAGTGCATCATATCAACAATCAATGGCTTCTGCTTAATCCTCTTGCTCCGTTGTCCAGGAGTCCTGAATTTCCCACAAGGGACACTTACTTAAAGTGTTCCGATTTTCATGATAGAGTTACTGTCTAGACGATGAATAATGGGAATACTTCTTTCAAATCCTCCACTTACTGCATCTGTATGTCTCACCTTTTCCTGATTGTACTGATGGCTATACATTAGTTATGACTAAAAGGGAATGAGTTTTGAAGATCTATTGCAAGGAAATAAAATGGTAGCTCTGCTTCCATTTCCATTGTCTAAGAAGAACTCCAATTTGTTTTGGATTTTTCATAGACCTCTGACTAGGTTAGCATTTGTTTTTGATTGACCCCATTAATTTTAGGCTACTATGCTTGACCAATGAATAGAAAGGGGAAAGGCACACAGCTTAGGTGGTTCCCTTTTCAGCAACTTCTCAGTAGTAGGGACATTTCTGTCCACAAGTTTGTTACTTCAGCTAGCAGATTATGCTCACTCCAAAAGAAGGTGAGAAGTTTCCTTCCCTGAATTGTCTAATAATTCTTCCTGCTTCTTGGTGACTCTTTTATATGACTGGATTCTGCATTACTGGAGTTTGTTACAAAAAGTTGGAATAAATTGCATGCATCCGCTCTTGGGGGAAACAGAGTATTTCGCCAATAGCATCTAGGCTTTTATCAACCTGAGAGTGAATGGACCGGACACTTAAAACAGTAAATACTGCTGGTTCCAATTCCATTTTTATACTAGTCAAACCAAATGGTAAACCTGCACCAATAGGGAGGGACATTGGACTTTCTTTTTTTTTAGAGAAAAGCTAATGAAAAAGTTTCACCAGAATCAGAGCAGGCTGTAAAATAAGAAAAGCATCATGAAAAGAGGCCAATCCTATCCTTTTAGTATTGCTAGTTGTGATTGGATATGAATGAAATGTGTCAACTCTGTGTTCCTGGGTATCACATCAATAACAGGTACATCAGCTGCTGTAGTTCTCTCCTAAAGCTAAGAACACAATCTAAAGAATTGTGATTCCATGGTCACAATTCACCCTGTGATGCTGACAGGTGAAAAAGGAGTGGAAGGTGCATGGGTAAATTAGCTTGGATGGCTTATCTAAATCAGCAGCCACTGAAGACTTCAATAGGTGAGTTGCCCATGTTTTTCTTGGGATTCTTTTAACCTTTCCCCATTAATTCAGCCTCTGCTCTCAAGCCTTTGCTGACATTTCAAGTATCTCTAGAGCCTGGAAATGTGTTCTTATTGATCATGTCCTTATTCCCTTGAAAGGGTTTTTTGCCTCAAGTTTCATTTTTGCTGGTTTTCTGCTAGTTCATTGTGAGAGGGCAACAGGTGTTTTGGAAGAGCTAGTACACAATCCTACAGCTTGCTTTTCTTTTGATTTGGCCTGTCTAGAAAACTGAATGACTGAACATTTCCGACAGGATTTTCTCTCCCCATTATGTTTCACTGGAAGGGTAGATGCAAATCAGCTACCTAAAGTCTTGGCACGGAAGAAATTAGTGGTTTGCTGCTGCATATAGCTTACAAAAGGAAGGACTCGGGCTGAAGCCCGTTACTTTGGTTAAGTAAAAAAGGACTATGCGAAGGTGAGGCAGCTGAATTAGAGGTAGAGCAACAAGTTCTGGAACGGTCGCCTGTTCACAGTGTGGCGTATGATGGTTGGTTGAATGAATTTTGTTATGGCTTAAAGCTATGGAACTGTTAAATGCCTGAGTGCTTCAAAAGAGTGGTTTTTGCAAAAAAGCGGCTCTCCTTTGCACCTGCCTGGGGACTCTGCATCACTACGGACCCTCACTCCCAGTTTGACAAGGAGATGATCAGTAGGAATGTTGAAGAGCTGCTGTGTCCATATGAACAGAATGGCAGAGAGTGAAGCGGTGGACATTTCTGGGCTTTAATACAATGCTGCTGCATTGATGCCAGTTTAGTCGGTTTTCCATCAGTGGCCTTTCTGTCTAAAAGTACACTGTCCAGAGTCTTTCTATTGTTTTAATACCGTCCTTCAGTTGAAAGGATGATACAATCTTTACATTTTGAAGGTCCCTGTTAGGAAACACTATGCCAGAGGATTCATTGCTCCCTTTTCTTCTGCCTCCTTTGTAATTTCCAGAGACTCATTTCAAATTTCTGCTAATGTCAAGAAGAATACTGAGAGTACTCAGCAGGGTTGACGCTCTCAGCTGCTTTCCTCGTTCATATTGCTTCATACTGTATGTGACTTAATGGCCTTGTTTTGTCATCAGCATTTTGCTGTGATTCAAAGCTAAATATTCCAGGCCTTGAACACAAAAAAAAAGTCATTGTCTTTTGCAAGAACTAGCCTTAGGAAATTTTGTGTTCATTTTGATTTCCTGGGTGTTAGCCCTGTTGCAGAAAAAAAGGAGATTTTACTCTCTTCTTGTGTACCCTCTTCTGGTGCTTTCATTCCCCCTCTCTGCTTTGCATGCCCTAGTTATTCTACAGGCGTGACTCATTTGGCATCATCTCATAGTGAAATTCTGCATAATTTCACGTACTTACAAAGGCCTGTTGCCAAGGGGCTTATATACCCGTTCAAGGGGCAAAGAATTGTAGGGCTGGGCAAGTTCAAGTGCTGAAACTGTAAGTGGTTAAGTCATGCCGTATTAATGTGACAGAGCAAATCAGTTGATCTAGGACTTTCAGCTGGACAGCTCTGAGAATAGCAGCTTGACAGCAATGACACAGCCATCTTCCTAGCTGTATTCCAGAAAGAGAAAAGAGACACCTTCAATGATTAAGATGTTTGGCATGAGAAAACAGCAAGAAATGTAGCACAAAATACTCGGGCCAGATAACGTGTGTTTTTCTAGTGAGAATTTTGCAGTTGTTCTTTCTTGTCTGTGCCTTTACTTTTCACAGAAGACAGAGGGGCATTTAATAATTATTGTGTTTTCTTTTGTTGGCCTCCCTCCTTCCATCTGCAATTAACAATTTTGCCTTTCTTTACTGGCTTCTGTTTCGTTACTTATAGCAGGTTACATGAGGTCTTTCAACCATGTCATAAACAGTCTCATACAGTGGCAAGAAGTAGAAGGTACATCTAAATGGATAAAACAAACCCACAAAAATAGAGTTTTTTTACAGTCTTCTGTGAGAACAAGATATCTTTGAACTGAGTAATGCTTTAACCTTTAGTCCACTCATTACTATTATTACAAGTGTTTGGCCTTCAGTACATAGCCTTTGAAATCACTCAGCCCAATATTTTTGGCTAATTTTGTTTTATTTCTAGCGAGGACTTTGTTCTTAAGGAATAGCCCAGAGCATGAGCGTCCATGGTAGAGTTATGCTTCCATATCAAAAGTGTTGCAAAGTCTGGTAGAGTTTGTGCTGGTAATACATCTAGGAACGAAATGTTTTACATCTTTTTTGATTTTCAAATGTAACCATTTTTTGAAATAGTTAAAAGTTAGGGGTGTCGCCTCGTTTCCATCACCCCCCTCAAAATATTTCTCTCTGGAATGTTACTCAGGGATTACATATAAAAGCCCACCCTGTAAAATATATTGCAGATACTCTGCTAAGTGCAGCTTAGCAGCTAGAGATGATAACGTGGGTTAAATGACATTCTTTCTGTAGTGATGGAAACTTTGTCTACGCAGACATACTCAACAATGGTTACCATGGCTTAGCTTCTGTCCTAAACTTATTGTGCATTTTAAAACTTCCCAAGAAGTTGAATTCATGCCTCTTCACTGCTCTGTGCTGGAGTCCCAAGAGAATATCAGTGTGCTTTTTGTCATTTACAGCTGTCAATGCTTAGCTCTTGAACATGAGACTCTCTCATGACTGATGAAAGTTGTCTAGTTAAGAGTGGGTCAAAGACATGGTCCTGCTCTAGAAGGAGATGAGAAGGTTTCTGCAGTCTTTGTCATCTCTACTGCTTGTGATTTCTATATAAAACCAGTGAGAAGTTTTCTGAAGGCAGTCCAGAAGCTGGCAATATGGACAGCTTACAACCAAACACTTGCTGCACTGCTACCATGGTGATACCAGGAAGGACTTAAAAAAATTAAAAGGGCAAACAAAGCAGTTGGAAGGAAAAGAACATAACCCATTATTCCATTCTTCTAATATATCCTTCTTTAAATCATCATTTTCATGCAGTTTCATCGCTTGCTTTGGTATCCCTCAAAAGGAATCTGAGACAGAGTAAGCTTTTTAATGGAGGAGATGTGACAAATTCAGGCCAAGTTGCCTTTTTTGACATCAAATGCTACTTATGCTTGAGCTACCCTTTGCTTAAAGTACTTAGCTCACACTAAGAATTTTACTCATCATTGAGCAAATGTTACTGTCATGATTGAGTAAATTTTATTCACGATTGTGTGAATTTTACTGTCACTCAGAATTTTACTGTCATGATTGCCATTGAAACTTTTCAAGGAAAGCTCTGAATAACAATGTTTTTGTAAAAGTAGTATTTTATCTCCTCTATTTGTGTGAAGCAGGTAAGCCTTTTGCTGTCACCAGTGTTGCTTAATCTTCCCTGTCATATCTCTCTTCATATCTATATTCTGCTAAGGGTTATTAATCTACTTTAGAATTGGCCCGTGGAATAACACTACTTTTCCATTTTAAAGCTTATGTCAATTGACCTACTTACAGCAACTAATTCATTAATTGTAAATCCCCAGCTAGCATATTTTACGTATATTCTAACCTTCTGAAGAAGTAACAAAAACACTCTCAAATACTTTACTTTCTTAAGCACAAAAATGCTTCCCTCCTTTGCAGTTGGCATCTCTAAAATGAACCACATCTCTGCAGTATTTTAATGTGCACCATATTTAGCCAAGTAATTCAAAACAAACAAAAAACCAGTCCCTTCAATTTTGAAATATTTTAAATTGTTTTTGAATATACAAAATGTACCCTTACCATATGCATTGCATGCAGATTTAATAGTTGTGAAAGAAAACCCTATGTTTCTCTGAGGATAGCACGGTTTTCCACAATTGTTCTTGGCATAGTTTTTTAGTTATGACTAGTAGGACACTTGAAGGTACTTCTAAGGTACTGTAGTAAGCGGAAAAGGAGGTGAAGTTGTGCCTTATTTCTGGCTTTCTTTAGTTTTCTTTTTTTTTTCCTCTTGCTCTTTTTCATGTCACCTTTCTAAATACTCTGATTTAGCTTTGCAGTTTACAAAGCTGTGTTTTCTGTCTAGAATTCTTTGAAATTCCGAAAGGAACCCAACCAGTAAATATGCATTTTTTTATGATTTGCTAGCTACTTAAATCTTCCTGCTGCTCTAAAATGCTTTTATCTGATATGCATTTTTATCACCATGACAATGAAAAGAAAATTTCCTCTATTCACTGCTTTTGTACTGGATTCAGTTCAATGTATGCTAACGGTGCAAAAAAGTCCTGCTGGAAGAAAGGATCTGCATACAAATTGACCAAGATATGTGCTACAAGGGTCTTGTAAAGGTTCAAAGTTTCTCTACCTTTCTGGCTGTCTGTCTTCACAGCAAGACTTGATGAAGGATTTTGCTGGCGTTTCTTTGACAGAAAGCAATAACAAAGCAAAAAAAAAAATGGAGCAACAAAAGAATATAGCAGCAAAAGGTACATTATCACCTCTGTTAATTATCATTGTTGAAACAAATTTTTTCTCGCCATGCTACATAAAATACCTTAGTAGAGTTAAAGACTAGAAAAATGCAACTCTGTTCTGGATTCATTAAAAGAAAAGCCATCTGAGCTGGGATGCTGGGATGCTGGGATGAGCGTGATGCTGGGAACTCCTAGCTGTTTTCAGTAAGCTGTCTGGAGAACTGCATTTTCGGTGGACTTTACTTGCGTGTCTGTAAGGTGGGGAGTTTATGTGCAGCCTTGAGCCCTGAGAGTGCCATGCGCACAGAGACCCATCGTGTCTCTGACCAGCCACAGCACACTGAGGCATGATGGATTACTCCCAGAGCTCATGTGGTAGAAAGGTTTTCTGCCCCCATGAAGGACGACACATCCATTTTCTTGCATAGAGCCATTCTCTATTTTATAATGGTACCTTGAATTCATCAAGTGTTATTTGCACAATGGCCAGCGAGCTTGGATTCTTAAGCTTCTCCTGTTTGATCTGTTTCCTGCTTCAGTAAATAGCAAAACTTCCAAGGACTGCAACGACAAGAAGATGAAGCTGCTACTGTATTTCAAATGTTTGCCTAATAAACACCAGGTACCGAAACACCAGCTCTGCTCAGGGCAATTCTGAAATTCACTTGAACTCTTTTCCGTGTTTCTTAGTGGGTGAACTGAGACACTTCTAGCTTTCAAGGAAAGGCGTTTGACAGCAGCCTCAAAAAGGCTCAGGCTGTTGGATGAAAAGGTGAAAAGACTGAGGTGAATGGGGGGAAATTTCACTTCTGGTTTATGTCATAGATTCAGCCAGATGATCAACAAGCATTAGTTTTATGAGGTACCAGTGTAGTCTTTCACTCTTGCAGATCCCTAAAAGCTTAAACCATCCAGCAGCTTCTTCCTTGCAACAAGTGCCACAGCCAAAAGCCAGGCCTGGCTATCACCTTCTCCTCGCAGCCTACAAACTTTGCCAAACGTACTGGTGATTCTCATTTTCCTTCTCAGCTACATGGACAAGCACATCCTCGCCGTGTCGCTGAGTCCTTAGTGAAACCAAACAGCGGTTCACTTTCAAACAACTCAGTGTGTCAGGACAGAAAACTTTCACTGACCTGTCCCCTTGCCTTTTCCTTGCAGCCTTTTATTTTCAGAGCACACACCGAGGCATTGCACTTTGCTTCTCAGCTGAGTGCATTGTCATATTGCTGGAGTCCCACGTGTCCATCTCCTTCTCGCACAAACTGCTTCTGTTGAAACATGCTCATGTGATGTGCTTTCCTGCTCAGCTATTCACACCATCACATTCTATGTTGTGCTTGCTGTCTGAATCTAAACGGAGACGTTTCTGGCTATGTCTCACACTCACAGATGGCCAGGATCAAAAGGTTCTTGGACCTTTCCATTACTTTTGAAAACATCCATTCACTCCACAATCAAGAGACACCTTTCTTTGCTTTACATCCTGCAAACTTCACACACACACACATACACACGAGAGCTATGCACTTTCTTTCTTTCTTTCTTAGCTGCACTCACTTATTTCCCACCTTGACCTCTCTACCACTTTTCTCTTGGCCTTGGTTTGCATGGACATTTCTTGTTAAGATACCCATTGTGTTGCCTATCCCTCCCCCACATTGCCTTGCCTTTCCTACCCAATCTTGCATTTCCTTGTCATTGCTGACAATTCCTTTCTTTTCCCTTGCCTTCCTGACCCATGCATGTCCTTCCCTTGCCCTTCATACCAACCCAGTGCCTTGCATTGACTTGCTCACCTATCCTTCTTTTCCTTCTCATTTGTCCAGCTCCAATCTTTCATTTCCTTCTCCTTCTAGGACTCTGATTGCCTTGTCTCCCTCTCTTTTGTGTTGCCTGGCAAAGCCACCACTTTTCTTGCCTTGCCCTTGAACCCCTTCCTAGTGGTGCATTACCTTGCTCAACAGTCTCCTACCTGGAATCCACCTCCTCTCTTTTTGTGGAATTTCTTCAACTTGCATTGCCCTGCCTGCTTCTCCTAGGATTCTCCAGGGTTCCACTGGCTATTTTTCTCAAGGCCCCAGTGTTTCAGGAGCATGGGAGAGGAAGCCTGGAGGAGGTCACATGCAAGCACACCTATCTGTCCTGACAGCTTTCTTCTAACATCTATCCTTACATGTCTTTGTGTCCAAAATTCATCTTTCACCCTTGGGCTTCAGGAGCAGAATGACAGTTCTTTTGCATACAAAAGAAAGCAGGCAACCCAAGTGTCTTAGGTGCAGATTAGGGTGACCTATGACCTATGCAAGATCAAGGCTGGACAGAGCAGTCTGTCCGGGCCGCTTTTGTGTGCCAGCAATCTTTGAATGGACCTGCCACTTGCCTTGCTTTGGCAACCAAACAGTTTCCTTGCCTTGTCCTGCTGATTGTCCATTGCTTTACATTCCCTTGCATACCCATGCCCAACCTTTGACCTGCCTACAGTTTTCCTACAGGGCTTGGCCTTGCCTAGCCCTTCCTATTAATATTACTTTCTATGCCCAGCCTTGCCTCTAACTTCTGGGACTTCTCTCACCTACCACTCCATTTGCTTTCCCCTCACGGCTTCAGTCTTTCCAACCTCTCCCTTGACTTGTATGCAATTGCCTACACTTGCTTTGCATTGCCTTACCTGCATGGAAGGTAAGGCAAAGAATGGTAGGCAAGGCAAAGCAAAGCCAGGAAGTTATTTGTAAGGCTAGGACAGGCAGTCATCGGCAAGCAAGCAAAGCTCGTGTAGGGTAGGCTACGTAAACTAGCCTACCCTATTGGAGGCAAGGCAAAGCCAAGTGACTTGGAGTGCTGTCTCTGTCCCTCTGGGGAGCCTCTCAGGAACCCTCGGCCAGTCCCGAGTTGGCGGACACCGGGGGGACAACCCCAACACGGCCGACAGTAGGGAGACACTCTCTCGTGCCCCGAGGGTACTGAGGGCACCTAGGCTAGTTGCCTTTGCAGCAGAAGACACACAAGAGACATCAGTAGATGATAAAGGGCCGCCTCTTAGCAGGGGTTAATCCAAGGTTTTATTCAGGGGCTCTGGGGAGCTCCTGCACCTTAGGGGGCCTCCTGCTGAGAGCCCTGGAAGATGTGCCAAGGTTACATTTAAAAGGAGGTGGAAGCCAAAAGTAGATTACATTTTACTAAACAATAAGTGACCCTACGGGATTGGTACTGGGGGACATTTAGGACCGTGTATGGGGTAAGGCTTGGGGGGATGACCCCTAGCCTCTGGTTATTCACTTGAGGACCTGGAGCGAAGCTTCTAGATGGAGGGGATGGGATGCTGAGTGATTGACAGAGAGCCAGGGTGGGGGTTTGAGGATGATCTCATCCAGGGAGAGGGATTACACAGGTAAAGGGAGGGGAGTACAGTCTGGGATAAACCATTTGGGTAAAATATGGGGAAACAAAACAAAACTTCTTCAAAGTATTACAAAGTATAAAAATCACACTACAAGGGTCTGCCTTTCCTTGCTTGGGAAGTAAAGATATGACTGCAATGTTGGTGGGGCAGCTGATAAGGTATAGTGGGGAGGTATTGTCCAGCAAGACATTTCTGTCCTGGCCCCTTCTGTGTAGGAGCCATTGTTGGACAGAGTCAGTACTGGAGGTGGTACACAACTTTTGCTTGGTAAGTTCCTGAAGGAGAACAGCAATGCTTTCTCATGGGAAGGAAAGAACTTAGCCTCAGTGTTGGAGGTGCAGATAAGATGCTGTGTCATGTAGCTTAAGGGCTGCAGCAACTTTCTATCCTGGCATATTTGGTGTGGAAGCACTAACTCAATTTGTACAATCATGGAGTCATTTTCCATATTTGGAAGGCAGTCTCCTTGCTGAAAGAAACCTGAAAGAATTTGGTATGTGTTTTCCACTTTCTCGAGGCAGCCTTCTTGAAATTCTGCCAGCATAATTCTTTTGGACGAGGTAAAGAGCTGCGCTGGGTCTTGGTGTGCAGCCTAGCTAGTGCCCCGCACAGGTAATGCCCAATAGCAGGGGTCTGACACCTTTGTACAGGATCAGGCCCTGGATGTTTTGGATTTTGGAGGAGGGGATGCCATTTCTTTTGAGATGGGCTTCTAGTTCCTCCTCCCTTTGGCAAAGTTTGGATGAGCACTTTGGGTGGCCTCAGTGAATTGAAAGGCTTTTCCCAATAGGCAGTTCTCTTGGTTCGAGTTGTTGAACTGTCAGTAGGAATGCAGAGGCCAGGCCTCTGCAAGACAGGTTTTTGTCCCTTGTAGCTTTAGGGACTGTGTGAGCAGTCCCTGGTGCCATCCCATTTGGATCCTGACTCTGAGAGATTGAAGGCTTACGGTGGTACCTAGAGCTGAGAAAGAAAGTGGTGATTGCAAGGTGTGTGTTTGTAGTTTCATGGGAAAAATTGAAAACATAGGCACCAAAGAGCTTTGTTCACTGACAGTTTTGCGAGCTCTGTTGAGTGCTCGGCCAATGTTTTCAAGTTTGTTAGCAGACTCTATGAGAGAGAAAAAGCTTGTTAAGGCAGAAGATCTGGTGTCGGCCTTTGAGTGTGGGGTAAAAAGAGTATCCACTTGGAAGGGGAAGATCGGTGAAATCTTTTTGTCCTGACACACTTGATTGGAGAGCAGGGACATTTCTGACTTGGCTGTGTCCTGGGGGTGGTTTCGAGCTGGGCTCGGTGCGTGTCCTTGTTTTGTGAGTTGAGAATACTGTGGTGTGGTTATTTAGATAAGCACTGACAGTGCCCAGGACAAAGACAAGCACTTTTCTAGCCCAGCCCCATTCGCGTGGGAGCAGTGTGGGGGCAAGAGCTCCGCTGTGGATACTGGCTCTTGGGCACCGACAGAATGGGATCCTGCATGTAGCGGAGAAGGGAGGGGAATCATTTCCATTGTTGGCTGCACAGTTTAGAAGCTTCAAAATAAAAGGCAATTGCAGCACAGCCTCTTCATTTTAGAACGTTTTCTGGGCCATCAGATGCCCATCATGTAACTCTCACGCACTGAACTGCATCCAGCTCCCTGGAGATATGCACTTTCCCTCAAGATCTATGTACCATCTTGCACTCTAACTCTTGAAGATCCCAAACCGCTTTAAAATGTCCAGAGGCTGCTCTCAAAGAAAAAGTTTTACAACAAAAAGGCAGTGCTGGCCATAACGGTCCCTTTGCAGTCTCTCAACTAAACGAAACATACTAGAGATTCACACGTTCCTTCTCAACCATATATATATATATATTAATATATAGCATCAAAACATTCTCTCAAAGTGTCAGAGGCTATCGTTACAGCCAAGCGTTTTCAGCTGCACTTCTGAATGATAGATGTGCCAGGATAGAAGGCATTTGCCAACCTACCCTCTTTCCTATGCAAACTGATTTTGGCAGCACAAATATTTTCACATTCTTTCCTTGTGAAGGAATGAGAAAGGCTGTGTCCAAGCAGCTAGAGGTCACACAGGTGGAAGTGTCAAGACAGAAAATGTTCTCAAAGTACTTCCTTTTTTTTTTTCTAAACAGCTTTTAAAATGTGCACAATGTTCTGTATCTTCTTTCCCAGATAGATCTGCCCTCACTTTTTCACTCTCACATCTTTGTTGCAAACATCCAACAGCTGTTTGTGTAGAAAAAGGCTCTAGAAATAAAAGTGAGCCTGGGGTTGCACCTTCCGCCTTCCCCACACAAGCCACATCAAACTCACCACACTCACACAAACAGTGCACTCTGTCCTTCCCTTCTCCACCGCATCTACCTTTGCGTTCTCTGGATCTCGGAACCTAAAGGTAGACACATTTGTTTCCACAGAAGGGTTGGAAGGGCCATAGATAGCAGCACAAATAGCTCTTGCTGAACTTTAGTCCTTACCACTGCCACCGTGAGTTTGGTTGGTAGGCCAGTAAGAGTCATGCTCCTTTTACAGCTGGTATGCTGCAGCCACCAGCCCAGTGCTCTGTGGCTTTGTTCTTCGACTCTTGTAACCAGTCCTGCTTTTACTCCTTCGGAGCGGAATAAGCATCTATTTCCCACACAGATCATTGTGGCAGCAGCCAAGGTGCTTCTGCCAAAAGAGGCTTGAGCCAGGCACTTAGATTCTCAGAACTACATACCCCGTATTCTGCGTCTCTTGTCATCCAGATCATACCACAAAGCATTTTACAGAGAGAAAATGTGCCAGGACAACAAGCTTGGCTGGAGCGTACCCCTGAAACTGGTGGAAGTTTGTATTCACACCACATTCAAGGGGCAGTCCTCTTTCCTATACAACCTGCAAACTGCTGTCAGTTGACAGTGCCCTCTACCTGCTCCTTCTTACCTTGAAGTACCATGCCAAACAGGGCTCTGTGCTCAGGTGTCAGGAGAGAGAAGCATATGTGTTTGTAAAGTGGAATGCCTGTTAGGCACTTCCCTCTTCAAGACATCGTGTTCCATGCCAAGCAGATAACAAAGAAACAAATGAGTGTGACTCTGCATTCAAATCCTGCGATGTTCCCGGAAGTGAATTTCTCTCTTCTATAGGACTGACTTGTATGAAGTGGCGTGGTTGTTTCCTGCCATTAGAAGGGAAACCCATCTACCCATGCTTCATTATCCCCTGCATATTTGGGGTAGTTCTTGGAAGAAAATGGATAGCAACTTTTCCACTCCACATGATTAATGTTTCATTCTCTTCCTAATGCACATAGGGAACAAGCTATCAATTCCCTATTGTTTCTATGAAAAGGCATGAAGCTATTAATTTAATTCCCATAGATATAATAAGGAATCAAAGTCTTTTATGCCTGCAAGCATGCCCTTATGGTATGAAAAGTATGGATTGTCAAGGGTGGAAGAAGATCTGTATGAAAAGGGAGAAAGCCCAGAAGCATGCAGGGATTTTCAGGTATGAAAGGGAAAACGACATTAAATTGTCAAGGGAAAGAAATTGAAAGAGGGAGGAGGGAGAAGGGAGGAGGAGGAGGCAAATGCTGCCTTTGAGGCAGCGGACACAAAGACTGTCGGCCTCATGAGCAAACAAGAAAACCAAATGAAACTTCACAGCAATCTCATCAACAACTTAGTAGACAAATGTGCAAACCCATTTGTTCATTTATTATGTGTATAATATATATAGAGATGTTCTTCATTCTGACAGAATTTTCAGGGAGCAAGGTAGTGTATGGCACCTGGAACCAATGGTGTATTGGAAATGGCCAACATGCAAAACATGCTCCATCCTGACCCCTACCACAGCAGAATCACAGGATCATCGAATGGCCGGGGTTGAAACAGACCTTAAAGACCATCTAGTTCCAATCCTCTGACATGGGCAGGGGCACCTTTTACTTGCCCAGGTTGCTCAGAGCCCCATCCAGCCTGGCCTTGAACACCAGGTTGGGTTGTCCATAACTTTTCCAGGCAGTCTGTGCCACTGCCTCACCACCCTCACAGGGAAGAATTTCTTCCTAGTATCTAATTTCAACCTGCCCTCTTTCACTTTGAAGCCAGTGCCCATTGTCCTGTTTCCATAGTTCCTAATGAAGAGTCCCTCTCCTGCATCCCTTCAGATACTGGAAGGTGTTGTGAGGTCTCCATGCAACCTTCTTTTCACCAGGCTAAACAGCCCTAATTCTCTCAGCCGGTGGGATGTGCTCTTGTCCTGAATACTGAACTGCAGTAATGAATGCTGATTTTTTTTTTAAAAGGCATGTTCTTTTTCAGCCTTTAATCCTTTAAAGGCATGTTCTTTTTCAGCCTTAAATTAGGCTAAATAGCTTTGATTTGTGGGTATTGCACATGAGCAACAGAAATCACTGCCCTGGCTTGCCTTTTTTGCAGCTCCTTTCCGTGGGAGACTCGCTGCAAACCTCACAGCTGGTGAGAGAGTGGGTACACCATCATTCTGAAAGAGCTTTGCACAGTAAACATAGAGGAGGATTAAATATTGAAATGCAGATGACAGGAGCTGCCCAATGGACTCTGCTGGTGGAAATCAAATACTAGTCTAGTCTTTTGAATGCAAATAATTCCTCCCAATGAGGCCAGACAGGATTGTTTGGCTTTGAATCTGAGCACATGGACAGTAGTGGATGGTCTACAGGTTGAAAACAGTGTAGGTACGTCTCCTGTTTTTCATTAGTGGCTCAGAAACCGAAAAGGCAGCTACAAAAATGGTGAATACATCCTTAAAGATTCAAAAATGGTTGTTCTTAATTTGCATCTCCACCATAAAAACAGATCGTAAGAATTAAAAAAAAGATGGGAATTTTACAGCTTCTCAGAAATGAAGCAGGAATTGGCCAATGGGCCTTAGCAGCAGCGACAAGTTTTTCAGCATGAGGCATCTCAAAAGTATTTTAACCGTACAGTACTTTTCTGTACTTTCAGCCTTTTATATCAAGAATGCATTAAAAAAAAAAAAGAAAAAGAAAATAAAACAAGAAAGAGAAAAAAGAAAAAACCCTACCAAATATATATATTACATGACTAAGATAATAAGCACAATCAGTAACATATATAGAAACAGAATCCATGGCTTTTAACTTTCAACCTTGTCTTCTTAACACACTCTCGAAAATGGAATTGATTCCCTATCTGCCTTGAAACATTTTGGAGCAAAAAACACCCTAAGGTCCTGATAGGTGTTTTGGTCAAAAATCCCTTCTTCTGGTTTACTGTCCATAAGTGGAGTAACACGTCTGCGCTGGTAGCTGTTCAAAGGAGGTAGGAAGAGTAATCATCATACACAACACTGGGGCTAAAGAAAGTTCCAGAGAAAATTACCTGCCTCATTACTTCTTTATGTGTTGGGTTGAAAGTTCAAGATCTGTTTCTATATTTCCCATCCCTCGAATGGTCTATTTCACAGAATTTGAGCCCCTCAAACATCAGTCCTGCCAGAACAGCCCGCCACCTGTTCTCATAGGGGATCTGCTGATACCCACTGACTCGTAGCAGCCTAGTGCTTTTCACTGTCGCTGATCAAGAACTTCTAAATAGATTAGATTAATGCTCTTTAAATGGTTGAAAACAAGAAAAGAATGACTAAACTCCGTTTGAGGCCATTCGCTTTGCCCAACAGGGCGGCGCCACATTAGAAACTGGCAACCTTTACTGAATTTCTCCAAAACTAAAGCTGCCAGCAACTAGGATGCTGCAAGTCCTTAGAGCCCCAGATGCAACCTTTTATCTGATACCCAGACCCTGGGCCAATGACTTCATTTTCCCCATGGAAAATGGCCTCCATTTCTGGCCTCTCGCCCTGACCGATAGGGTGGCGCCCAGCAAAAAATTTGCAATCTTTGCTGGATTTCTCCAAATCTAAAGCTGCCAGTAAGAAGTACCCCGCAAGTCCTTAGAGCCCCAAAGGCCACCTTTCATCTGACATCCAGACCCAGGGGAAAGGACTTCTTTTCCCCATGGAAAATGGCCACTCTTTTCAGCCATTTTTCCTGGCGAACAGGGAAGTGACCAGTGAGAAATTTTTCAACTTTGCTGGATTCCTCCACAACTAAAGCTGCCAGAAACTAGGAGCTTGCAAGTCCTTAGAGCCCCAAAGGCCACCTTTCATTGATAGCCTGACCCTGGAGACATGACTTCTTTTTCCCATGGAAAATGGGGTCAGTTTGAGGCCACTCGCCCTGGCCATCTGCATCGTTCCCTGTGTGAAATTTGCAAACTTGGCTGATTTTCTCCAAAACTAAAGCTGCTGGCAACGAGGAGCCTGGAAGTCCTTAGGGCCCCAGATGCTACCATTCATTGATACCCAGACCCTGGACCAATGACTTCATTTTCCCCATGGAAAATGGCCTCCATTTCTGGCCTCTCGCCCTGACCAAGAGGGTGGTGCCCAGCAAGACATTTGCAATCTTTGCTGGATTTCTCCAAATCTAAAGCTGCCAGAAAGTAGTATCCTGCAAGTCCTTAGAGCCCCAAAGGCCACCTTTCATCTGACACCCAGACCCAGGGGAAAGGACTTCTTTTCCCCATGGAAAATGGCCTTTTTTTGCAGCCATTTTTCCTGGCCAGCAGGGCAGTGCCCAGTGAGAAATTTTTGCAATCTTTGCTGGATTCCTCCACAACTAAAGCTGCCGGCAACTAGGAGCTTGCAAGTCCTTAGAGCCCCAAAGGCCACCTTTCATTGATAGCCAGACCCTGGCGACATGACTTCTTTTCCCCATGGAAAATGGGGTCAGTTTGAGGCCACTCGCCCTGGCCATCTGCATCGTTCCCTGTGTGAAATTTGCAAACTTGGCTGATTTTCTCAAAAACTAAAGCTGCTGGCAACGAGGAGCCTGCAAGTCCTTTGGGCCCCAGACATCACCTCTCTGCTGATACCCAGATCATGGGGAAATTACTTCTTTTCCCCATAGAAATGGTATCTCTGGGCGGCCACTTGGCCTGGCGGAAAGTGGGGTGCCAAGCAGGAAATTTGAAAATTCTGCTGGATTTCCCTAAAAGTAAAGCTGTCAGCAACTAGGACCCTGCAACTCCTTAGAGCCCCAGATGCCAACTTTCATTGACACCCAGACCCAGGAGACATTACTTCATTTTCCCCATGGAAAACTGACCCCAGTTTGAGGCCACTCGCCCTGACCAAGAGGGTGGTGCCCAGCAAGACATTTGCAATCTTTGCTGGATTTCTCCAAATCTAAATCTGCCAGGAAGAAGTACCCTGCAAGTCCTTAGAGCCCCAAAGGCCACCTTTCATCTGACACCCAGACCCTGGGGAAAGGACTTCTTTTTCCCATGGGAAATGGCCTCCATTTGCAGCCAGTCACCCTGGCAGAAAGTGGGGAGCCAAGCTAGAATTACCAAATCTTTGCTGGATTTTTCCCAAAGAAAAGCTGGCAGCAACTAGGACCCTGTAAATACTTAGAGCCTAAAAGGCCACTTTGAACATATTACTGAGACTCTGGGTAAAGGGTATTTTTCCCATGGAAATTGGCCTTCATTTGTGGCCACTTGGCCTGGCAGGCAGGGCAGTGCCAAGTGAGAAATTTGCAAACTGTGCTGGATTCTTCCAAAACGAAAGCTGCCAGCAACTAGGACGCTGCAAGTCCTTAGAGCCCCAGATGCCGCCTTTAATCTGATACCCAGACCCTGGGCCAATTACTTCATTTTCCCCATGGAAAATGGCCTCCATTTGTGGCCTCTCACCCTGACGAACCGGGTGGTGCCCAGCGAGAAATTTGCAATCTTTGCTGGATTCCTTTACAACTAAAGCTGCCGGCAACTAGGAGCTTGAAAGTCCTTAGAGCCCCAAAGGCCACCTTTCATTGATACCCAGACCCAGGGGACATGACTTCTCTTCCCCATGGAAAATGGGGTCAGTTTGAAGCCACTCGCCCTGGCCATATGCATCGTTCCCAGTGAGAAATTTGCAATCTTGGCTGATTATCTCCAAAACTAAAGCTGCTGACAACAAGGAGCTTGAGAGTCCTTAGCGCCCCAGATGCAACCTTTCATCTGATACCCAGACCCTGGGCCAATGACTACACTTTTCCCATGGAAAATGGCCTCCATTTCTGGCCACTCGCCCGGACCAATAGGATGGTGCCCAGCAAGACATTTGCAATCTTTGCTGGATTTCTCCAAATCTAAAGCTGCCAGTAAGAAGTACCCTGCAAGTCCTTAGAGCTCCAAAGGCCACCTTTCATCTGACACCCAGACCCTGGGGAAAGGACTTCTTTTTCCCATGGAAAATGGCCTCTCTTTGCAGCCATGTGCCCTGGCCTATCGGGCAGTGCACAGGGTGAAATTTTTCAACTTTGCTAGATTCCTCCATAACTAAAGCTGCCGGCAACTAGGAGCTTGCAAGTCCTTAGAGTCCCAAAGGCCACCTTTCACTGACATCCTGACCCTGGAGACATGACTTCATTTTCCCCATGGAAAACTGTCCCCTGTTTGAGGCCACTCGCCCTGGCCATCTGCATTGTTCCCGGTGTGAAATTTGCAAACTTGGCTGATGTTCTCCATAACTAAAGCTGCAGGCAAGGAGGACCCTGAGAGTCCTTAGCGCCCCAAATGCCACCTTTCATTGATACCCAGACCCTGGAGACATGACTTCATTTTCCCCATGGAAAACTGACCCCAGGTTGAGGCCACTCGCCCTGACCAAGAGGGTGGTGCCCAGCAAGACATTTGCAATCTTTGCTGGATTTCTCCAAATATAAAGCTGCCAGTAAGAAGTACCCTGCAAGTCCTTAGAGCCCCAAAGGCTACCTTTCATCTGACACCCAGACCCTGGGGAAAGGACTTCTTTTTCGCATGGAAAATGGCCTCTCTTTGCAGCCATGTGCCCTGGCCAACAGGGCAGTGCCCAGGGAGAAATTTGTTACTTGGCTGGATTCCTCCACAACGAAAGCTGCCAGCAACTAGGATCTTGAAAGTCCTTAGAGCTGCAAAAGCCACCTTTCATTGATAGCCTGACCCTGGGGACATGACTTCATTTTCCCCATGGAAAATGGGGTCAGTTTGAAGCCACTCGCCCTGGCCATCTGCATTGTTCCCTGTGTGAAATTTGCAAACTTTGCTGGATTCCTCCACAACTAAAGCTGCCGGCAACTAGGAGCTTGCAAGTCCTTAGAGCCCCAAAAGCCACCTTTCATTGATACCCAGACCCTGGGCCAATGACTTCATTTTCCCCATGGAAAATGGCCTCCATTTCTGGCCTCTCGCCCTGACCAAGAGGGTGGTGCCCAGCAAGACATTTGCAATCTTTGCTGGATTTCTCCAAATCTAAAGCTGCCAGAAAGTAGTACCCTGCAAGTCCTTAGAGCCCCAAAGGCCACCTTTCATCTGACATCCAGACCCAGGGGAAAGGACTTCTTTTCCCCATGGAAAATGGCTTCTCTTTGCAGCCATTTGCCCTGGCCTACAGGGCAGCAACGGTCGGACGAGGTGAGACACGTCCAATCTGGAAATATTTGGATTAATGTTCCACGGAATATGACTACTTTTTCTTGTTGAAAACTACTGTCATATGACCTACTTACAGCAAATAATTCATTTGTTGTAAGTCCTCAGCTAGCATCTTTTACACATATTCTTACCTTCTAAATAAGTAATAAAGCACTCACTAATACTTTACTTTCTTTAGCACACAAAATGCTTCCCTCCTTTGCAGTTGGCATCTCTATAATAAACCACATTTCTTCAGTATTTTAACGTGCGCCATACTTAGCCAAGTAATTCAAAACTAACAAAAAGCAGTCCCTTCATTTTGGAAATATTTTAAATTGTTTCTGAATATACAAAACTTACCCTTACCATATGCATTGCATGCAGATTTAATCGTTGTGTAAGCAAACCCTATATTTCTGTTCAGATAGCACGGTTTTCCACAGTTTTCCACAATTTTTCTTGGCACAGTTTTCTACTTATGTGACTGTTAGGACACTTGACGGTACTTCTAAGGTACTGTAGTAAGCAGAAAAGGAGGAGAGGTTGGGCCTTATTTCTGGCTTAATATGGTTTTCTTTTTAGTTTTCTTCCTCTTGCTCTTTTTCATGTCACCTTTCTAAATACTCTGATTTAGATTTACAGTTTACTAGGCTCTGTTTTCTGTCTGGAATTCTTGTAAATTCCAAAAGGAACCCAACCAGTAAATATGCACCTTTTTATGATTAGCTAGCTACATAGAAAATCTTCCTGCTGCTCTAAAAGGCTTTTATTTGATATGCATTTTTATCACCATTCCAATGAAAAGAAAAGTTCCTCTAATTCAGTTCTTCAGTACTGGATTCAGTTCAATGTGCGCTAATGGTGCAAAAAAGTCATGCTGGAAAAAAGGATCTGCATAGAAATTGACCAAGACGTGCTACAATGGTCTTGTAAAGGTTCAAAGTTTCTCTACCATTCTGGCTGTCTGTCTTCACAGCAAGACTTGATGAGGGATTTTGCTAGAGTTTCTTTGACAGAAAATGAAAACAAAGCAAGCAAAATGGAGCAGCAAATGAAGATAGCAGCAAAAGGTACACTATCCCCTCTGTTATTTATCATTGTCGAAACAAATTTTTTCTTGCCATGTTACATAAAATACCTTAGTAGAGCTAAAGACTAGAAAAAATGCAACTCTGTTCTGGATTCACTAAAAGCAAAGCCATCTGTGGACGGAAGGGCCCAGCATGATGCTGAGAACTCCTAGCTGTTTTCAGTAAGCTGTCTGGAGAACTGCATTTTCGGTGGGCTTTACTTGCGTATCTGTAAGGTTGGGAGTTTAGGTGTGGTCATGAGCCCTGAGAGTGCCATAGGGAAAGAGACCCATTGTGTAGCTCTCTGACCAGCCACAGCACACTAAGGCATGATGGATTACTCCCAGAGTTCACGTGGTAGAAAGTTTTTCTGCCCCTGTGAAGGACGACACGTCCATTATCTTGCATAGAGCTTTTCATATGTTACAATGGTACCTTGAATTCATCAAGTGCTATTTGCACAATGGCCAGTGAGCTTGGATTCTTAAACTTCTCGCGTTTGATCTGTTTCCTGCTTCAGTAAATAGCAAAACTTCCAAGGACTGCAGCAACAAGAAGATGAAGCTGCTAGCGTATTTCAAATATTTGCCTAATAAAATGGTGATTCTTGCACATATTTGCAATGGCAATTTCAGGTCCTGAAACACCAGCTCTGCTCAGGGAAATTCTGAAATTGACTTGAGCTGTTTTCCATGTTTCTTAGCAGGTGAACTGAGACACTTTTAGCTTTCAAGGCAAGGCGTTTGACAGCAGACTGAAAAAGGCCCAGGCTGTTGGATGAAAAGATGAAAAGACTGAGGTGAATTGGGGAAATTTCACTTCTGATTTATGTCAGAGATTCAGCCAGATGATCAACAATCATTAGTTTAATGAGGTACCAACATGGTCTTTCAGTCCTGCAGATCCCCAAAAGCTTAAACCATCCAGCAGCTTCTTCCTTGCAACAAGTGCCACAGCCAAAAGCCAGGCCTGGCTGTCACCTTCTCCTCGCAGCCTACAAACTCTGTCAAGCATACCGGTGGTTCTCACTTTCCTTCTCAGCTACATGGACAAGCACATCCTGTCTGTGTTGCCGAGTCCTTAGTGAAACCAAACAGCAGTTCACCTTCAAATAGCTGAGTGTGCCAGGACAGAAAGCTTTCACTGACCTGTCCCCTTGCCTTTTCCTTGCAGCCTCTCATTTTCAGAGCACACACCGAGGCATTGCACTTTGCTTCTCAGCTGAGTGCATTGCCATATTGCTGGAGTCCCAATGTGTCCATCTCCTTCTCGCACAAACTGCTTCTGTTGAAACATGCTCATGTGATGTGCTTTCCTGCTCAGCTATTCACACAGTCACATTCTATGTCCTGCTTGCAGTCTGAATCTAAACAGAGAAGTTTCTGACTATGTCTCACATTCAGAGATGTGCCAGAATGAAAAGGTTGCTTGGACCTTGCCACTTAAGTTTGTAAACATCCATTCACTCCACAATCAAGAGACACCTTTCTTTGCTTTACATCCTGACAACTTCATACACACACACACACACACACGAAAGCTATGCACTTTCTTTCTTGCTTTCTTTCTTTCTTAGCAGCATTCACTCACCTATTTCCCACCTTGACCTCTCTACCACCTTTCTCTTGGCCTTGCTGTGCATGGACATTTTCTGTTAAGGTACCCATTGCGTTGCCTATCCCTCCCCCACATTGCCTTGCCTTTCCTACCCAATCTTGCATTTCCTTGTCATTGCTGACAATTCCTTTCTTTTCCTTTGCCTTCCTGACGCATGCATGTCCTTCCCTTGCCCTTCATACCAACCCAGTGCCTTGCATTGACTTGCTCACCTATCCTTCTTTTCCTTCTCATTTGTCCAGCTCCAATCTTTCATTTCCTTCTCCTTCTAGGACTCTTATTGCTTTTCCTCCCTCTCTTTTGTGTTGCCTGGCAAAGCCACCACTTGTCTTGCCTTGCCCTTGAACCCCTTCCTAGTGGTGCATTACCTTGCTCAACAGTCTCCTACCTGGAATCCACCTCCTCTCTTTTTGTGGAATTTCTTCAACTTGCATTGCCCTGCCTGCTTCTCCTAGGATTCTCCAGGCCTCCACTGGCTTTTTTTTCTCAAGGCCCCAGTGTTTCAGGAGCATGGGAGAGGAAGCCTGGAGGAGGTCACATGCAAGCACACCTATCTGTCCTGACAGCTTTCTTCTGACATCTATCCTTACATGTCTTGAATTTTGGACACAAAGTTCATCTTTCACCCTTGGGCTTCAGGAGCAGAATGACAGTTCTTTTGCATACAAAAGAAAGCAGGCAACCCAAGTGTCTTAGGTGCAGATTAGACATGACCTATGCAAGATCAAGGCTGGACAGAGCAGTCTGTCTGGGCCGCTTTTGTGTGCCAGCAATCTTTGAATGGACCTGCCACTTGCCTTGCTTTGGGCAACCAACCAGTTTCCTTGCCATGCCCTGCTAATTCTCCATTGCTTTGCATTCCCTTGCATACCCATGCCTCACATTTGACCTGCCTGCAGTTTTCCTACAGGGCTTGGCCTTGCCTAGCCCTTCCTGTTACCATTACTTTCTATGCCCAACCTTGCCTCTAATTTCTGGGACTTCTCTCACCTACCACTCCTTTTGCTTCCCCTCACGGCTTCAGCCTTGCCAACCTCTCCCTTGACTTGCCTACAATTGCCTACACTTGCTTTGTATTGCCTTACCTGCATGGGAGGCAAGGCAAAGACTGGTAAGCAAGGCAAAGCAAAACCAGGAAGTTATTTGTAGGGCTAGGCAAGGCAGCCATAGGCAAGCAAGCAAAGCTAGGGTAGGGTAGGCTAGGAAAACTAGGCATGGTACTGGAGGAAAGGCAAAGCCAAGTGACTTGGAGCGCCTTTCCTTGCTTGGGAAGTAAAAGATATGGTGGCAATGTTGGTAGGGCTGATGATAAGGTATCGTGGGGAGGTATTGTCCAGCAAGACATTTCTGTCCTTGTCCTTTCTGTGTAGGAGCCATTGTTGGACAGAGTCAGTACTGGATGTGGTATACAACTATTGCTTGGTAAGTTCCTGAAGGAGAACAGCAATGCTTTCTCATGGGAACGAAAGAACTTCGCCCCAGTGTTGGAGGTGCAGATAAGAAGCTGTGTCGTGCAGCTTAAGGGCGGACGCAACTTTCTATGCTGGCATATTTGGTGTGGAAGCACTGACTCAATTTGTACAATCATGGAGTCGGTATCCATCTTTGGAAGGCAGTCTCCTTCCTGAAAGAATCCATTTGGCATGTGTTTTCCACTTTCTCGAGGCAGCCTTCTTGAAATTCTGCCAGCATAATTCTTTTGGACGAGGTAAAGAGCTGCGCTGGGTCTTGGTGTGCAGCCTAGCTAGTGCCCCGCACAGGTAATGCCCAATAGCAGGGGTCTGACACCTTTGTACAGGATCAGGCCCTGGATGTTTTGGATTTTGGAGGAGGGGATGCCATTTCTTTTGAGATGGGCTTCTAGTTCCTCCTCCCTTTGGCAAAGTTTGGATGAGCACTTTGGGTGGCCTCAGTGAATTGAAAGGCTTTTCCCAATAGGCAGTTCTCTTGGTTCGAGTTGTTGAACTGTCAGTAGGAATGCAGAGGCCAGGCCTCTGCAAGACAGGTTTTTGTCCCTTGTAGCTTTAGGGACTGTGTGAGCAGTCCCTGGTGCCATCCCATTTGGATCCTGACTCTGAGAGATTGAAGGCTTACGGTGGTACCTAGAGCTGAGAAGGAAAGTGGCGGTAGCGGGGTGTGTCTTTATAGTTTGATGGGTGCAATTGAAATCATAGGCAGCAGAGAGCTTTCTCCACCAACAGTTTTGCGAGCTCTGTTGTGAGCTCGGACGACGTTTTCAAGTTTGTAACCAGACTCTACGAGAGAGAAAAAGTTATTTAGGCCAGAAGAGCTGGTGCTGGCCTTTGAGCATGGGGCAAAGAAGAGTATCCACTTGGAAGGAGAAGATCAGTGAAATCTTTTTGTCCTGACACAGTTGATTGGAGAGCAGGGACATTTCTGACTTGGCTGTGTCCCAGGGGTCGTTTCGAGCTGGGCTCGGTGCGTGTCCTTGTTTTGTGAGTTGAGAATACTGTGGTGTGGTTATTTAGATAAGCACTGACAGTGCCCAGGACAAAGACAAGCACTTTTCTAGCCCAGCCCCATTCGCGTGGGAGCAGTGTGGGGGCAAGAGCTCCACTGTGGATCCTGGCTCTCGGGCACTGACAGAATGGGATCCTGCATGTAGCGGAGAAGGGAGGGGAATCATTTCCATTGTTGGCTGCACAGTTTAGAAGCTTCAAAATAAAAGGCAATTGCAGCATGACCTCTTCATTTTAGAATGTTTTCTGGGCCATCAGCTGCTCAACATGTAACTTGCACCCACTGAATTGCATCCAGCTTCCTGGAGATATGCACTTTCCCTCAAGATCTATGTACCATCTTGCACTCTAACGCTTGAAGATCCCAAACCATTTCAAAATGTCCAGCGGCTGCTCTCAAAGAAAAAGTCCTAGAACAAAAAGGCAGTGCTGGCCATAACACTCCCTTTGCAGTCTGTCAACCAAACGAAACATACTTGCGATTCGCCCGTTCTTTCTCATTGATATATATACATGCATCAGCACATTCTCTCAAAGTGACAGAGACTATTGCTACAGCCAAGCGTTTTCAGCTGCACTTCTGACTGACAGATGTGTCAGGACAGAAGGCATTTGCCAACCTACTCTCTTTCCTGTGCAAACTGACATTGGCAGCGCAAATATTTTCACATTCTTTCATTGTGGCCGTGTCCAAGCAGTTAGAGGTCACACAGGTGGAAGTGTAAAGACAGAAGATGTTCTCAAAGTACCTCCTTTTTTTTCTAAACAGCTTTTAAACTGCACACAATGCACTGTATCTTCTTTCCCACATAGACCTGCTCTCACTTTTTCACTCTCACATCTTTGTTGGAAACGTCCAGCAGCTGTTTGTGTAGAAAAAGGCTCTAGAAATAAAAGTGAGCCTTGTTGGCTGCACCTTCTGCCTGCCTTGTGTAAGCCACATCAAACTCACCAGTGCGCTCTGTCTTTCCCTTTTCCGCTGCAACTACCATTGTGTTCTCTGGATCTCGGAACCTAAAGGTAGACACATTTGTTTCCACAGAAGGGTTGGAAGGGCCATAGGTAACAGCACAAATAGCTCTCACTGAACTTTAATCCTTACCACTGCCACCATGAGTTTGGTTGGTAGGCCAGTAAGAGTAATGCTCCGTTTTCAGCCGGTATGCTGCAGCCACCAGCCCAGTGCTCTTCGACTCTTGTAACGTCCTGCTTTTACTCTCCCGGAGGGGAGTAGGCATCTATTTCACAGACAGATCATTTTGGCAGGAGCCAAGGGCTTTAGTGCACTGCTTCTGTCAAAAGATGCTCAGGCCAGGCACTTACCTTCTCAGCACTTCATAACCCTGTATTCTGCGTCTCTTGTCATCCAGATCATACCACAAAGCATTTCACAGAGAGAAAATGTGCCAGGACAACAAGCTTGGCTGGAGCGTACCCCTGAAACTGGTGGAAATTTGTATTTGCACTACATTCAAGGGGCAGTCCTCTTTCCTATACAACCTGCAAACTGCCGTCAGTTCGCAGTGCTCTCTGCCTGCTCCTCCTTACCTTGAAGTACCATACCAATAAGGGCTCTGTGCTGAGGTCTCAGGAGAGAGAAGCATATGTGTTTGTAAAGTGGAATGTCTGTTAGGCACTTCCCTCTTCAAAGCAGCCTGTTCCATGCCAAGCAGACAACAAAGAAGCAAATGGTGAGTGTGACTCTGCATTGAAATCCTGCGATGTTCCCAGAAGTGAATTTCTCTCTTCTATAGGACTGATCTGTATGAAGCGGCGTGGTTGTTTCCTTCCATTAGAAGGGAAACTCATCTAGCCAGGCTTCATCACCCCCTGCATCTTTTGGGGTAGTTCTTCGAAGAAAATAGATAGCAACTTTTCCACTCCACATGATTCATGTTTCATTCTCTTCCTTATGCACTTCAGGGAACAAGCTATCAATTCCCTACTGTTTCTATGAAAAGGCATGAAGCTATTAATTTAATTCCCATAGATATAATAAGGAATCAAAGTCTTTTATGCCTGCAAGCATGCCCTTATGGTATGAAAAGTATGGATTGACAAGGGTGGAAGAAGATCTGTATGAAAAGGGAAAAAACCCAGAAGCATGCAGGCATTTTCAGGTATGAAAGGGAAAACGACATTAAATTGTCAAGGGAAAGAAATTGAAAGAGGGAGGAGGGAGGAGGAGGAGGTGGAGGAAAATGCTGCCTTTGAGGCAGCTGACACAAGGACCGTCGGCCTCATGAGCAAACAAGAAAACCAAGTGAAACTTCACAGCAATCTTGTTAGTGTTCAAAAACACATAATCACATAAGCAATTATATGTGGTGCTTTTTATTAAGAGCTCTGGGAATCGGGGTAGTTTCCACCCAAATCTGATTCCGACCATACATTCGAGGTGAATGTGTTTTATACTCTATCGTTATATAACTTTCATGATAATTATCAAACTTATATTGTTCTATTGTATACACAGATTTCAGCTAAACATAGCCCCCCTTAAATTTCCAACATAGTTTCTCACGATTCTTCTTATGGTTATATAATAATTATATTTAATTACTAAACAATCACCACATCTAACAATTATATCTTTTATCATACTGCTTACGCAGGTGCAGTGATCTGAGAAAACACAAAGCCTAATATTTTCAAAGACTATTTTTAACATTTTCCAGGGCTCCACTATCAGAATAACTGCCTGTCTGCCAATACCAAAGGCAGCAGGAGACCCAGTAAATTGGGGAATCATAACATCAAAACTACCTGAAATACAAAAGAACAAAACAATTGCATGCAAACAGGTACCCGAGTCGAGGCAAATAGTCAAGGAAACTTGGGAGAAAATAGGAACATGGATGAGACCCATGGGCCAGAAAGACTGTATTCTAAGTGATGGCATACTAGGAACCCCTATGGGAGAATCAGGGGGCATCACACAATGGCAATGCTATTTACCACACTATAAAAAGATTATAGAAAATGTTACAGAAACCACTCTGGTATGGAAGTATGAGGCCAAGGATCAGAAAGATCAGATAGAGCCTTGGGACAGTGCATGGTCTGTGAGTATTCTTCAAAGATTCCAATATATGGCAAACACCTCTTGGTGTATTAAGTGGGAAGGCCCCGAGAATGAAACAGATCCAGCAATAATGAACACTGCCACTAGTAGCAGAACGAGGGCAGACAAAGGATGTAGGTGGGCATGTAATAAAACTTATGACTACACTTCGGATGATGCAGAGATAAAACAGATGCCACCCCTGGCAATAGCCCTACAAATTGGTTGTGCTTGCAGAGGGATCAAACATAAACAAGGCAGAGTGAATTATAAAGTAGTTGTAGGATGTACCAGAAGTACAGTCTGAAGTCCAGGACAATTTGTATGGGCAAGAAGCAATGGCACCTGGACAACACATCTGCCTGTAGATGGGAAAGTAAAGGAGATTACTTTAGGCCTTCCAACCTCATGTCCAATTTGGAAAAGTCCCCATTTAACGGAAAACACGAACTTCTGCAGATAAGAGCAAGACGGGTAGTTCTAGACAATGAAAATCTAGATGACACTTGGCAAGAACCCTCTAGAGGAGTGAAATTTGGGTGGGCCCTAGAGTCATTACTTGGTCCTATAGCAAACTATCAGAGTAGGGAAATGCTGTACAAACTTACAGGTCAGGTAGATAGACTGGCAAGAGTCACCCGGGAAGGATTTAAAGAATTAAACGTACAATTACAAGCCACCACAAAAATGACTTTACAAAATCAATTAGCCTTAGATTTGTTACTCCTGAAAGAGCACGGAGTATGTGGATTTTTAAAGGGACAAGTTGATCATTGCTGCGTTCATATCCCAAATGTAACTGCAGATGTAGAATATGACATCAATCAGTTGAAACAAATAGAGCATGAAGCAAAAGAAGAGCAAAAGGACTTGACTACAAGTTGGTTAGGAAAAAAATCTTTAAAGGGTTAGGGTGGAATGTGAGTTCATGGATTAAATCTATCATTGAGAGTGTGATAATCTTACTAATTGTATTCTTAGCAATTTGGTTAGTTTACAGCATCTTAAAGGGAGAGATACAGAGGAAAACATCCTGGAACCAGAAAATGATAAAGGCACTGACACGAGATCCACGCCCACCATCTTCTGATTCTCCAGTTCGTGATAGCATCCACATCAACCCTGGATTTGAAGAACACCAAGTATAAATTGAGGAATAAAGGACTGTATCAAGTGAAAACATTTACACCTATAGTAAAGTGAAAATGTTTTCAAAGGGGGGAGAATGATAGTGGAGCCCTGGAAAATGTTAAAAATAGTCTTTGAAAATATTAGGCTTTGTGTTTTCTCAGATCACTGCACCTGCGTAAGCAGTATGATAAAAGATATAATTGTTAGATGTGGTGATTGTTTAGTAATTAAATATAATTATTATATAACCATAAGAAGAATCGTGAGAAACTATGTTGGAAATTTAAGGGGGGCTATGTTTAGCTGAAATCTGTGTATACAATAGAACAATATAAGTTTGATAATTATCATGAAAGTTATATAACGATAGAGTATAAAACACATTCACCTCAAATGTATGGTCGGAATCAGATTTGGGTGGAAACTACCCCGATTCCCAGAGCTCTTAATAAAAAGCACCACATATAATTGCTTATGTGATTATGTGTTTTTGAACTCTAACAGGCCCATTAACAGGAGATAAGGAAAAAAAATGCCCCTCCTTGTTTCAGCAGCTCTTGAGGATGGGAACAGAATACATTTTTATATTGTAACCTAGGGCATAATCCACCCCTTCTTCTATTACCATCTATACCCAAACCAATATCCTCTTACATATATACCTATATATGTGTATATACATACATACATACATTTATATATGTATATATATATATAAAATAGAGAATGAAACATTACACTCAGTTCTAGCTTAAAATTAGGCCTCCTTGTGTTACACAACGGGTTTCCCCATCCTTCTGCATTACCCACCAAGTGTAACCAGGTCCTAGATCAAAAAACAATCCCACGGATGGGTTTGCCCCTGCCTGCAGTTGGATTATTGCAAACAGTCTTTCCCATAATACCTTTCACATGTATTACAGGAACTTTGTATCCATCCCCTGTGTGCAGGGGTTCAGACTGGGCAGGAGCGGGATTGATAGATCCTTGAGTGTTGACCATCCAGGTGGCTTTTGCTAAGTTCAATTCCCAATTCCTGAAGGTTCCTGCGCCAAGTGTCTTCAGGGTAGTCTTAAGCAGTCTGTTGCATCCTTCAACTTTCCTGGCAGCTGGGGCATGATAGGGGGTATGATAGATTCATTCCATACCATGTTCTCTGGCACAGGTGTTTATAGGGCAGTTCTTGAAATGGGTTCCATTGTCCTACTCAATTCTCTCAGGGGTGCCATGTCTCCACAGGATTTGCTTTTCTAGGCCCAAGATGGTGTTCTGGGCAGTAGCGTAAAGCACAGGGTAACGTAGTGCTTGCCTTGGTGGCTTTGGGGAAGTGTGATGTAGTCAATTTGCCAGGCTTCCCCATACCTGTACTTCAACCATCGTCCACTGTACCACTGAGGCTTCACCCGCTTGGCCTGTTTGATTGCAGAGCAGGTCTCGCAGTTGTGGATGACCTGTGAGATGTTGCCCATAGTAAGGTCCACCTCTCACTCACAGGCCCATCGGTATGTTGCATCTGATGACCAGAGGCATCATGGGCCCAACAAGCTAGGAACGATTCTCCTTGTGTTGCCAGTCTAGATCCACCTGTGATACTCTCACCTTGGCAACTTGGTCCACCTGTTCGTTATTGTGATGTTCTTCATTAGCCCGATCCTTGGGTGCATGCGCATCCACGTGTCGAATCTTCATGGTCAGCCTCTCTACTCGGGTGGCAATCTCTTGCCAAATCTGGCCGGCCCAGATGGGTTTCCCTCTGCACTGCCATTTGGCCTTTTTCCAGCAATCCAGCCACCCTCACAGAGCATTAGCTACCATCCATGAGTCGGTGTAGAGATAGAGCCTCAGCCACTTCTCTCGTTCAGCAATATCCAGAGCCAGCTGGACAACTTTATGCTCTGCAACCTGACTCGATCCACCTTGCCCCTCAGTGGCCTGTGCAACTCATTGTGTGAGGCTCCATACAGCAGCTTTCCATTTCCAGTTAGTGCCTACAATTCAGCAGGAACCATTAATGAAGATGGCATATTGTCTGTCAGGCTCCAGTAGCTCATTATATGGTGGGGCTTCCTCGGCACATGCCACTTGCTCCTCTTCTTCTTCAGAAGATAATCCAAAAGTCTCCCTTTCAGGCCAGTTTGTTCTAATTTCCAGAATCCCAGGGTTTTGACTGGGATTCCCAATATGGGTGTGTTGAGTGATAAGGGCAATCCATTTGCTCCATGTGGTATTGGTGGCATGATGTGTGGAAGGAATCTTTCCTTTAAACATCCACCCCAGCACTGGTAGCCAGGGTGCCAGAAGCAGCTGTGTTTTGGTGCCAATTACTTCTGAGGCAGCTTGAACTCTTTCATAGGCAGCCAAGATTTCCTTCTCTGGGGGAGTGCTTCAGAGCCTTTGTAGCTCCATCTCCAGAATCCCAGTGGTCGACCCCGAGTCTCCCCAGGCACCTTCTGCCAAAGGCTCCAGGACAGACTGTGGTTCCCAGCCACAGAGTGGAGCACATTCTTCACCTCTGGTACCATCCTGACTGGGCCAAGGGCAACCGCATGAGCAATTTCCTGCTTGATCTGAGTGAAGGCTTGTTGCTGTTTAGGATCCCAGTGGAAATTGTTCTTCTTGCAGGTGACCAGAAATGCTCACAATCTGGCTGTACTCGGGAATGTGCATTCTCCAAAAGCCTACGGCACCTAGGAAAGTTTGTGTTTCCTTCTTGTTGGTAGGTGGAGACATAGAGGTGATCTTGTTGATTACCTCTGTCGGGATCTGACGACTTCCATCCTGCCACTTGACCTAGAAACTGGATTTCTTGAGCTGGTCCCTTAAACTTGCTTTGCTTAATGGCAAAACCAGCTTTCAGCAGAATCTGGATAATCTTTCCTTTTTCAAAGACTTCCCCTGCTATGCTCCCCCATACAATGACGTCATCGATACCCTGTAGATGTTTGGGAGCCTCGCCTTTTTCCAGTGTGGTCTGGATCAGTCCGTGCCAGATGGTGGGACCATGCTTCCACCCCTGGGGTAGTCAGTTCCAGGTGTACCACACTCCCCTCCAGGTGAAGGCTAACTGAAGCCTGCATTCTGCTGCCAAAGGAATGGAGAAGAAGGCATTGGCAATATCCATGGTCGCGTACCACTTTGCTGCCTTGGACTCCAGCTTGTACTGAAGCTCCAACATGTCTGGCACGGCAGCGCTCAGTGGTGGTGTGACCTCATTCAGGCCACAGTAATCTACCGTCAGTTTCCATTCTCCACTGGACTTATGCACTGGCTATATAGGGCTGTTGAAAGGTGAATGAGCCTTGCTGACCACTCCTTGGCTCTCCAGTTTACAAATCATCTCATGCATGGGAATCACAGAGTCTCTGTTGCTACGATATTGCCGACGGTGTACTGTTGCTGTTGGTAAGTGTTGTTCTTTGACTCTCAGCAGTCCCACAGCAGAGGAGTTGTCTGAGAGACCAGGCAAGATATTCAGTTTTCTGATGTCTTCTGTCTCTGCAGCAGCTATCCCAAAAGCCCAAAGATCCTTTTGGATCTTTGAAATATGCATTCCGAGATAGTCTAGGCCAAGGATGCATGGGGCCTCTGGGCCAGCCATGATGGGGTCTTTCTGCCACCCATTCCCAGTTAAACTCCCTTTGGCCTCCAATACAGTCAGCTGTTGGGATCCTCCTGTTACCCCAGAAATAGAAATGGATTCTGCTTCTACCTACCTTGATGGCATCAGGGTACATTGGGAACTGGTGTCAACCAAAGCCATATACTTTTGAGGGTCAGATGTGCCAGGACACTGGATCCACATGGTCCAATAGATCTGATTGTCCCTGTCCTCTACCTTGCTAGAGGCAGGCCCCACCTATTCCTGGACATGGCACACATTGCCCTCTTCCTGTCAATAGGTTCCTGAGGTTCCTTCAAGAGGATCAGTTATATCATCATTCCTAGATTGTCTGGAATTCTGTGTGGGAGAGACTGGAGCAGCATTGACTCTAGATGAGCTTCTTGTGTTAGGTGTTCCTCTTTTCAGTTCACATACCCAGGCTGCTAAGGAGGAGGTGGGTCTTCCATCCCACTTCCTCATGTCTTCTCCATGCTCCTGAAGGAAAAAACAGAGGTCATCTCATGGAGTGTATCCTCTCTCCTTGGCTGGGTGATGCCAGTCCCTAATGGCAAAAACTTTTGTTGGTTCTGGCCAGATATGGTAGACTTCTTCCTTAAGTTCCATTTTTAGTTTCTGATGGCCCTCTTCGATCAAGCTCTGGACTTGCTCAGCCAGCCTTGTTTCCATGGACAAGACATGGGTACAATATGAGGCGGTGACAGTGTCCTCGTAAATTCTTAGCTTATTGGCCAAGGTGCCCACCCTGTCCTCACCTTCCCTCCATTGTAGTGGTGCCAGGTAGTGGGAGTGCATCTCTGGTCCTAGCCATGCAAATCTCAATCACATTTGCCATGTGCACTGGACACAATCTGGGCTTTTATGAAATCTCTCATCTTCTCAGAAAATTATCTCTAGCACAGCCGGTACCCTCAGGCATCAGATACCTTGTTCCATTGTGCTCCATTTTCCTTGGTGTACCTGGAGGTTTTCTTTACAAAGGTATCTGTCCCTCACACTCATCAGCAGTCGCCACCAGAGGCTGAGAGTTTCTTGGGTTCTCTCGATCCCTTGGTCAATAACCACATCCCGGGACAGTGATCCCAGTTGCCTTGCCTCACTTCCATCCAGAATGGTGTCATTGGCTGCAGCGTCCCAGATGGGAGCAGCCAGGTCAGGACGAACTCATTTGTCTGGCGGATGAATTCCCCCTGCAGGTCACGCAGCTCACCCAGGGATAGAAAGTGAGTGATGTTTTCTGGCTCTGTCTCTTCTGCTGGGTGCGAGGGTCCTGCCACATCCTCATCAGTCACTATGCAGACTAATTTGCTCTTTGATTTCTTCTTCTCAACGGGGGCAACTGCTACTGGTTCAGGCTGTTCTGGTTCTATGACGGTGTGTGTGAAGATGCTGACAACACTTTTTGTTCCTTCCTCCTCTGTGACAGTCTGCGTAGACATGGGTGCTGTTGTTTCATGTTTGGTTCCTTCCCCCACTGTGACAGCCTGTGTAGAAACAGACGCTGTTTCGCTTTTGGTTTCTTCCTCCTCTTTGGCATTCTGTGCGGACATGGACGCTGTTGCTTTGCTTCTCCTTTCCTCTTCCTCAAGAAAACACTGCACCACACCATGTAGTGCTTTGTTTCTAAGCATGTTGCAGGCTGTGCAGAGAAGACAAAGCAGAACAACACCACTATGTCGTCCTTGGCATCTAGAGAGAACTCAATATTTTCAAAAACTGCTGTGTCAAGCCTGAAAGGCTGGAAAAAATAATCCTTTACCCCTCCCCCTGGGTGGAGCACCTCACAATGCGCTGATATCACTCTGAGTCATGAGGTGGGTCCTTGATTACCCGTTAAACAGAAATGGCTCCCAGAGGGAGTTATCTCTGAGTCATGTGGCAAGACATTGATGGGCCTATTAACAGGAGATACGGAAAAAATGATGCCCCTCCTTGTTTCAGCAGCTCTTGAGGATGGGAAGAGAATACGTTTTTATATTGTAACCTAGGACAATACAGGATGAATGCTTTTGCATTTGCAGGAAGTTTGTACAGGTTTGAAAACTATCCTTTTAGCAGAGTAACAAAAATATTCTCATACCCTTTTTAATCATCTTCAAACCAAGCAATTCTCACAATAACCTAACGCATGAATGACTTGCAAGTGAGTTGAAGAAACACGGCAAAGATAAGTAGTGTTCAACTGCAGAGAATTGTTTAGGGACACCATACCTTTATATTTTAAATCAGGAAGCATGGATGGACTGTTTTTTTCCCCTTAGTTGACTACAGAACCAGCGGTCTCCTGCAGGAGGATGTTTGGATTCAAGATGACACTGGCAACTAAGAGCGTGGCTACATAGAAGGTGCAACTTTTAAACCAGAACATTCAACTACTTAAAGGCAGATCTTTCCCTTAAGATGCCATATTTTAAAAGAGCATCTAAAATACCATTGCATTTAACAGGATGTTCCAAACACCCCTTGGTGATATATATAAGAAGGAAATCAAAACTGCAGCCAGTTAACTTTTAAGTTTGCAAATTTTTAGGTTGTCACCTGTTCTGGTTTGAAAGCAAAACCAGCGAGGGACGCTGTTGCAGTGTGTGTTTTTGATTGTAATGCAGTTCTAGTAGTCAGTTTTATAATACTTCCTGGTTTGTGCTGTTGTAACATATTTTATTATTAATGGATTGTTCCTTTCCCCCCGTGTTGTTTTTGCCCTAGTTGTCCGTCTCCCCAAAGACCTGCCCTTTTGTTCCCTGTTCCTCTTCCCACTGAATGTCAATCCTGCTGGAATCCATAAAGTTAGAGGGTTTTGAGAAAATGGTAAAAAAGCAGGCCCCAAAGAGCCAGCAAGGACAGAGAAATGCCAAGATAGCAGAAAGAGTTTTAGGCTGCAGGTTAGACATGAGAAATAGAACAATAAGCCTATGTGGTTTGTCCTTTTTGGTTGCAACAAATTTACTTAATATATATTTTAGAAGGCTAACATGAACTAGCCATTGTGTTAGAAAATAGGCCACTATTGTTTTAACCAAAGCTACGTGTGCTCCATGTAATTGGGTAGAAGTAATGTCAATATGCTTTTGCTCTATGTGTGATTGGCTGAAACTTGGAAAGATTTTGCTTTATGCTGTGTTGTAACATCACGTTTCTTTGGCATTCTGTGTAAATCAGTGAGCTGTTCACATCGAGTGTCTCCATTGTTAAGTGTTGAGACTGATGTTGAAATAAACCGGCTCAAGACACTGATTTTTGAGTGTCCCGTCCTGTTCGAGTCTGTAAATAGTTGCCAGTGGCAAGAAACATTAAACTGCTGGAAAAATACAGAAAATCATTTTAATAAAAGTCATCTTTAATACTTCTTGTTGGATTGATTATGAGCTTTTTCCCTTTTGTTTTAGCTTTTCCATATTGTTCACCAAGAAATGTCATTCTGGGTGCCATTTCTCATTTTGTTTCTCTCCACATTCCCTGTGACCACAGACTCTTTCAATGAGGGGCTGCGCTCCTGCCGGTATTAAAGGAACTACGGATCTCCCAGCAGAGTTTTCTGCAGAGATGCCCTTTTGTTGCCTTCTCTGGAGATGCAGCAGCAATGTCTGTGTGCAGAGCTGGGGCAGATCAGTGCTGGCCCAGCAGCTGTGCCCAGCAGCAGCAGCAGCACTTGGTGTTGCCAGTGCTGCTGCCATGGCCCTGCCCCACTGCCCTGGTGGCCCTGGTGTTGCTGCAGGGCCTGAGTGCTCTCGGGGCCGGACACAGCCCTGGGGGTGGCATTGCCGGGGCTGCAGCAGGGACAGGCCATGGGCACTGCTGGGGCAGTGCTGACGCCTCAGGCCAGGGCCTGGGGGCTCCAGGCTCCTTGCCCAGGCTCTCTCAAGAACACAGCCAGGCCAATGCTCAGCACAGAAACCCCCGTGAGCAGCCCCAGGCTGGCCGTGGGCAGGCTGGGGGCAAACAGCATGGCTGGGGCTCTGCAAGGGCCCTGGGGCAGAGGGGAAGGAGCAGCAGAGCAGGGGCTGATCCATCCCCAGTGCGCTGCACAGCCCAGGGCAGCGTCCCAGAGCGTCCTCATGCAGCTGCCAACAACATCCCCCCTCTGCAGCCCTGGCCTCTCCCCCAGCTCACACAGGTGCCCCATCCTTGCAGGCACAGACACGGCAGCACTGCCTCAGCAGCCCCTGTTTGCATTGCTCACAGCAGGCAGGAGCACCCCCATGCTGTTGCTGTGGGGACATGAACCTGAGGGAGCACAAATGCCATCAGCCCCTGGGGCCAGCAAGGGCTGGGGGATGGCAGAAAAACCACTCAGCTTTGTCCTGGCCTCTGCAGTCAGCCAGAAAGTTTGTTCCCATCAGCTGGGAGTTTCCTGTGCCACTGCAGACGCTGTTGCTCAGAGCCAGGGTTCCCTGGCAGCCACCCCGAAACTGCCCTGAACATTTCCTTGTCTGCACCTTTGCTTTCTTTACTCTTCCTGCTACAAATTTCTTCCTCTTGCCCACCCCTGTTCCCTCCCCTGCAAACAGCCTGGTTGCCCTTTCCTCTCTGGCCCCACTCCCCATTGCAGTTCCTGACTTGGCACCTTGGGAACATCCCTTGGGGAGCAGGATCATCCTACAAGTGCTGCAGGAATTGTCTGCAGGCTCCTGCAGTGCCTGGTGCTGCTCCCTTGCCAGAGGCACCCCAGGCCAGGGGGGCACATCTGGGCTGCTGTGTCTGGCTCTGGGGCTCCCTGTTCTGGGCAATGAGGAGGAGCTGCAGAGGCTCTGCAGGACTGACAGGATGGGCTTTGGGGCTGGCAGGAGAAGCTGAGGGACCTGGGCTGCTGGAGCTTCTGCAGAGGAGGCCCAGGGCTCATCCTGCAACTTTCCCAAAGGTGGTTTCAGAGAATCCCAGAATCAGCAAGGTTGGAAAAGACCTTGGAGTTCATCAAGTCCAACCTGTGCCCTGACATTGCCTTGTCTCCCGTGAGCCTCCTCTTCTCCAGGATAAACAACCCCAGCTCCCCCAGCCACTCCTCACAGGACTTGTGTTCCAGACTCCTCCCCAGCCTTGTTGCCCTTCTCTGGACATGCTCCAGCCCCTCCAGGTCCTTCCTAAATTGGGGGGCCCAGAACTGGACACAGCACTCGAGTTGCTGCCCAACCAGTGCTGAGCACAGGGGAAGAATCCCTGCCCTGCTCCTGCTGGCCACACCATTCCTGATCCATAGGAGTGCCAGGGGTTGGATGAGGGAAATGGTTGAGAGGGGGTGGAGACAAAGTGTTACTGATTGTCAGCCATGAAGGGTCTTGATTTTTATCTCTTCACACAGCATTAGGAGGTGCTGGGGGTCAATATCAATTGGAAATTGCTGATACCAAATATAAAGAGGAGATGAAGACTGGACAAAACAGTTCTCTTCCCTTTTTTTTCAATACAGCAGATTCACATTGAAAACACTTGTGAAATTTCTCTTATTAACCACAGAAGACTTGAAAACTTCAATTATTCCCATGGGCTTTTCTTGTTCAGGTGTTTCAAACAAATATTTATGAGCTTTTCTCACTGAATTCCTGAAGTGAAGAGCTCAAAAAAGACAAGGCCTCTGGAGTAGTGAAATTCATCAGCAACCTCCAAGTGGCTGAGGATCCATCCCCATTGGAGCAGCAATGAACAGAAATGGGCACAGCTTTGTGGCTGCCCCAGCTTTGGCATGGGCCCTGGGCCTGGAGCAGGAGCAGCTCTTGAGGGCCCCAAGGCCGGGACTCTTGTGCTGCCCTGGGCAGATGGGATGGCAGCAGGGGCTGCAGAGCTCTCAGCACCTCAGCCTGAGGGGAGCAGGGCAGCCAGGGAGCCTCCTTTGGCCTTGGCCAAACACGTTCCCCCATGGCTGGGGCTGAGTCCTGTGGCAGCTGCAGCTGCTGCTGTGCCCTTGGCAGGGGCTGAGGCTGTGGGGCCAGTGCCCAGAGCAGCCTGGCCTGAGCAGAGCTGTGGGGCCAGAGCCGGCTGGGCTGGGGAGAGGCCCTTGGTGCTGCCCAGAGCTCAGGGCAGCTGGCAGAGCTTGCAGGGAGCTGGGCTGGGCTCAGAGAGCCTGGCCCAGAAACCAGCAGTGTCCATCTCAGCCTGGCTGAGCGTGCAGGGGCAGGACTCAGGCCAGGCCTTGCGGGGCAGGGCCAGTGCCTGTGCAAGGCATTGCAAACAGGCAAGTGGCCCAGAGAGGAGGCTGCTCTGTGCCCTTGGTGGCATGGACAGAGCAGGGAGGGGGCCCAGGACATTTGTCAGCACCAGGCTCTGTGCCCATGTGTTGGCAGCCCTGGCTGCTGAGCCCAGCTTTGGCCTGGGCTGAGTTTGGCTGTGGCCCAGCTCCATCCTCCTGTGGGGCTCAGGGCCTGTTCCCGGCCATGGCCAGCCCTGGCCGGCCTCTCTGCTGGCCCAGAGGCCGGCAGAGCCCGGGGCAGGGCTGTCTGTGCAGCCCCACAGGTGCCACGGGCTCTGCAGGAGCTGGCAGAGGCTGCCCAGCAGGGAGGCCATGGGGCACAGAGCCCCAAGGCTGCTGTGGGCACCACGGCACAGGGGCCGTTCCCAGCCGCAATGCTCCTGGCCTGGGCTGGGCCTGCACAGGGGCTGGGCCACCATGGCTGGGCCAGCACAGGGCCACAAAGGGGCCACGCAGCTGCTGCCGGGGCTGACAGCAAGGCCAGGCACACACAAGCAATTGCTGAGCATGGCCTGTGCTGGCCAGGCCTGACTGTGCCAAAGGCAGAGCTCAGATGCCCTTGGGGGCTGCAGCAACAGTCCAATGCCCAAAGGTGCCTCCATGGCTGTGCTGGAGACCAAGGCTGTAGGACGGAAATGCAGGGCTGCTGTGGGATGGGGAGGGCATTGAATTCCAGCACACACCTCAGCTCTCTGATGATCCCAGCACCATGCTGGGCCCTGTTTCAGACTGGAGCAGAGCAGATGTTGATGGGACAGGATCCCTGTGGGGCTGTCAGGGCCCTGCAGCTTGCAGGGTGCTCTGCTCTCCCTCAGGTGCTCTTGGAGAGATCCAATCCCAGCTGGGCACCTCAGGGCAAAAATGGCACTGCCTGTTGAAGGGCACACAACTGATGTCTGCCTTGAAATTGGCACAGGTGTTAATAACTGTTGGTTTCATAATACACAAGCAAATCTTTATTATCTGGGTCATTAGAGTACTTTTAAGAAATGGCAATATTTTTCCGCCAGTGTCCTGGTTTGAAAAGGACGCGAGTTTTTTGGGATGCTGTTGTCAAACCAATAGGTGCTCAGATTTGAATATTGGCACCTGGTGTGGCCACTGAGGACATGGATACACCTCTGAGAACACAGGGGGTTAAAAGCAGAGAACTCCCAGGGGGAAGCTCTCTTGGGTTCTGTCTGTGAAAGAGGTCAGAGCTGCCCTGCCCGGCTGCGGGCTGGCAGGGAAGGGGAAGCCATGCAGCCGGGTGAGGTAGGCCGGGCCTTGGACAGAGAGGGGAGGTGAAGGCCCCTGCAGGATGGAAGGGTGGAGGAGCACTGAGAGGCAGCAGGCAGCCCCCCCACCCCCCACAGGGGGGAGAGAGAGAGAGAGAGAGAGAGAGAAGAGACTGTGCCTGTGCTTGTGCCACCTTAAAATTTGATATCTTGTGCTGACAGCATAGCCGGGTGAGAAAGAGAAAGGGGGTGGGGGGGTGTGGTGGTTTGACAGGAAATGTGTTTTTTGGGATGCTGTGTTTTTGGCCAATGGATATTCAGACTTTAATATTGGCATTTAACCTGGCCATTGAGACATGGACACGCCTCTGAGAACACGGGGTTAAAAGCAGGGCTCTCCCCTGGGAGGGTCCTCTTGGGTTTCCGGCGGGAAAGAGTTCGGGTCTCTCCCCCGGCCCAGCTGCTGGCTGGGCAGGGGGAGGGGAAAAGCCATGTGGCCGAGAGAGGTAGGCCTGAGCCCGGGGGTGGAAGGGTGGAAGAGAGAAAGAGAGAGATACACCGGGAGCCATCGGGCAGCCCCCCCTGAGAGACAGAGAGAGAGAGAAAGAGCCGCTGCCTGAGACTGTAACCTTGAAGCTTGATAAACATGGGCCTGTGCCGGCAGCACGGCTGGGACGGAGAAGGGGGGGGGTTCAGCCGGCTGCTTGTAGGAGCTTTTAACCCCTTTTTGGAAAATGAGAACTTTACAGAACATTGACCTTTCCTAGAAGATAGAGTGGAAGATGAGGAAGGAATGTGCAAGTGTGAGAGAGGTCTGGGCAAGTGAGAGATAGTAGAAGAAGAGAGAAGAATCTTAGTGGGAAGAGATGATGGAGTAGCTTTTGCTGGACTCTTTTTGTATAGCCATGGACAGAACCATGTTCCTTGTGATACAGAGACTGCATTCTAGGGGGAGGCAATGGCCTCAGAACCAAGAGGGTTCAGTGTTGATGCCCCTCGGCCCCAGGGGGTGAAAAAATATGGGGGGGACAGGTCTCCCAAAGGAGAGATTGTGGGGACAGGTGTCCCAAAGGAGAGACTGTGCCTTTTTTGGATCGGGACAGAGCATCCTTAAAAGACAACCCTAGAAGCAGTTCTGGTCCGTGTTCAGTGGTGAGAGCACTGGACATGAAAAGGAAGAAGTCACCACCGCAGATGTTCTCCGGGCGGTGCCACGAGTGACACGGAAACACACGAGGCTTCAGCTGTGTTTCCAGGGGAAGCCCATGGTACAAGAAGGACTCCTCTCCTCTTGATGAACTGAGGATTGATTGTTTAAAAGGTGCTGCTGGACAGAGAGTTGGTGATTTGAGGATCAAATGTATTGTGTTGAAATTTGGTGGGGGGAGGAGGAAATGCATTTGTGAAGTTTTCATTTTCCCAGTGTGTGTGTTTCATTTTATCTGTAGTTGTAGAGTAGTTAATAAAGTTCTAGTTCTTTTTTCCCTAAGTAAGAGCCTGCTTTGCTTATTCCTGGTCACATCTCACAGCAGAAACCAGGGAGAAGGTATTTTCATGGGGGCACTGGCATTGTGCCAGTGTTAAACCATGACAGGGGGGAGGGGACGTGCGGCGAGAAGGTGCCCGGCAGGGCAGCCATGGGAGTTCTGGACAGGCAGAGCCTGAGATTTTTAACCCTTTTCTTGGATGATGGAAACCTTACAAATACTGATCCTCCTGGAGTTGAATGAGAAGAGAGATAGAGATGAGATAAGAGGAAATGGGCCACGAGAGAAGTTGAGAAGAATCTTGGTTGAGAGGAGGTGATGGAATGGCCTTTGGCTGGACTTTTCTTGTGTAGCCATGGACAGAACCATTTTTCCTGTGACACAGAGACTGCATTTAGGGGGAGGCAATGGCTTGGAGCCAAGAGAGTGCAGTGATGTTATGTGAAGGAGTGCGTGAACAGAGACAATGGGTGAGGAGGGCAGTGGTGCCCTCCGTCTGCAGGGAAGAAGATCTCTGTTCTTGAGACCCCTCGGCCCCAGGGGTGAATTTGGGAGGGACAGGTGTCCCGAAAGTGAGAGACTGTGCTTTTTTTGGAACTGGGCAAAGCATCCTTAAAAGGGGAACCCTAGAAGCAGCTCTGGTCCATGTGCAGTGGTGAGAGCACTGGGCATGGAAGGAAGATGTCACGATGGCAAATGATCTCCAGGCAGTGCCACGTGTGACATGGAAACACAAAAGGTCTCAACTGTGTTTCCAGGGGAAGCCTATGGTACAAGAGGGACTCCTCTCTCCTTGATGAACTGAGAACTGATTATCTAAAGGGTGGTGATGGACTGAGAGTTGGTGATCTGAGGGGTGGTAACTGAATTGAGAATCCAAGGTTTTGTCTTACTGTGATGTATTGGGAATTTGGTGGGGGGAGGGGGAATGTTTGGAAGGTTTTCATCCTGAGTTCTGTGTGTTTCTTTTATATATTGTAAGTTAATAAAGTTGGTTTTTTTTTTCCCTTTTATTCCTCAGCTGGAGCCTGCTTTGCCCTATTCCTGGTCACATCTCACAGCAGACACCAGGGAGAATGTATTTTCATGGGGGCACTGGCATTGCACCAGTGTCAAACCGTGACACCTTTGTAGCAGATGATTGGCCCATCTATAACTCAGTGCTCCTCCGCACCACAGGTAAGAGACCAACCTGGCAGATACTTGGGACAGGTGGACAAAAATGCTGCCCAATGCTCTAGAGGAACCCCAAGAATTGGACCTGTTGGGGTCCTCCAAGGCCACATGCTGTGTCAAATTTTACTTTAGATGTCTGAAAAACAATTGGCCAGAAATTGACTGGACCAAAAACACATACCAAAAAGACATATCAGCAATTAACAAAGCCTGTAACTATCCCTATGGATAACTATCAACTATATTGAAAAGCGGTAAATGCAACACCTTATTGCCTATCAAATTTTAACATGGTCTGATTTCTTTAACAAGAATGCTAACAAATGTGCCATATAAAATGATGCCAGATACAGTCACAAAAAGCTGTTGGGTTGTTCATCAATATGCTAAATTGCACGTTATTTTATTTATTTTCCAGTAACCCGGCACTTCAAAAAGTCTTACTGAATTTCTGTTTCCATGGAATTTGCAGTTACCGTGGGTTTTTCTCATAAATGATTTACTTATAATTCTAACATGCTTGTTACTACTTGATTCCCTCCAGTGCACCATCATGCTGTTATTTCACTTATGGCTTATTCACCTTTAAGCAGTCTTTTTGTCTTAATAACCTTGGACAAAATTACATCATGCCATTATCTATAACTTTTAAGGATGTTCATTTTAATTCTGTTAAAATAAAGCCCAATATTCTAATGCTCAGTTAAATTCTGTTAAATTAAATAAGGCAAAGGTTTTTCTGTTAAATTTTGTAGATTTAATTTCTGTTAAGTTTCAGTATGACTAAGTTTGAACAATGTTCTATTCCAGTTTTTTTGGGTCCAGTTATGTTTGGTAGTAATAGTAATTAACTTTGAGTTCTTTTGAGATGCGCTTTTTGTTCTACTAAGGTGATAATGAATTTAATTTGAGATCCTTTTAGGGCTGAGTTTAAGTTCCTCTTGCTAAGCTCTAGTGCTGTCCAAATAAATTTCTATCAGGTTTGAGTGCTATTTAATCTGAGGTATCATAAATTTTACTAGTGAGCTGTTCAGTGTTTTCTTTTGATGCATTTATTCTGTCATAAATACATCAATCTTTGTATTACTGTTTTTATAGCCAGCTTTTCATATGCTTTACCATCTTTTGGTGTAATTATCTACAAGACACGTGTCATTTCAGGATCCTCCTTTTGTTCTCTAGATGCTTATGTATCTCTCAGACCAGACTACCCCTCTGGCTGGGCTCCGCACTGTGGCTCTATGGTTTGACCCAGTGCTGTCTCATCATTTTTAAGTATTTTTCAGAGTTCCAAGAAATGATATCTCAGCTTTGTTGGAAGCCTCCTCTAAACTGATGGTATTGTGACATCTACTCTAAGTAATCAGATGCAGCCCCAATTATTATTACAGAACCACTCCAACAGTTTGCTGGGTTTAAAGCATCTCTATGCTGAGGGAATTTTGGAGGAGACAGCTATTGCATGGTTCATTAGTCTGTCACCCCAAGACCTTTACTCCTAAGTGCTATTCTCAAGAGCCTTGTTTTAAATGACATTTAGGGAATTCACTCCCACTTAGAGCTTGGGTGGTGGCCAGGCCTTTGCTCTTCCTGGATGGGAATTTGCCAACAGACCCAGATGTTTTCTTCATCAAAGCTAGATTTGAGTTGCTTTGACTTGGCAATTTGACCCTCTAGACATGACAGTTGAACTCTTTTTAAAGGGAGCTTGGGAATTATTATCTGGAAATAATTCTCCAAGTCCCCACTGAATCGAGGTTTGTCAGCTGTTTGCAGACTCTGGGATGATGGTACATTATTGCAGAGATTGCTATTTACCTAATTCCACCTATGTTGTTAGCTTTGTCTGCTATTTGAAATATTCCTGATTGTTGTATCCAAATTATTCCTAATTGTTCTAAGTTTCTTGTCCACTGCATGTATTATTTTGCTATGATGTTTCTTCATACTCATAACAAAATACATGCATCTCATTCTTAAAAAACAATAAAGAAAAGGAATGCATGCCTTAAGAACATTCAAATAATGCAATATGTACATGAGAAATTTGGACGACTAATCATTTTGAATAATGCAATATTTACATGAGAAATTTGGAAAAAAGATCATCACATCTAAATCCCAGTTGAGTGTACCACAGTTCAGCCTAATTGATTCATTAACTTCAGGAGAAGATGTGCCTGTGTTTCATCATCAGCAGTTCAAAGCAGTCACCTGTTCATTCCATCAGATACTGATCAGCTCTGAAAAAATGAGGCCCAGTGCAAAGAGAAATAACCTCATCACCTTGCAGCCTTTCCTTAAAAGGTTTCCTTGCAGCCTTTGTGGCCAGGGCAGGAACAGAAGGAGGACTGCCAAGACATGGCTGTGTCTGGAAACTGACAGAGGCAATTTACCAAAAAAAGCCTCATGGCATCCTCATGGTACAGTGCTCCTATGAACCTTCTTCAGTTATTCCATGTTCCAGCACCCAGGAGGACATTCAGTGATGTCAAAGATCAACATTTCCAGCTCATAGACTTTCTCATACTTCTCAACTCATTGGAAACAATGGTCATTTCTTTCCATTTCCCTAAGAGACATTGGACATTATTCTTTTGTTTTCTCATGCTGCAAAACCCTGTGTCAATGACTTGATAGAATTTGCTAAGTTTTGTTGATTGTAATTGGTCTTTTATCTATCTTATCCCATATCTAACAGATAACCAGTGATAACCTTGATTGTAGTAAACCCCATAGATTTAGGAAAAGCACCATGGAGAATATGAACAATAGGAATGCTGAAACAGCAAAAGAAAATTCCTGTTTTCCTGTCCTCCGCCCTTAACCTATCTCTGTAACCCTATAAGGCAATGTCATGTTAACCCCTTACCCATTGGTCAAGCTTGGATCCTTTCCAACCCTATAAAAGAAGCATACTGTACCCCATTAGTTGAGAAAGAAGAAGAGCAGAGACCCTTCACGGACCTTCCCAAATAAAGCCATCTCCGTGGAACAGCCTGCGCCTTCTCCTTCTCCTCTCTCTCTGTCTGCTGCAGCCTCAAGCCCAGGGCAACACTACCTAGCAAGCAAAGCTGAAATCCTAAGAGCTTGCAATCACTATAGAGCTGATAATCACCATGCTTGCTAGATGGTAGCCCCGTGGCGTTGGCATGAGCGAGCTAGCCTCGGGCACCCGGTCCCTACCCAGGGACTGAGCTCCTGAGCCCTATTGCTCTGCTTTATAATAACGTCAATGAGGCTTTATTAAAGTGGCGTCCCAACGACTTCGGACTTCGGACCCCCCAGAGGCGATATCCGTCAGTTGAGCAACGAAGCCCTCAGGGGTTTTCTGTGATTGCCTGTTCGGGAAGCCGCTCCTTCTGTGAAGGGACTTTTCGTTTTAGAAAATCCTTTCCCCAGGAGGGTCAGTTCGACACTCAAAACTTACATCTGAACGAGAGAAAGTTCCGAGAAGAACTGACGCAGCAGACCCCTTCCACAGATCTTGGACCCCAGGAACTGTAAGTATTAGCTAATATTGCGCGCATAACTTCGGGGCTCTAAAACTTTTTTTTTTCGTTTTTTTTCTTTTTTTTCACCTTTTTTCTGCTGGAAGGGCTAACCATTAACATGGGTACAATTTTTAGTACATTAAAACTAAGTAAAACCGAGAGAGAGATATATTTAAGTATTTTAGAAATCTTATCTGCTAACAACTTCTCCTTTTCTAAAGGCAAGCTCTCAAAAACTAACCTTAAAAAATTTGTAACTTGGATCATTTCACAATACCCTGATACTGATAAGAAAGCAGTCATTGAAAATTTGTTTTGGGATATGATCGGGAACACAATATATATCTCCCAAACAAACCAGGATTTCTCTGTAACTAATTATTTGCCTTTATTCCATATAATAACTAAAACCGTTGAAAGATTTAACAGAGAAAAGATTTTGCAGTCGGTAACAGACACTTCCTCTTCAAATACTAACAAGATTGATAAGGACTCAGAGGAATGTCACATGCATATGTCACATCACCTCTTAGGTCCTAAAGTCCCTCTCGCCTCTGTTACTCCTAAAGCAGAGGTTACGCTGCCCACCACAGTTCCCCCCCCCACATCCTCCACCCCTGCGGGACCTGCGCTGCCCAACTCCGCGGATCCTATCTTATCTATAATTCCACACATCCCCCCTACCCCCAGCTCGGCTTCCTCCTTGCTTCCCGTCCCGGGGGTCCCTTTTCCTGCCTCTGCCGCCCCCTCCACCCCTGCGTCGGCTCTGCCCCCCTCCGCTGTGGCCCCCCCCCACCCCTGCGCTGGTGTCCCCCACCATCCCTCCCGTCGCCGCGCCCCCCGCACCCGCTCCCCCCATCCCGGCTCCGACCGGCCTGGCCCCTCCCGAGGGCTCCCCAAGCCACACCCCCGCCCCTCCCGAGCCCGTGTCCATCCCCGCCGCCTCCCCCTGCTCCCTGCCTGCCACAGCAGGGGGACCTCACACAAGCGCAGTCCCAGTACAGCACCCCGTAACTGCAGCACCCCAGACCGGTCCCACTGCCTGCCTCCCCTCACTCCCCTCATGCCCGCACCCCCACCCCGCCCAGCCCCCCTCCCCCCTCCCACCCACCCTCAATGCCACCCGAACGGAATCCCAGACACCCCCCACAGTGCTATCCCCCCCACCCGGTCCTGTGCGTGCTGTGCTGCGATCCCAGCTCCATTAGCGCCTCCCCCTAGCCAGATCCTGCCATGTCTCCCCCCCCAGCCACTGAAACCTTTGAAAAACGCTTCTAAACGAAAAAAGCGTAAGTCATGGATAGCAACCCCCCCTCAGTCCTCCTCAGAGGACCAGAGCTCTTGCAGTGAATCTGATTCTGATACGATCCACACGGATCCATGGGCTCTTATTAAAGTAGAAGCGACAAAAGTTGGGGACTGGGAGCTGGCACAGAAAATTAATGCTTTCCCGGTAGAATATAAGCAAGGACGGAATGGTGGCGAGTCCACTATAAAGACGTGGAAGGCTAACTCGAATAAGGAACTAGTGCAATTAAGAAATATAGCCAAAGAACATGGGCGAAGCTCACATATTTTTAGAAATTTCTTAGAAGCCATGTTCTCAGCACATGTCTTACTTCCCCACGATATAAAAAATATTTCACACTGCCTCCTGTCCCCAGCAGAATATTTGTTATGGGACAGGCATTGGAAAAGACATTTAAAAACATTATCAGATTCATATTCTGCAGATGCTAATAAGACGAATTTTACAGTAGTCCAACTAGCTGGTGAAGGTGACTTACAGAAACCAGCAGACCAATTGGAAACCTTGAATAAAGAGGCACTGCAGGACATTGCTCTTGCAGCAAAAACCTCTTTACTTCTCATGCATGATGAATCAATGCCAACAATGCATTTTTCTACTATTAAACAAGGGATAGATGAAAGTTTTATCAAATTTGTGGACAGACTTAGAGATGCTCTGGAGAAACAGATAGAGAGCACAGAGGCAAAGAAGGAACTCTTATGTAAACTTGCCTTGTGTAACTCAAATGAAAAATGCAAAGCCATTTTGAGGTCTCTACCCATGGATACAGACCCCACCATAGAGCAAATGCTGGAATGCTGTACACGTCACATGTCCACGGAAAATACAGTGGCCCAAGCAGTTGCTAAGGGTATTTCTGAAGGAGTTTCTGGTGCATATGCAGTAATAGCTTCTAAAGACCAAGCTAAATGCTATCACTGTGGGGACCTTGGACATTATATAAAGGACTGCCCAGAGAGATCACACCCCCGATACCACCGTAACAATTACCAAAGACCCCAGAATCAGCAGCGCTACCAGCAGCATTCGGGAAACTTCTTGCGCAGCCCGGTCGAGCCCCGGGCGCTGACAACAAATCAAAGGCCACCCAGACCCAACCCCGCACCATCCCAGGATGTTCTGGACCATAAGAAGAGGATCCAACCCACGAGGCAACCCAGATGGGAACCCGCCGTCAACTGGTAACTGCTTTGTCCATTGACTTTAATAATGAGAATGTTCACCGTGTTCCCACAGGCAAATATGGGCCAAAAGGTGGTCCTTCGCACATTTTAATTATAAGTGACTCTCTTAATAGCCCAAAGGAGATCTTCGTTGTTCCAGAAGTGCTGACAGTGCAGCCAGGACAAGAGATTCTCGTCCAGGTATACTGCATAGACTCACCATTTTTTCTTTCAAAGGGAACTCCAATAGCACAAGCCTTTTTACTCCCAAAGGATCACAGGGAACAGATTCCTCTCAACCCTACAGCTATGTGGGCACAAGTCGTGGGACCATCCAAGCCTACCATGGAGTGCGGCCTCACCTGCAAAGGCGAGAAGACCCACCTACCAGGGATGCTGGACACCGGTGCTGATGTGACCATCATCGCCCGCTCAGAACGGCCAGCACACTGGGATCTACAGCCTGTTGCAGACATGGTTTCAGGGATTGGCGGAGCTACAGTGTCCATGAGAAGCAAGAACAACATCCTTGTAGAAGGGCCTGAAGGCAAGCTGGCAACCATTCGTCCATTCGTGGTAAGGGCCCCCATCACCCTTTGGGGCAGAGATGTTGTATCCCAGTGGGGAGCTTCCCTACGTATTCCCACTCAGGATTTCTAATTGAGGCCACTGAGCTAAGCGTGCTGCCAGAAACACCTCGTCTCACCTGGAAAAGCCACAAGCCAATCTGGATTGAACAGTGGCCCCTTAATAAAGCCAAACTGCGCGCCCTAAACACCCTCGTGGAAGAACAGCTCACAAAAGGCCACATAGTGGAGTCCAATAGCCCTTGGAACTCTCCAGTCTTTGTTCTACCAAAGCCTGGGACAAACAGGTGGAGGCTCCTCCACGACCTTCGTAGAATCAACGAGGTCATCGAGGACATGGGCCCTCTCCAGCCTGGCCTGCCCTCCCCATCGATGCTGCCTAGAGACTGGACACTTGCTATCATAGACATTAAGGACTGTTTCTTCAGCATTCCTCTGCACCCTGAGGATGCTCCACGGTTTGCTTTTTCCGTTCCCTCTTAACAAGGAGGCCCCGCTCAAAAGATATCATCGGCATTATCTTCCTCAAGGACTAAAAAACAGCCCCACTATTTGCCAGTGGTACGTGGCTCACATCCTGTCTCCCATTCGGAAATCATTCCCCGATGCTATCATCCATCACTATATGGATGACATCCTGGTGTGTGCTTCAGACAAAGCTTACTTGGACAATACAGTTAAAAAGACTATTGAAACCATAGAAAAGGCAGGAATGGAGATTCGTGAGGACAAAATCCAGTACACCAAGTCATGGACTTACCTTGGAGTCCAGATCTGGGAAAGGACCATCGTACCTCAGCAGCTCACCATAAATGACAACCCAAAAACCCTCAGGGATTACACAGCCTTTGCGGATCCATCAACTGGGTACGTCCACTGCTAGGAATTACAACAGAGGACCTTGCTCCCTTGTTCAACCTTCTTCATGGACCTAAGGACTTGGACTCTCCCTGCACTCTCACAGAAGAAGCCAGAGGTGCCATCACCAAAGTCCAGGAAGCCCTGTCTTCATGCAAAGCCCATCGCTTCGAGCCCAGCCTCCCTTTCCAGTTCATCATCCTGGGAAAAGCACCTCGATTCCATGGACTGATTTTCCAATGGGACTCACAGCTTCGAGACCCTTTGTTGATATTGGAATGGGTCTTTACAAGTAGCCAGCCCACAAAGACACTCACCACCTACCAGGAGGTCATAGCACATTTAATAAAAAAGGCAAGGACTCGCCTTCGCTCTCTTTCAGGTTGTGAGTTCGAATGCATATACTTACCAATAACTCTTACAGACTTCGAGGATTTGATCCAGACCAATGAAAGCCTCCAGTTTGCCCTGGATAGCTACACGGGCCAAACTTCAGTTAAGATCCCAAAACACAAACTTTTTAACCCTGATGTAACCTTCCATTTGATTCCAAAACAAATCCAAAGTAGAAAACCTCTCAAGGCTCTAACCCTCTTTACAGATGGCTCAGGGTCTTCCCACAAGTCGGTGGTTACATGGAGAGACCCCCAAACACAAGATTGGCACTCTGACATACAAATAGTGGAGGGATCTCCACAGATCGCAGAATTAGCAGCAGAGCCTTTGAAAAATTTAAAAACGAGCCTTTCAATCTGGTTACAGATTCAGCTTATGTCGCTGGGATAGCGATGAGAGCAGAACATGCTCTTCTCAAAGAGGTCTCTAATCCAAAGTTGTACCAACTGCTCTCTAAATTAATATACCTAATCTCCCACAGAAAGCAACCTTACCATATAATGCATGTGAGGTCACACACAGACCTCCCAGGTTTTGTTGCAGAAGGCAACAGGAAAGCGGATGCATTAGCAATGGCAGCAGAAACTGCTAATGTTCCTAACATCTTTGCCCAGGCAAAGTTGTCACACCCGTTTTTTCATCAAAATATACCTGCCCTTATGAGAATGTTTAAGCTCTCAAAGGATCAGGCAAAGGCTATCGTGGCTACGTGTCCGAACTGTCAGAATTATCAGATACCATCTATGGGGATGGGAGTCAATCCCCAAGGTTTGAATAGCTGCCAGCTGTGGCAGACAGATGTAACTCATTTCGCACCTTTTGGAAGATCAAAATACGTGCATGTATCGGTTGACACATTTTCAGGAGCAGTATTTGCATCATCACATGCAGGAAAAAATACCATGCACAGAATAAAACACTTTCTCCTCGCTTTTGCCGCCCTGGGTGTACCAAAAGAGATTAAAACAGATAATGGACCAGCCTACAACTTCCCGCAAGTTAAAGGAGTTCTTCAATGAATGGGGAACAGCACACAAGACCGGCATACCTGTAAACCCCACAGGACAATCCATCGTGGAAAGGACACATCAAACCCTCAAAAGAGTCCTCGATCAACAGAACAGAGACACGAGAATCACATCTCCAGTGGAAAGACTTTGCAAGGCGCTCTACGTTATCAACTTCCTGAACTGTACAGCATCAGAGCCTGACCCACCAATACTTCGCCACTTTGCAAATACCACCCAAGCAAAGCTCACTGAGAAATCACCTGTGCTCGTGAAGGACCCTGAAACACACCAAATTTCTGGGCCTCACCAGTTTATTACCTGGGGTAGAGGATATGCGTGCGTGCTACTACCATCCGGTCCAAGGTGGTACCCAGGAAAAAACATAAAGCCATACCTAGGCACTGCGAACACTACTCCTGCAAACGGGGACAAGAACTCTCCTGAGGCTAACACAAGACCACCTCAAAACCAAACCAGCTCTGCCTGGAGACGAAGACGTCGCCGAATACCCACAAACACAAGAACAGACCGCCCCATTACAAGATAGCAGACAAAACTGAAAAGCTAAACAACAGTCTGCTGCATCAGGCCATAGATAGCCTTAACACAAAAGTGTTCTCTGAACTATATGTTGTTACACTGGGGTTTTTTTTTGTATTTAAAGAAAGAAAAAGGAAAAAAAAAAACCCTGTTATTCCCTCTCTCTAACCTTTTAAAACCCCTTAACCTTCTACCCACTCCTCCTCCCTTAGTGTAGCTTGGAAATTAAAAGAAAAATGGGGGGAGGAAGGGAACACAGAAAAGAACAAGGCAGAAAACCCTCTCATCATAAAGATAACAAATTCTGCTTATATTCCCTATCAGAAGCCCTATTCCGGCCCAAAGATGAAAAATATCTCCGTTGCTGCTGTCCTCACTGCTCCCTGGATGTTCTTCACCGTACCGCATGCCTTCAGCTGGATTAGCCCACAGCCTAGCCATAATGTTTGGGTAACCTTAGCAAAAACGTTAAAACAGGACCACATGTGCTTGTCCATGGGAAGCATTGATAACCCACTTTCCACATGTCTAGTAGGAATTCCCTTTGTAGCAGATGACTGGCCTGTCTATAACTCAGAGATCCTCTGCACCACAGGTAAGAGACCCAATGTGGCTGATACTTGGGATGCGTGGACAAAAATTCTGCCAGATGCTCGAGAGGAACCCCAAGAATTAGATCTGTTGGGGTCCTCCAAGGCCACATACTGCGTCAAATTTTACTTTAGATGTCCAAAAAACAATTGGCCAGAAATTGACCAGAACAAAAACACATATTGAAAAGAGATATCTCCAAATAACAAAGCCTATAACTCTCACGATTGGTGCAATTACACAGCTCGTGTGATTTCTGTGTCCTCTCTCCATCCCAAAGTATTACCCAAGGGAATGTTTCTCATCTGAGGTGACAGAGTATGGGCTGGGATCACCTCCCGACTCCAGGGAGGTCCCTGTACCCTTGGAAAACGTTCTACCCTTACTCCAAACATCACCCTGTTACATAATTGGAAAAAAGAAAGTGAATCAAAACGACAAAAAAGGTCCTACACTGAATTTGATGAAGATTGTGGTCCTAAATTATACGATTGGAACGACCAAAAAAAGATTGCTGTCTCCCTGTTCTTACCCTGGGTAGCTGCAGCTAAAGCCCTCGGTGAAATCAATCACCTTGGGTGCTGGCTCAGTAAACAAGCTAACGCTACATCTGCAGCCCTGAGTGATCTCTTAAAGGAAGAAGAAACCACAAGACAGGCTTCGCTCCAAAATCGAGCAGCAATCAACTTCCTGCTGCTTGCCCATGGGCACGGCTGTGAAGACTTCAAAGGGATGTGCTGCTTCAACCTCTCTTCACGCTCAGAATCCATCCATGCCAACATCCAGAAACTGAAAGATCTCGTGAAGGACTTGAAAGTAGAAAGAATCCCAGACTGGGTCAATGAACTTTTCGGGCAATGGGGATTAACAGGATAGGCTGCATCCTTGGTTAAGGGAATGTTGTTGATTCTCCTTGTAGTTGTTATTGTGTTAGCTATGTTCTCGTGCCTTGTTCACTGTTTCAAAAGAACTATAGCGAATGCCTTTTTTGTAAAAACAGAAAGTGGAGTTGTAGTAAACCCCATAGATTTAGGAAAAGCACCATGGAGGATATGAACAATAGGAATGCTGAAACAGCAAAAGAAAATTCCTGTTTCCCTGTCCTCCGCCCTTAACCTATCTCTGTAACCCTATAAGGCAATGTCATGTTAACCCCTTACCCATTGGTCAAGCTTGGATCCTTTCCAACCCTATAAAAGAAGCATACTGTACCCCATTAGGGGAGAAAGAAGAAGAGCAGAGACCCTTCACGGACCTCCCCAAATAAAGCCATCTTCGTGGAACAGCCTGCGCCTTCTCCTTCTCCTCTCTCTCTGTCTGCTGCAGCCTCAAGCCCAGGGCAACACTACCTAGCAAGCAAAGCTGAAATCCTAAGAGCTTGCAATCACTATAGAGCTGATAATCACCATGCTTGCTAGATGGTAGCCCCGCGGCGTTGGCATGAGCGAGCTAGCCTCGGGCACCCGGTCCCTACCCAGGGACTGAGCTCCTGAGCCCTATTGCTCTGCTTTATAATAAAGCCAATGAGAGGTTATTACTCTTTCACATGTGAGTTTATGGTGTCATGTCCATTGACAGCCCTTGTTAAAAATTGGTTTATATTCTCAGACCCCACTGAGAGAGAATGTGTCTTCCCCAAAGAACTATATCAGCTTCTACTATGAATGGTTTTGTGGTGGCAACACGACCTTCAGGTTCCTCAAATGTGACAGAGTGCAAGCTACAGAAGCTTTCACAGTGACCACCGATACCTGCCAGTTGGTCCAGTGTGGGTACGATGGTCCAGTCCTGTGGCCATTTTGATATCAGAGTGATATCAGCTCCAGTATCTATAAGGCCAACGAGGGTGGTGGTTTCCCTGAGATGCTTCAGGACACAGGTGAGTTGAGGCCACCCACGGCTGATGTGCCTGGTCCAAGTGATGAGTTATGTGTTGCTCCGTGAGTCTGGTAGGAGAAAAGCTTGTGCTTTGGTTAGTCCTTTAGGTAGAAAACATGGAGGGTCTGGGCATAAAGCTAATACAGTGATTTCCTGTGAACAGGTGACAGATAACACCGTTGGAATAATATATAAACCTTCTGCACAAGATCTGTTCACTCCCATTTTCTAAGAACTGACATGGTTGTGGTTCAGGGCCCAGCTGTCCTGTGGATATTGTGTGAGCAATGGCATTTGTTAGCATTACTGGTTGGGCTGTAGACAGCTCCAATCTGGTACCTGGGGACATTGTGATTGGTAGTCCTGCAAAGATCTGCTGCAGTTCTGCGCTTCGTGGCCTGTGGTGGTTTCTGGCCCTTGGTAGAGTGGTTCTTGTGTCCTCGCACATCACTGAATCATGCTCAGCTGCAAGTTTCCCGGAAGATGGCATGGACAACCTTGTGCTGGGCAAAAACTGTTAGTATTTTGACAGGGACCTCTGTATCCACTGTTTTTTGGAGGTGGCCTCCTTAATAGTTTAGGACATTCCCTCTTAAAATGCCATTCTTGACCACAGGAATAGCATGTATCCTTTGGAATCTGTTGGTTTTCAATTGCCCCTTTAAATGCTGTTAGAGCCTCTGCTAGTGTTTGTGTCTGAATTTCTACAGCTTTTCCCTGCTGCTTTAGGGTGTTTTCCTGTGCAGTTGTGATGGCATTAGCTAGCACCTCTGCCTGCATGGCTGCTGCGTGTTTAGGGGTACCCAGGCAGTTGCAAGCATCCACTAGCTGTGTTAAGGTGGGCTCAGGGTCTTGTGGCAATGCACGTAATATTTTTTTGCAGCTTGGATTTGCATTAGAAATTGCAAGCCATTTTAATAACTCTAGTCTGGCATGATCTATGGGAATTTGCTTATACAATGCCAATTTTAAGCCATCCAAAAACTTCATGTATGGCTCATCCATCCCTTGTTTAATTTCTGTGAAGTCTAATTTTGGTTTATTCCCATCAGGCACCTGGAGCAGGGCAATCCTTGCTGCTTCCTTAATATCCTGAAGGATTAGTCTATTAAGAGCCCTTGCCTGTCTTTGTGGATCTATGTAGGCTCCTTCCCTAGGAAGCTGATCTAGAGTTATATTTGCAGTTGCTGGAGTTCTTGCATGCCTTCTTAAAAGGTCATTTAGTAAACGTTTCCATGCCAGCTCCCAGAGAGAATACTCTGTCGGAGACAGCCAAGATGTACAAAGTTGCCTTAGGTCATGTGGGGTGGATACATTGGCTGAAAAGTTGGCATGTAATAGACCTTGGAAATATGCTGATTCTCTTCCATACGACCTCGCTGCTTTGCAAATCTCTTTTATTTCTGCAAAGCTTATTTGTTCCCACAGTGGTGTCCCCCCCCACCCCCGACATTATATCAGATTGGTAACACTGATATCTTAGAGGCAATGTCCCATCCTGGACTGCACCCCTTCTTATCCTCTGCCAAGTATCTGTGCCTCCTAATGTATAAAACTCAGCCTCAGATTTTGGGGGGCTGCCCCAGGAGGAGTGGAAATATCTCTTGTTCACAATAGGGGGTTCTCCCGATATGGATGCCACCATTTTGGGGGGGGGGGGGGTCACTTCTGAGAAGTCACATCCGCTTACCACGGTAGGCAGGGTGAGGGCGTGCCGTCCCAGGGTGTGGGTGGGTGTAAGCCTCTGTCCCAAGTTTCCCACATCTGCCTCACAATCATCATGAAAGGGACAGAGATTGGAGACCACTGAAGAAAAAGGACCCTTGTCTGAAATTCTGGCCCTGTTGGAGAAAGTCGCTTGCCAAGGACCCTGAGGCCTGAGCATAGCTTCTGACATTGCTAAGCTATTGTTCACAGGTGTGTTTGCTGTATGCTACACTGAGCTTGGTGAAAGAAAAAGGGGGCACTTTGCCCTTTTCTTCAATTGCACCCGCTTCGCAACAATGGCCCTGGAATTTCCCCACCTCTCGGCTTGGCTGGACTTTTCTGGGGTAACCTTTTGGTGGTCCCCACAGAAGACCCCTGACCTGTTTTACAACCACCGTGACGGACAGACTGAGATGGGAGAATCCTCTCCATCAAGGACTGAGACATGAAACCCCTATGTGAAAAGGCCCCCGCCCTGCTCTTTCCGAGGACTGGGACTGAAACCCCTAACCCAGGGGAGGTGTGTGGGGGAGGCAAGCGAACCAAAGAAAGATGGATGTTGCAGGTGCGAGCAGTGGACCAAGAAGACAATGGTTCTCGCCCACTGCTGAGAACATGGACTGTGTGTACCCTTCTTCAAATACCTTTTTTCCCCAGAAATTACAATAGACTATTCTGTTCTACTTTTGATTTGATATCAAGATTCATCCCCTTCCTGCATCAAAAAATAGCATAATAAGAGTTCAAATTGACTGAAATCTCTGAGATCTCCCCTGATGTGACCTGGTGAACTCCGTCGGCTGGACATCGAAGGACTTTGCCGTTTCTACGTTTGGTAGCTATATACCTTCCTTTCTCTTCCTCCCTCTTTTTCCTTATTCTTCCCTTTTTTCCCCAATTCCTCCCCAACACATTTTGCTGTGGTCATTCAATAAAGGTACATTGGTTTTTGACTAATACTGCAAGTCCCCTGTGCTGTGTCGGGGTTTTTTTGCACTCTGAGATCACTCAACGTACCATCACGAAACCCGTTTGTGTGGACAGATTGTGACAGCGGGGAGTAGGGGCAGGGAGGCAGACTGGTCTGGGCCCACAAAAGGGGAGTGTCCCATGTCTGATGGGCAGGAGCTTAGTGATGAATTGGAAAGGGAATTCTGTGAGTCAGAGGATGGAACATGCCCATGAAGGGCAAAGCTCAGCAGCTCCGAAATATGGCGGAGGCCACGTAGGCTTATTGTCCTCACAGAGCATGGATTCAGCTCGTCTTTTTTCAATTGCATTGCCAAAGTTCACCTATTTCATTCATCTGAGGTTACTTTTGAGAGGAAACTGAGGGTAATTCATCACGTTAGGGGGGCTAGGAGAGACAGGATGCAGACTGGTCTTTCCAGGACAAGTCTGTTTCCCTCCCGGCAGAGGAGGAGGAGGAGGGGCAGGACAGGGAGAAGCTGTCATGTGGGGCTCCATACTGCTGCTTTCCACTTCCGGTTCATCCCTACAATGCGACAGGAAACATCAGTGAAAAGAGTGTAGCGTTTCCTCTGCTGGTAGATGGTTGTATGGTGGAGCTTCTTCAGCACGTGTCACTTGCTCTTGTTCCTCTTCATCAGTGAGACCAAAATTTTCACCTTCCAGCCAGTTTGTAATTATCTCCAAAATCCCAGGATGATTCAGGTTTCCAATACGGGCGCGCTGTGTGATAAGAGCAATCCATTTACTCCATGTAGCGTCAGTGGCATGGTGGGTGATGGGAACCTTTCCTTTAAACATCCACCCCACCACCAGTAGTCGGGGAGCCAGGACGAGTTGTGTTTCTCTTAATGTGGGCAAAAGTTTGTTGCTGCTCAGGGCCCCAGTGGAAATCGTTCTTCTTGCGGGTGACCAGGTAAAGAGGGCTCACGATCCAACTGTAGTCCGGGAATGTGCATCCTCCAAAAACCTATGGCACCTAGGAAAGCTTGTGTTTCCTTCTTGCTAGTTGGTGGAGACATCACGGTGATTTTGTTGATGACCTCAGTGGGAATCTGACGCTGTCCGTCTTGCCACTTTACTCCCAGGAACTGGATGTCTCAGGCAGGTCCCTTGACTTTGCTCTTCTTGATGTCGCAACTGGCTTCTAGCAGAATCTGGATGATCCTCTCTCCTTTCTCAAATACTTCCATTGCCATGTTCCCCCACACAATGATGTCATCGATGTACTGCAAGTGCTCTGGAGCCTCACCCTTTTCCAGTGCACTCTGGATTAGTCCATGGCAGATGGTAGGGCTGTGCTTCCACCCCTGGGGCAGTCAGTTCCAGGTGTACTGCATGCCCCTCCAGGTGAAGGCAAACTGAGGCCTGCATTCTGCTGCCAGAAGAATGGAGAAAAACGCGTTACCAATGTCACCAGTGGCGTACCACTTCACTGCCTTGGACTCCAGCTCATACTGGAGTTCCAGCATGTCCGGCACAACAGCGCTCAGAGGTGGAGTCACTTCATTCAAGCCACGATAGTCCACAGTCAATCTCCATTCTTTGTCAGACTTGCACACAGGCCAGATCAGACTGTTGAAGGGTGAGTGGGTTTTGCTGACCACCCCTTGGCTCTCCAGCTCACAGATCATTTTGTGGATGGGGATCACGGCATCTCGATTTGTCCGATACTGCCGGCAATGCACCGTTGAGGTGGCAATTGGCACTTGTTGCTCTTCCACCTTCAGGAGACATGCAGATGGGCTTTCTGATAGTCCAGGAAAAGTGTTCAACTGCTTAATGTTTTCTCCCTCTACAGCAGCTATGCCAAAAAGCCCATCTGAGTCCCTTTGGGTCTTTGGAATACCCATTCCAGAGGAAGTCTATGCCCAGAATACACAGGGCCTCTGGGCCAGTCACAATAGGATGTTTCTTCCACTCTTTCCCAGGCAGGCTCACCTCAGCTTCCAACAGGGTCAATTGCTGTGATCCCCCTGTCACCCTGGCAATGGAAATAGGTTCCACCCCCACATGTCCCGATGGTATTAGGGTACACTGCGCACCAGTATCAACTAAGGCATCATATTTTTGTGGTTCTCATGTGCCAGGACATCGGATCCACACCGTCCAGAAAATCTGGTTTTCCTGAGCCTCTCCCTGGCTAGAGGCAGGGCCCCTCTAACCCTGGTTATTATTTCTTTCCTGGGCATACATGGTAGAGGTACCTTCAAGGGGATCTGACAGATGATACTCAGCAGCCCAGTCATGGGAGGTTGAGGCTACCTTCACTTTACTGGAGTTCCCTCGATTAGTGTTTCCCTCCTTGAGTTGACGCACCCGTGCTCCCAGGACAGAAGTCGGTTTTCCATCCCACCTTTCCATGTCTTCCCCATGGTCACACAGAAAGAACCACAGGTCAGCCCGTGGGGTGTACCCTCTCTCTCTAGCTGGGGAATGTTGGGCTCTGACTTTGGGGCCTGTGACTCGCACTGGTGCAATTTGGGAACTGATCCTCCTCACCTCCTCCCTCATCTCCTCTCTGAGTTCTTGGACCACGGCAGAGACATGAGCCTGCATCGGTCCATTGATCATACTTTCATAATTTCTAAGCTTGTTGGCAACAGAACCCACTGTCTCTCGGTTGGTATCGGCATTAATCATCGCAATGAAGGTGGTGTATTGAGATGGCCCTAGATTTGCCAGACTCCACAACATTTCCCCTGTGCACCTGACCTTGATGGGGTCATTATCATGCTGTCCATCCCTCCCAAAGAGTACCTCCAATGCTGCCACTTCTCTCAGCTGTTGGATCCTTTCCTCAAGAGTCTTCCAGCGCATTCTATGGTGGTGCTCCTGCATTCTTTGCCTGTGGACAAACCTCTCTCTGACACTTATTAAAAGCCGCTCCCAGAGGGAAAGGGACCCTGGCTCCCTTACAAAAATCTGATTCATACCTGAGTCCTGGGTCAAGGGTCTCAGATTCCTTGCCTCACCACCATCCAGCTGGATGCCTGTACCCATAAGATCCCAATCCCAGAGTAGCCAGGTTGTATAAGCCTCACGTCCCCGTCATACAATGTCTTTGTGCAGATTACAGAGACTTTCGTAAGTCAGGGACTCGGTGATGATTGCAACCTCTGGCTCCCCTGTGGGTTGTGAGGGCCCTCCCCTATCTGGGTGCTCTGCTTTCATCTTACATCTCCTTGTTTCTCCAGGGCAACTGCTGCTGGCTGTGACTGCCTTTGCAGTTCAGCTGGAACCTGGACAGTTGTAACATCTGTGGGTTCCGCTGCTGCACTATTAGACTCTCCCTCTTCAAGGCAGGGGGAGGGCTTCTCACCAGCTGGGGAAGTGTATTCCTTCAGCATCTGGCCTATCTCCTTCACCAGACTCCCCACTCAATATGGGTAGTTCATATCCGGGGTAGGCTGTGGGGCAGGGTCAGGCTCTGGGGCAGCAGCATCCCTAGACTCTGGTGGCATATTAGGTTCTGGGGTAGGTGTAAGGGTAGTTATCCAGGTTAGTCTCCCCTTATCTCTGAATGCTAAATAGAACAGGCCTATCAGCAACACCAGCCACTGTATGATATCATAAGTATTTAGAGTGGATCTGAACCCTTCAAAAACTGGTGGGGCAGACCCAAAGAGATGGTTAAAGGGTTGGGAGAAGATTTCCCCCGGTGTCATTTCCTTACAGCAGGTGTCATTATTAAAGTAACCCCAAAAACATACAGTGAGTGTGTGATAGCTGTGAATCCATGTCCCTGCTTTCCAGATAAAGTTAAAAATCCATTAATTCCTCACCTTATTCACCCATGAAACAAACCAGAAAATAGCCACAGTAGCCTTGGTTATAAGGACCCATGTTTAGATAAGGGCCTACAAATGGGACAAATATAGCCATGATCACATGCCACCCAAACCAGGGTAAGCTGGACCCCATAGTGTCGCTTAATGAGGCTTCTAGAGTCGTACACAAAAAAATTAGATTACTCAAGAACTGTTATTCCCTTTTTGTTTCTGTGCCCTCGAGCCTCACATTGGGTGCCAAAATCTGTCCTGGTTTCAAAAGACAGGAATCTGCTAAGGAAGGCAGGAGCCTCCTCTGAAATGGAGAATGTAAACCCTCCCCACCCCTCCAAATTGCTATGAATTTTAAATTAAGTGGCTCTCAGGCAAAAAATATGGGAGCAAGAAATAACAGTTCTTCAATAGGGAAGAAAAATAAAAGGATAAAATAAAACAATGCAATACACTAGAACAACAGTGACAGTCAGAACTCAACCTGACACCCTGTTGGTCAGGGTGTTGGTAGCAGTCCAATTGCAAATGTGGCTGCAGTCCTCCTGAAGTGTCAGGTGTGGTTCTGTTGGAGCAGGGGGTCCTGTAGAAAAGGGTGTATTCTTCCTCTGAAGATCCAGTGGAAGAAGAGGCAGCTGCTGTTCCTCTGGGAAATCCAGTGGAGAAGCCGTGCTGGTGTTTCAGAACCTCTGGATTATATCTGGGTAGCAATGCTTGGCTCCTCCCTCTGGGCGGAGCATCTCACAATGGGATGCTATAGTTCTTATCAGTCATGCAGTGACATTCAATAGCCTTTTATCAGCAGATGTCCCCTCTCGAGGGAAGAGTGATTATGATCGCTCAGAGAGAGAGATAAGGCAAACTGCCCACTTGACAAAAGACAACTGCCATACAGATGGTAATAGAATACATCTTGCCTTGCAACCTGGAACAGGCAGTATACATCCCACATGGCAAATTTTACCAGTCATGCAATATATCAGCATTTCTGTTGAAGAATTTAAACCTTGCTATGCTACCGGCATGCAGGAAGACACTGCATTCACACAGCTGATCTTTAATCTCTCCAATTAACAGTCCTGGCAAAATACACAGCTCACTGAAAATTCAAGGTTAGTTTTAACAGAGTTCCAGTAATTATGTCACAAATATCGCAAGGATAGCCTGTCTGCATTCTCGGGTGTGAGTACGCAGTGTCACCTGTTAACTGAACGAGAAACTCTCCTGTACCAATCTCTGCAATTGTCTGATAATAGAGTAGCCTAAGTCTTAGTAAGCAGGTGGGCACACAGTAATAACCGACAGTAGCCTTTCCAGCAGTCCCTGGTGCAGCTATGCACAGGAGTTTTTAACATCAAAGCCTCTCTCATTCAGGAAGCAGTTACAGGATTCTTTAACCTGTAATAAAAGTTGCTCCAATGTGGAGAATGTGCTGCAATATCTTTAAGCTGCACCGACGCTACCAGGATACCTCCCCAGTCTCAGGATACTCATAGTCCCATGGTTCTTCATCCAGTGAATACCACTGACCTAACCTTATAGACTGTGCCAGCATTCTGCTCTCTGTCAGATTGTGGTTTGCAAAGAAAGTCCCCTGTCATTGTAGCAGGGTCTGAACTCTGCTTTCTGCTTGCAGTCATGGCAGTCCAGGGTCGTAAGGGCTGCCTAGCTGAGTTGCAGTCCATCTCTTCATTGCAATCTGGTATATCATTGTTCTGGGTCTGTGGGGCTTCGTTGTTGGTTGCAGTCCACCTCTTCACTGCAATCTGATATCCCATTCTTCAGGCACCAAATGTTAGGAAGCAGAGAGATGCAGAATCCCCAGGCAGGTGCAAAAGTGAGCTATTTCTTGTGAAACCCAGGCCTTTTTAAGCAGTTTGGCCTTTATCAGTTTGAGTCCATGTAAGCACAAACAAGCATAATCCAACCAACCACCATAAACCACGATGCAAACATGCAATGGTTATGATGCCTTCAGTTTTAGCTTTCATATTTTCCAGATTCTGTAGTGCATTAGTATATAACTCTGAACTTCATATAAAGTGGTAGCAAGTTCTCTTCACAGTTTAGTTAGACAAAACCATCCTTTTCCAGCCTGAGAACCAAGAACACCACTGCAGTTTCAGGCCCAAAAAGTATAAACAATGGCGAATTGAGGAGAACAATCTGGGAGGATGGGACTTCATAACCTGAAGCTGTAATTGGACAATTAACCCCAATATATAAATGGACCAAAACTTATAAAAGTGTGAAAACTTATGATCGGTCATCCATCTTCAGTCAGTTTTGGGTCCATCTTGGGTAGAGCCATGGCTGGGCTCTTGAACTGCCCAAGGTGTATCATTTGAAGGCCTTTCTAATAAATACCTACTTTATTCCTTTAACACTGTCTAGCCTCTGTTCCAGGTAGCCTCTTTAGGCATCAGTTATATTACTTGTTTTTCTAATTCAGCTGAGTCACTTCCCATAGTCCTTTTCTACTTAGCCAAAGTAACAGGTCTGAGCCATGATTTTACAAGGGTAACAAGGCCCTTACTTTGTAAGGTTTTACCTATACGCAACATGTTGTTAGAACAGGATGATGTTGCCCTAAAGACGACGTCTGTTGTAAACCCTGCTATGATTTTGTTCTCCACATTAATTGACAGTGTGCCTGAGCATGACTGATTACAGACAATAAAAGAGGCCTATTCCAGCAGACCAGACCTGAAGGACGCACCTCTAGAAAATCTACATTGGGAACCATGACAAGTACACAGAGGGAAGCAACTTCATGAGAGATGGTAAGCAAATAACATGTTATGCAGTAACAACCACAAACAAGGTAATCAGGCAAAGGCCTTGCCATCAGATGTACCATCATAGAAAGCCAAACTGATTGCACTGACAAGAGCTCTAGAACTGAGCGAAGGAAAAAAGGTGAATATATGGACTGACTCTAAATATGCCTTTAGTGTTGTCCATGCCTATGGAGTCATCTGGAAGGAGAGAGGGCTGCTAACCACTCAGGGTAATAAAATCAAATATGCTGAACAGATCCTCACACTCTGGCAGAGTATTTGAAAGCCTACAGAGGTAGGTATTATGCATTGAAGAGGTCATCAGAAAGGGAAAACAACTCCCGAACTGGGAAATCGCTTTGCTGATGAAACAGAAAAAGAGTTGCAGGAAACGTCATTCTTGCAGTGGTACCACAGAAAGATTTAGATTTGTCAGGGTTTACCTCAAAATATGATCAGAAAGATCACAAGTTAATTGAGTTTCTGTAGTGGTTTTGGTTTGCTAATTTAAGATGTTTCAGTTAATGTACTAATTAGTGTGGTGGGTTTAGTGTTGCTTAATTACTAGTGTACTCACTAGAATGTACTTATTCATCTTTTGTTGTGAGGTAGGATTAGGAGAAAGGTAAAACAGGTTCAAAACTTTAAAAGGGTATAAAGAAAAAATTATTAATAGTAACTAAAAGAAGGAGTAATAAGAATCAGAAGAAAACCTTCAGGACACTTTTCCTCCCCTTACAACCTTTTCTTTCTTAATGATAATGTAAAGAAACAAAACCTAAAATTTTAGACCGTTTATCACTTCTAGAATAGTCTTTCTTCAATTTATTTAGGCAGAGAAGTCCTTCTTGTTTATGTTATGGAGACTTCTCCACAAGAAAACAGTTCTCTCGTGGTTTTCAATTTTCATGAAAAGCAGCCACCAGGGAAAGTTTGTAATCGTGAAATTTCTCCCATTTTCCACAAGCTTTTCTTACAGTTGTGTTTATGGGTCATGTTAATTTATGGGGTATTGTTTTAAAGATGAGTTGTTCAAAGGTAAAGGTTTTCATTATCTATTTTCGAAATCATCTTCTTCTTGGAGGTATAAGATTTTCACTACTCTTTTTTTCTTCTCTGTTCAAACTTCTTATAGGATCACAGCTACTTTAACATCTGTTTATTTAGTATGGAGGCCTTTGCTTGATATCTACAATTTGAACACTTTCATCTCCCCATACTTTCATGTGTTATAAGGAAGAAAGAGTATTTTCTCCATAGTTTTACAAGAGGATTTTAACCCCAAGATCATGGCATCTCCTCATCCCTCCCATCTGGGATTTGACTTCTTTTTCACTGACTTCAGTGTCTTCATGTTGCTCCTCTACTGTGTTCGCATTTTGTTCTTTTATCTCACTCGAAGGAGGATTGAAGCACTAAAAGAGTTAATATTTTGCCCAAGGCTTACAGATGGTCACCTGACCCTGGCCGGGTTCTGTAGCTTGCAGTGGGAACTGCGGCCAGGAAATTAATGGTTTCTCCTCTCCCCTACCCAGTGGTTGTAGGTGAATTTCACTGGTGGTAGAATCTTGGTCAAGCCAGCCCTATCCAGTGTTGTTCTTGGAGTCCAGTGGACTCAGTTCAGCCCTGGGCTGGCAGTAGGGAAGGGTTAAGTAGTAGTAAGATGTTAGAAATTGTAGCCATGGCCCAGCCCAGTCTCAGCCCCCCTGCACACTCCCCTTTCCCTGCCCAGCAACCAATAGGGGGGAGGGCACTCCAGGAAGGAGGCCTGGACCCGCAGCAAAGACCACCCAACCTGGCCCCTGTTACCTCTTTACCGACTGGGAAAAAAAGAGGTTTCCTGGGATTTTTAATTTTTTACATGAGTGTTCACAGAGGCATATCAGCTTTCTCTTTGCATCACTTCCGTGAATGCTTCCCATACAAAACCACTACAGATCCTTAAGGCTGAAATCAAAGAAAGCAGGTGGGCTGTCACCTCAGTGGGACAAGTTGTAGTCCCACCCCTGCTCCTTCAGAAAATAGCACAACGAGAGCATGAGAGTACCCACTGGGGAACAGAAAATCTTTTGAAACATCTGAGGAAGGTAGTAATAGGAAGGGGAATGACAGATGCTGCACAATGTATAAAAAGCAACTGTGAAATCTGTTGTAGAAACAGCCCTGACACAAGCAAAAGAGTTGTGTTAGGAATAACAAAAGCAGGAGATATCCCTGGATGTCACAGCACAGCTAGTCTGTAGCTGAACAAGATAAATCTGGCCATAACAAATCCAATTAGGCTGACCTGGCTCATTCTAGAAAAGAAGTAACAAAGACCTGTCATGGTTTGACACTGGCACAATGCCAGTGCCCCCATGAAGATACCTTCTCCCTGGTTTCTGCTGTGAGATGTGACCAGGAATAAGCAAAGCAGGCTCCTATTTAGGGAAGAAAGAAAACAGAACTTTATTAACTACACTACAACTATAGATAAAAGGAACACACACAAGGAAAATGAAAACCTTACAAATACATTTCCTCCTCCCCCCACCACATTTCCAATACAATACATCTATTCCTCAAATCACCAACTCTTAGTCCAGAACCACCCTTCAGACAATCAATCCTCAGTTCATCAAGAGGAGAGGAGTCCTTCTTGTACCATGGGCTTCCCCTAGAAACACAGCTGAAGCCTCGTGTGTTTCCGTGTCACTCGTGGCACTGCCTGGAGTACATCTGCCGTCGTGACCTCTTCCTTTCATGTCCAGTGCTCTCACCACTGAACACGGACCAGAGCTGCTTCTAGGGTTGTCTTTTTAAGGATGCACTGTCCCGATCCAAAAAAGGCACAGTCTCTCCTTTGGGACACCTGTCCCCACAATCTCTCCTTTGGGAGACCTGTCCCCCCCCATATTTTTTCACCCCCTGGGGCCAAGGGGCACCAACACTGAACCCTCTTGGTTCTGAGGCATTGCCTCCCCCTAGAATGCAGTCTCTGTATCACAAGGAACATGGTTCTGTCCATGGCTATACAAAAAGAGTCCAGCAAAAGCCACTCCATCATCTCTTCCCACTAAGATTCTTCTCTCTTCTTCTACTATCTCTCGCTTGCCCAGACCTCTCTCACACTTACACATTTCCTTCCTCATCTTCCACTCTATCTTCTAGGAAAGGTTAATGTTTTGTAAAGTTCTCATTCTCTGAGAAGGGGTTAAAAGCTCCTACAAGCAGCCGGCTGCACCCCCCTGCTTCTTCTCCTTCCCAGCCGTGCTGCCGGCACAGGCCTATGTTTACCAAGTTTCAAGGTTACAGTCCCAGGCAGTGGCTCTCTTTCTCTCTCTCTCTGTGTCTCTCAGGGGGGGCTGCCCGATGGCTCCCGGTCTCTCTCTCTCTCTCTCTTCCACCCTTCCACCCCCGGGCTCAGGCCTACCTCTCCCGGCCACATGGCTTTTCCCCTCCCCCTGCCCAGCCAGCAGCTGGGCCGGGGGAGAGACCCAAACTCTTTCCCGCCAGAAAACCCAAGAGAAGCCTCTCAGGGGAGAGCTCTGCTTTTAACCCCGTGTTCTCAGAGGCGTGTCCATGTCCTAATGGCCAGGTTAAATGACAATATTAAAGTCTGAATATCCATTGGCCAAAACACAGCATCCCAAAAAACATATTTCCTGTCCAACCACCTCAGACCTCAGCCAACTTTGTTCAAGCTTAGATGCAGCTATACCACTGGCCAGAGAGCTGGGTGGAGAGAGGTCTCATCCAATCAGCTATCTATGCTGGGAAATCCAAAGCCCCTATAAAAAGGGCAGCCATATTAAACTCATTGCTTTTTGCTGATGACTCAGTGTTGTGTCGTGTGTGTCTCCAACCCACGACTCCATGTAACACCTGGAGATTAGTGGCAAATAGATTTTGATGAGTTACCATGCAAAAAAGAATAGAGATACGCATTGGTATTGGTTAACACCTTCAGTGAATGGCCTGAAGCTTACCCCTGTCATAATAACACAGCAAAAGAAGTGGTAAAAATCTTTTTCAATCATATAATTCCAAGGTTTGGGGTTCCTTTTGGGTTGTCCTCAGATAGGGGACCACACTTCATTGCAACAGTGGTCAGGGAAGTAAGGATTCTGGGAATTGTTTGGGGACCTGCACATACCATACAGGCCCCAAGCAAGTGGCAAAGTTGAACATATGAATGGAACCCTTAAAACCCAGATTAGTAAGATCTGTCAAGATATGTCCATGACACGGGTTCAGGCTTTGGCTATGGCCTTACTGAGAATATGCAGACAATCAAGGTGGAGGGGCAACATAAGTCCCTATAAAATATTATGTGGCAGGCCATATCAAATTCCACATATGCTGGGAGAAATTCATATGAGGGGGAAAATTGACTTACAAAAGTATTTAATGGCTTTAAGTTCCACTTTGCAGAATCTCCAGAGATTCGTCATGTTACCCAGACCAATAGGACTGGACACACCTGCTCATCTCTTCCAGCCTGGAGACTGGATGTATGTTAAATGGTGGGACAGTGGTCCCTTGCAAGCTAAATGGAGAGGACCACTCCAAGTCCTGCTGACTACCCTCACTGAAGTCAAGGTCACTGGCAAGGGACCCTGGATTCACTACTCCAGTGTTAAAAAGGCTTCTGCTGCTGAAACCACCAGAAAAACAGACTGATACAAATCAGGATGATGTGGTTTGAATTGTTCTTTTTGTGCCTGTTATCTGCACAGTTGGAACCATGACTCAGGTTTGGTCCCAAAATTTGCATTTGAGTGTAGTCCAAAATATATCCAAAGCTCTTCATAAAAACAACTTGTTAGGATTTGTACTCAATTGCTAACCATGGATGGGAATGGTAGCTGGCCTCTGTTTGGTGTTTTGATGAAAGCAAACCATTCTGAAAAGTGGGAACAAGTCAATAAGGCCTATCAGCCTCTTATATCCTGAGCAGCCTAATTGATCAGGAAAACTATGCAGTTCTCTGCACAATCATTAATGCTACTGAAAAGATCCTTCTTCCTCCATATTGTATAAGACCAAATTTGTAGAAAGAGTAAATCCAAACTCTGTAAAAAAGATGGCACAGACACCGTGGAGACTAACTCCCCCACACGGGTCAGGATGGTATTGGATATATGAGAATGAGGCCTGGAAAGTTTTGCCTTTAGATAGAGATCGGGCCTGTGCCCCTGGGGCTGTAGTTCCAAACATAATATTTGATCAGACTGAGGATCCAAATGGATGGATGAGGAGAACAAAAAGATTAATTAATCCCCTCGTTGAGCATCCCACGCTTTTCCATGGTACAATCAGAGGTCTCATTCCTTTTTTGTGAGTAGCTGAACTGGAGAGAGTAATTGTTAACATAGCCATTACTGAACATATTGAACAGCAAACTTGAGATGCAATTTTGGCCTTACAAGAAGAAATCTATGATTTGTCTCATGTGGTTTTGCAAAACAGAATGGCTCTCAATTTCCTACTAGCTGCACAAGGAGGCGTGTGCGCAGTCATTTACACCAGTTGTTCTTATGTGGATCATAGTGGAAGAATTAAGAAGGCTTTGGTTGAAATTTGGACATAAATTCAAATTTTACATATGGTAGCTCTCAAAAATGACTCATTGAACCTTGAATATATCTTCCATACACTCACTTCATGGTTACTAAGCTGGGCCTGGATAAAAAATCTGTTCATAGTAGCCGTAGCTATAGTCGGTTTCTGTATGATTGCTGGTTGTGTAAGTCAGTACTGTGGCTAAATATATAGAGTAGAAACTAGACAGGGTAGAGTCTTGTCAAGTCTCTAAAGGGGGGAATGATCCCAAACTGATTTTTGCTTTTATATATTCTTCATATATATTTGTAGCTCTGTAGCCTATTATTGTATAACTATTTAGATTTGTAGCTAGCATTTTTCCTACCCTGTTAGACAGAAGTACAAAATACATTCCTAAGACCCTATCCCAATCTTGCTTCTTCTGAGAACCAAGGTTGAGCCTCCTTCCCAAGACACTTTCTCATGTATAAGACATAAACAAAGTAGAACTAGTAGCAAGGAAGGGGGTTGAACCAAGAGGGGGAATTACTTCATCATCTGCGTTTCTAATTGGGGATTCTTGTCAATTATGCTAATTTGCTAAACTTATAAAACTGTACTTGCCCTATATCACTTGTGCATCTTCGGCACATTTTCGGTGTGTATTTTGGTGTGTTGTGCATCTGAAGGGACCTTAATTAAATGGTAACCACATTTTATCACCTAACCTGGTCTGGCTCTTGATTTTAGGGGCTGAAAAGGCAATACCTAAAAGTGAGCCTACCAGTCATGGTCAAATTACCCCAAACTGGGATCATACCTATGACTGATGGACAGTCAGGCCTAGGTGGCTATTGATTCTAATGGCCACCAACACAGAATCAGTTCCTGATGGATATTCCCCACATTCTTAAACTGCTCTTGCCTTTCTACAAGTTTATTTTATGCTCTCAACAAAAGAAAGGTTTGTCGATTAAGCTTTGTAAACTGCTTGCACATTGCTATCATCATGTGGTAGTGAGTATAGTGCTTTGTTTGCAACTAGAGGCCAGAGATGGAATTGATGTTGTAACTCTCTGTGGAAAAGATACCTTTATCATTGTGTGAGTTCTGTTGTTTTAGATCCTCTAATAACCTTGGATGTTCAAGTATATCCTCACTAGACAGTTAACTGGGTGTATATCCAGATGTGAGACAAGGAGCTGTTCAAGCATCAGTGGAAAGGACTGTTGACTACCTAAACAGCTGTGGAAACTACTGACAGAGACTCCTGGACTCCTATAAGTGAATAAAGCCAGTTCTGGATACAGAGGAACCTTACTGGACCACACAGTAACTAATAAATCTGCTGTAGCTAAAGCTGCAACAGAATCAGAAACTCTGAAATAACACTCATTAAATGGTTTATCTTTTTATGTTTACAGAACAATGCTTTTAATATTGTTGCATGGCTGTTTACACTTGGATTTGTCAGCCATCCTTACAAGACCTTACAACTAATGATTATAAAAGAAAGAAAAGAGAGCAATGTCATTTTTCCTAAGGGCCACTCTAATATAATAATAAGACAATAGAGCAAATACTACCTGACCCTTGGAAGAGAAATTCACACCTAAAGCTAATGCAGGCTGTGACAGTGATAACAAACCACAGTAACTGCTGGATTTGTTCTCAGTTTCCCACTCATTCGGATGAAAATATTCATATGATGGGACTTCCTACACCAAACATATTTTCCAATGGTTTTCCTCCAGCTGGAGTGATGCTCCTTTTGGAAGGATAAACAACCCAAATTTCCAAAGATCAACAAATCCTGACAGTAGAAATAGCAGTCATTGAGACCTCCTGTGTTCACAGATGCCCAAAGAGACCAGGAGTAGCTTCCCATCAAAAAGTGGAGTTATCTGAGTGCAATCAAGGACTAATGGTAGGGGGTTATCCCAAATGTTGCTCATGTAACAGGAATAGGTATTTTAGACAAATGTTGGTGGCCTATTCTAGACAATATGGGATATTAGTGGCTTTGCAGAAATCAAGCTAGTAAAGCTCTACCTCCCCTAAATGGCAAGGAATATGCACCGCTGGAACAAAAGTGCAAAAAATATATAGTATTGATAAATTGGAATTCCCCAGAGGACACTTGTGATCTTTTATAACAAGACACAAATTAAATTTAAATCCCTTAGTTGAAAGATCCTCTGGATTCTACAAGTTTGTGAGAGGATTCTTACCATGGTTAGGACTATCCAAATTGGAAAAGTCTCCAGTGAACATATCCAGAGTTATTAAACAAATAGAAAACCAGACAAATGATGCAACTAGCACTTTGTAACAAGAAGTTACCAGCCTTTCAAAGGTAGTTAAACAAAATTGAATGGCTTTGGATTTGCTTTTGGCTTCCAAAGATGGTATGTGCACAGTTATCAACACCAGTTGCTGCGTATACGTAGATCAGACTAAGAATACAGACTGATTTGGAAGAAATTAGAATGAATACCAAAATCTTTCATGAAATAGAAAAAACTGAGGAGAAGATATGTTTGATTGGATGACATCATGGACTCCAAATTTAAATGTGATTGTAAGAAAACTGATTGGCGTAATTATCATAGCTTTGACATTAATGGCTGGTAAATGGATTTTATTCCAAATCTGCAAAATAGGATATAACAAGATGTGTAAGTCTTAGCAATTTTTTTTCTAAAAGGTCTCAGAAGGATGGACAACTATTCTACTTAACTTTGTTTATATAGTGTTAAAAATCTTGATTAGTATTATTAAGGTGCTAGATAATTTGATAGCTTTCAATTATTTTGATTAATATTTGCATATGTTTTGTCTCAATGGTTTTGCAGTGTATGATTTTTCTGTGAGTATTGCTTTAGAATGCTTCTTTGTCACCAAATTTCCGACATATAAGAATAAGACTCCTTAACACTAATTTGGTGTTAAAGAGGGCATAATTTATTCAGACCTGAGGTCCAAGGGGGGATGCTCCTAATCTTATGTGAACAGCAGATTCTACAAGTGTGTTGCTTATATACAGTCACTACATGCATATTACAATTTATCCATCACCATAACTCCCACCCCAAGTTCCCAGATTCAGTCCTTTGTTTTGTCTATCACTGCATTCTTGAGGCAGATGTCTTCTTATCTTCCCACCATTCTTGATGGAAGAGAAGTGTTTGCATGCCATGTTTCTTTGCTAAAAGTTTCACAGGCACAGTAAGAACTGAATTGACCCTTTTGGTATCACTGCCTACTGCTCCTTTGCCTTGCCTTGCCTTGCCTTCCATGCAGGCAAGGCAATGCAATTGAAGTGTAGGCAATTCTTGGCAAGTCAAAGGAGAGGTAGGGAAGGCAAGGCAAAACCAGTCAGGAGAAAGTAAAGCAAGGCAATGGAGTGGTAGGCAAGAGAAGGCCCAGAAGTTGTAGGCAAGGCAGGGCATAGCAAGGTAATTCCAGTGATGGGTGGGCCAGGCAAGGACAGGGAGGGCTAGGCAAGGAAAGGCTAGGCAAGAAAGCAATAGGCAAGTGAAGGCACACAATGAGTGTACAAGGCAATGCAAGGCAATGTGAAAAAAGGTAAAGCATGGGAAAAGGCACGGTAAGGCCAGGGAAGAAAGTGATGCCTTTTCACTGGTCCTAAAATTATGAGCCAGACACAGTGAGGTGATAAGAAGGGGCTACCTTTATAAGGATCCTTATGATGCACAGCACGCTGGATGGAAAATGCCAAAGATGCACATGCAACATAAAGCAGATACAATTTTTATATGTTTAGCAAATTAGCATAACTGACAAGAATCTCCAATTAGAGACATAAGTGATAAAGTAATTCCTCCCTGGTTCTACCCTTTTCTGAATCCCACCCCCTCCTCCCCTTAGATAGGAACTAATTTTGTTCATGAAAATGTGTCTCAGAGAGCTGGTTTAAACCTTGGCTTCACAGAGAATCAAACCTTTGACCCCCAGGGCGTGGAGCCACTGGGAATTTATTTTGTCTTTCTGTCTAATAGAATAGTTAAAATGCTAGCTGCAAATACAATAATAGGCTACCAAGCTACAAATATATATGTAAAGAATATAGAGAATACAGAAAAGCAAAAAGGGCAAAAATCAATTCAGCATCAAAAAGAGTAGGCAGGTAAAGGCAGGGGATGGGTATGAAAGGTAATGCAAGGGAAGGGAGGGGTAGGCAGAGCAAGGCAAAGCAAGGCAAGGGGTGGGTTGGCAAGGCAAGGTAAGAGAGAAATAGGCAAGGTAATGAGAGTCATAGGATGAGCAGGCAAGGCAAAGCAAGGCCAGGAGAAAATGGACATCAAGGTGGGGGATGGGAGAGCAAAGCAGTACAACACAATAGAGTGGTAGGAAAGGAAAGGGAAGGACACAGTGGTTGGTAAGGCAATGCAGGTTTGAGGGAGGAGAGGAGAGGAGAGGAGAGGAGAGGAGAGGAGAGGAGAGGAGAGGAGAGGAGAGGAGAGGAGAGGAGAGGAGAGGAGAGGAGAGGAGAGGAGAGGGATATGCAAAGGTGATGCAAAGCAAGACAAGGCAGAGCAAGGCAAGGGGTGGATTTGCAAGCAAGGTAATGGAGTGATAGGTAATGAAAGGTCTTGGTTTAAAAAGACAGGTGTCTGCTTAAGGAAGGTAGGAGTCTCTCCAGAAATGGAAAATGTAAACCCCCTCCCTCCAAATTATTATGATTTTGAAATTAAAATGCTCTCAGGCAAAGATATGGGAATAGGAATAACAGTTCTTTACTAGGAAAACTAAAAACAACCAAATGCAATAGTATAAAAAAAAAAAAACCCTACTGTCAGAGTCAGAATATGACCTGGCACCCTGTGGGTCAGGGTGTTGGTAGCAGTCCAATTGAATGGTGGCTGCAGTCCTCCTGTGTAGGAAAGACATTTTTGTGCTGTTCTTGTGAGCCAGCGAAGGCTTCCTGAAGATAAGGAAAGCCTTGTATCTCTCTTGAGGAAGGTACCAAGGCTATCACCATGACAACATGAAGAAAGAGAGAAAGTCAAAAGATATGGACTTTAGTTGGCTCACAGAGTGACGTTGCTCCTTTCACCTATTGAGAGTTTTGTTTCTCTTTCATGAGCAATGGACCGTGTATGTGTTTGTTAAGCAAATGTAAATATCCTGCAAAACTATAAAGGCAACATGTTGCTTTAATAAATAGCCCTATACAGCCTTCTGATCTGAGTCTTGGTGCTTGCACCATGTTGCGCTCTATAGCGACACTCCTGGAGTGACAGATATAGGTCTGTTAAAGCAGTGATCATGTAGAAGGATGTAGTTTTCCTGTGAAGGTCCGGTGGTGGTGTAGATGGGCCTGGTCTTCCTCTGGGAATCCAGTGGAGAAGACAGCTGCTCCTCTGGGAATCCAGTGGGAAAAGGCTGCTTGTGGTCTTCCAAATCTCTGATTATATCCAGGTAGGAATGGTTGGCTCCTCCCTCTGGGCAGAGCTTCTCACAATGGGATGATGTAATTTTTATCATGCAGTGAGATTCAATGGCCCGTTAACAGAAGATATCTCCATGGAGGGAGGATTGGTTGTGGAAGAGATAAACTGCCCAATTAACAGAAGATAACTGCCCCACCTCTAACAGATGGCAATAGAATACCTCTATTTGCAACCTAAGACAAAGGTAAGGGAGTTATAGCCAATTCAAGGCAAAGCAAGGAAAGTACAGGCAAGGCAAGGGAGTGATATACAAGGAAGACAAGTCAAAGGAAGGGCAGGACAAGCAAGGTAAGGCCAGAAAAGAAAGGAGAAGGGAAGTCAAGGCAAGGGATTGGTATGCAACACCATTCAAGGAGGAGAGGAGAGGAGAGGAGAGGAGAGGAGAGGAGAGGAGAGGAGAGGAGAGGAGAGGAGAGGAGAGGCAATGCAAGGTTGAGATAGGCCTGGCAAAGCAAGTCAAAGGCAGGGCAGGTAAAGCCAGGCAAGAAAAGCAGGGGATAGGTATGCAAAGCAAGGTAGGGAAGGGAAGGAAATGAAGTGGAAGGTAAGGCAAGGACACAGCGGGGCAGGGGGGAGGAAAGGAAAGAGAGAGCTAGGAAAGGCAAGACATGTCAAAGGAGAGGAAAGCAAGGTGAGGCAAGGCCAGGGAAGGGAGGGCTAGGCAGTTAAAGGCGGGGGACAGGTATGAAAGGTAATGCAAAGCAAGGCATGGGCAAGAAAGCAAGACAAGGTGTGACTGTGGTCACAAGGGTTTTCAGGATGAAGAAGAGATGAGAATGTTAATTCTATGATCAGAAGGCTTGATTTATTATTTTATGATATATGTTACATTAGACTATACTAAAAAGCAATAGAAAAAAAAAGTTTTTTGAGAAGCTAGCTAAGCTAAAAATAGAAAAAAAAATGAATAACAAAAATCTGTGTCTCAGACAGAGCAAGAGCCAGCTCTGCCATGAGTAGTCAAGAAATCTAAACACTCACAAGAGACCAATCACGGGTCTACCTGTTGCATTCCACAGCAGCAGATAACCATTGTTTACTTTAGTTACTAAAACTGCAGCTTCTCACAAAGAAAAATCCTAAAAAAAGATTTTTCATAAAAGATGTCTGCGACAACAAGGCAAGGGAAGGACAAGAATGGCAAGGAAAAGCAAGGTCTGGTAGGAATTCAAGGCAAGGCAATAGAGTGGTAAGCAAGATAAGGCCCAGAGGCTGTAGGCAAGGCAGGGCAGAGGAAGGCAGGGCAAGTCAATTGCAGGGCAGTAAAGGCAAGGCAAGGACAGGGAAGAAGGGGGGTAGGCAAGTCAAGGTGGAGGATGAGTAGTAAAGCAATGCAAGGGAAAGGAAAAGTAGGCAAGGCAAGGCCTGCAGTGGGTTTTCAGGGCAAGACAAGGTTGAGGGAGGCAAAGGAAGGCAAGTTAAAGGAGAGGCTTTCAGGGCAAAGTAGGGACAGGTTAAAAAAGTAGGAAAGTTAAGGCTGGTGATGGGTGAGCAAAGCAATGCAAAGCAAAGGAGTAGTAGGAGGGGCAAGGGAAGGAGATGTGTCAGTAAGGAAATGCAAGACTGGGGAAAGAAAGCCAAGGCAAGTCAAAGAAGGAGCAGGCAAGGCAAGGGCAGGAAAAAAGGGGTAGGGCCCTGGGAGGTCAAGGCCAGCCAGACCTATCTATCCTGGCAGCTTTTGTATGGGAGCAATCCTTGCATGTATTGAATTTTGGAGGTGCAGTCCAAATTTCTGCCATGGATTCCATGACAAGAATGACAGTTCTTTTCCATAGGAAGGAAGGCACATAGCTGCAGTGTTTCGGGTGCAGATGAGAGGCGGGTCCAGGGGAGGCCAAAATAAGCCACACCCATCTGCCCTGACAGCCCTCACCTGTGAGCAATCCTCTGACATTCTTAATTTTTGGAGGCAGAATCCCATTTTGTCCCCAGGTGTCTGGCCTCAAAGATGTCTCTTTCTCAGGAAGGAAAGCCCAGTGCTGAAGTGTCACGGGGACCTAAAAGAGGCAGTCCCTGGGAGGCCAAAGCAAGACAGACCTGTCTGTCCTGACACCTTTTGTCTGGGAGCAGTCATGGGATGTATTCAATTTTGCAGGTACAATCCAAATTTCAGCCATGGGCTCCTGGATGAGTGTGGATACGACAGTCTGGTCAGAGACAGAGAAAGCTAGATAAGCTTTCCCATGAATCAGTCTGGGAAGCTTTAGGGAGCTGGAGAGAAAGAATGATATTCAAATGGTAAACAATCTGCAGGCGGTATTTTTAACAAGTTGTTTTTCTCATAAAGAGGGTGTCTTCTTAATTAGCCAATCATGTGAAATGTGTTGATTAAATGACCAATCAGGTCCACCTGTAGCGGACTAGGATATAAAAGAAGAGATTTCAATAAACACAGGGCTGCTTTTAGCCTCTAGTCTTCTGATCTGAGTCTGTGTCATTTCTGACTCAATAGTGACAGATGAGAACGACAGTTCTTTTCCATAAGAAGGAAAACATGTAGCCCAAGTGTTACAGGTGCAGATGGGAGGCAGCCCAGAGGAGGTCAAGGCCAACAAGATCAGTATGTCTTGGCATCTTTCATCTGAGGCCAATCCTTGGATCTGCCTCTCACTTTCCTTGCCTTGTAAATGAAATTTACTTACCTTGCCCTGCTGACCTGATGTCTTAGGTTATAATGAAAGATGTAACCAAAAGTATGTATTCTATCACCACCTCCCTAAGCTGTTAAAACCAGGTGGGGAAGTGTTCTTTATTGCCTTCATTACTCACCCCTGATAACTCCAGGGGATATCTTCTGTTAATGGGCCATCAAGTCTCACTGCATGACTGATAAAATTACATCATCCCATTGTGAGATGCTCCTTCCAGGGGGAGGAACCAAGCATTCCTACCTGTATATAATCTGAGATTTGGAACACCACAGTCAACCTTATCCACTGAATTCCCAGAGGATAAGAGCTCCATAACCACCACTGGACCTCCAGAGGAAGATCAAACCCCTCTATAGGATCACTGCTTTAACAGAACCACATCTATCACTTCAAGAGGACTGCAGCCACCATTTAATCGGACTGCTACTGACACTCTGACCAACAGGGTGTCAGATTGTATCCTGTCAGTGTTTCTGTATTGTTGCATTTTTAAAAAATTTCCTATTGAATTGTATTTCTGATTTAGGATTTCCCACTAGTTTGCTTTTAAACTAGTACACCCACCCTTTCCTTGCATTGCCTTGCATGCCCAGCCCCCCTTTGACCTGCCTACTGCTTTCATCCATGGCCTTGCAGTGCCAGGCCTACACCTCCTTTGCAATTCCTTGCCATTCCTACCCAACCTTGCATATCACTACCATTCCTATCCCTTCCTTTGCATAATGGAGACATCCATGCTCCTTCCCTTGCCATTCATCCAACACTATTGCTTTGCATTGACTTGCTCACCCATCCCCAATGTTGACGTCTCTACTCTTTTTTCATGGCCTTGCTGTGCATTGCCTGTTCCTCTTCGGATAATCATTGCCTTGCATACCCCTCCCTTGCCTTGCCTTGCTTTGCCTTACCATTTCTCCCCAACCTCGCATTTCCTTGTCATTCCTGACCATTCCTTTGCTTTGCCTTGCTTCCACACACCTTGTATTGCCTTATGGACCCCTCTGTAACTTTCCTTTGCCCTTCCTTCCATCCACTGCCTTGCACTGAATTTCTCACCTATCCCCCAACTTGACTTTCATACCCCTTTTGTCCAGGTCTTCCTGAAGCATGGACAGAATGACTCTCCAACAAATTAAAGTTGAAAAGAAGGGCATTTATTGCAGTGTTGGGCATGAGCAGAATTATTTCCAAAGGCAAGTGCAAGGAGTTGCAGACTCCTGCTCTCTATTTATACAGAAAAGGTTTTACATATCCAAGTGGTTTCTAAGGATGCATAATACATAATCATTACCTGCCCACTTCATATTATAATTGGCTGAATATCCATTATGGCTGTGCAATTGCAATCCCTTAATTGGGTCGGTGGGATTTTGAAATAAAGGAGTGGTCATATGGGAGGAAGAAAGCCATCTTCCTCATGGTGAACTCTTCACCCATGGCCAGTTGGCAGGACTTTTTGACCTGCTGGTCACAGTCCAAGCCTCTCCTAACTGATTATTCTTAAGGCAAGGTATTTCTATGGTCTCTGCTCCTTCACAATTGTTCCATCTATCTCTGTCACTCCTAGCTTTACTTTTCCTAATATATTTGTTATTCTTTAACTAAGGTACGTGATTCCTGCTAGCTGTATTACTAACTTAGCTTCTTAACTAATTTTAAAATCTTAACTATATATTTTATCTTCTACTATCCCAATTATATTCCCAGCTGGCTCCTCGACTCATCTACTGTGGATGTGACAGCCTGGTCAGAGAGAAAACTAGATTAGTTTTCCCAGGATCGGCTTGTGAGACTTTAGGGAGTTGCAGAGAAACAACGATAGCTTGTTATTATAAAAAAACCTGCAGGTGGTGTTTTCTTCCTACTCTCTGTTTTCCTGTTTTTTCCAAAGATTGTTTATAAGAAAGGTGGCTTTGTTAATTAGCCAATCAGGTGAAATGTGTTGATTAATTGACCAATCTGGTCTGTCTGTATCAGAGCAGTGTATAAAGGAGAGATTTGCAAAGTAAAGCGAGATGCTGTGCAAACCAGCCTTCTGGTGAGTCTGTGTCGTTTCTTACTCAACAGCGACAATCTACAGTTTTCAATTATCTTAAATACATTTCCAGCTGACCCCTTGACTCATTCCCCTGCCTTTTCTTCTCCTTCTGTGATTCTCATTGCCTTGCCTATGTCTCACTTTCCTTGCCTATCAAAGTGAATCCTTTACTTGCCTTGCCCTGCAAAGCCTCCCTTGCTTTCCATTACCTTGCTCACCCATTCTGCACCTTGAATTCCCTACCCCTTTTTCCCTGGTATTTCCTGGCCTTGCCATGCCTTGCATTCTCCATCTATGACTCTCAGGGCCTTCACACAGTCCCAGTGTTCAGGAGCAGATGAGAGGCCACCCATGGGAGGTCAAGGCCAGCCAGACCCATCTGTCCTGGCAGCTTTTGTCTGGGAGCAATCCTTGCATGTATTGAATTTTGGAGGTTCAATCCAAATTTCAGCCATGGGCTGCTGGACGTGAACGACAGGTTTTTCCATAGGAAGGAAAGCACATAGATCCACTCTTTCAGGTGCAGATGAGAGGAGGTTCAGGGAGAGTCAAGGCCAGCCACACCCATCTTCCTTGCAACTTTCATCAAGGAACAATCCTTGGATGTACTAAATTTTGGATGTGCAATCCAAATTTTGGCCAGTCTCCTGGTCGAGAATGACATTTCTTTTCTATAGGAAGGAAAGCATGTAGCCTCCATGTTTCAGGTGCAGATGTAGAGGCAGCCCAGAGGAGGTCAAGGTCAGCCAGACCTATATGTCCTAGTAGCTTGTGTCTGGGAGTAACCCTCTGATGCATTGAATTTTGGAGGTGCAATACAAATTTTGGTCATGGGCTCCTGGAAAAGAATGACAGTTCTTTTCCAGAGGAAGGAAAGCCCATAGACCCACTGTTTCAGGTGTAGATGAGAGGAGGCCCAGGGGAGGTCAAAGGATCATAGACCCTCCAGCCAACACCAAGGGATTCTTGGGGAGAACCTTCAATCCCCAGTCTGAACAAAATTGGAGCAAGACCCCTGGTAAGATAAAGGCATTCTTTACTTTAAAGGTGTTAACTGTTAACCTGCCTGTAAGGCCCATTAAAAGCTACCCATGGTTAGGTTTAAAGGTACCTAAGGTGGGAACAGGAAAGGGTTAGTAGAGTCCCTTCTAAGAGAAAGCTTAGAGTCCCTTCAAGGAGCTTCAAAATGCTAATTGCTTATAATGGGAAACAAAACCTCAAAAGAGGTATCACAGGTGTCACCCCTGGAATGTATCTTGAAACAATGGAAACAAATTGGGGGTGATCCCCTTTCACGAGAAATACTAATAAAATATTGTAATCAGTGGTGGCCACTTTACACACTAGAAATCAAGAGAAGTAGCCTAAGGATGCAACCTTACAGTATATTAGCATATTGCAATTAATGTTGTTTTGTAGAAGGGAGAATAAGTGGGATGAAGCTCCTTACGTTAACTTGTTTTTCACCCTAAGAAATCATCCAGAATGTCAAAAGGAATGGGGGAGGACTCCCTTACTTGGAAACAACTGGTTGAGTATTGTAATAGTTGGTGGTTTGTGACCAGACCTCCCACCCCTGACACAGCAGAAACTTATCTGCTTCCCCCCCAAATGGCTCAGCCAGGCCGGAATGGTTTGTCTTGTAGTGACTTATCTCATCTAAAAACACCCTTAGCCAGTGAGAAGAAAGACAGATTTGTCTTCACAAACAAGCTATGGGTCTGCTGGTAGATAAAACTAGCAGTGAGAGATAAAACAAACAATGGGAAGGATTCCACTGATTGATGAATGGAAAAAGATATTTGCTTTTACAAATAAATTGTAGGTTTGCTGATAAATGAAATTGGATATTGAAAGATGAAAGAAAAAATGGGGAAAAACCCTAAATTCCATAAGAATTAAAAATTAAAAGAGAGAGTTATACATTAGAGGGAAATCTTAGGTATCAGGTGTTCTGGGAGGTCTGTACCTCTTAAGTACCTCAGCCAATGGGGAAAGAGAGAAGGGAAATGTGGCCGGGAAATTAGGATAAAAAGGAGGCTGAGTCCTCCAACAATTTGAGAGACCCTAGAGGAATGCCCCATGGCCTCTCCCTTTATTCAAATAAAGTAAAAGGATTCCTCTGTCTCCTTTTTGGACATAAACCGCTGATGTTTGTGGATTAATTTTCCTGACACCAGCAATAAACATCCTGCTCTGAATGCATGGGAAAGGATAAGCAAAGATTCGTGACTGACAGACACAGCACTTTTACAAACTATAAAAGACCATGTGAAAAATGCATATGATATGATTGGCTCTTCACAAATATTAAAATTAATACTATATGTGTTATGTTGGAAAGTTATGCTGTATTAATCTCTTTTAAATAGTGTGGTAAATATAGTTTTTAGGCTATAGCATAATATTAAAATAGAAACTATGTGATGTAAGATACTTTTTGTAACTAGCTCAAGGAATGGATAAGATAATCAAAAGATTCTTCGCATAGAGATAACAGCGACAAGACACCAAGATTCCAGAAGAAGAATTGCTGCCTCCTTAGCAAGAAAACCCAGACTTTGTGGGGACCAAGACAATTGATTTACAAGATGAGGGGGGAAAGCTGACATTAAACAGAAGCACCCTTAATTTGAAAGGAATGTTTGAATCATGTATGAGATATATGAATATGCAGTAGGCTATTGCTTTTAAGGGTTAATCCTTTGTAAGCAAAATGTGCTTTTGTGGCAGAATGCAAAAGCACCCAAACGTCCGTGATTCTTTGCTTTTTTATTGTCTTTTGTGGGAACCCAGAAAATTCCTCTGGCTGCCCTGGAGGACTCGAGCCCCTGCCCAGGGGGCTCAGAGACCTTGGCACAGAGCCCAAGACCCCTGTGCCTTTGATTTAGCCCTTGGAAAAAACAATTACCAACCTTTATATGAAGAATTACAAGCCACGAAAGTTTAAGTAGAATGATAGTGAATTTATCACAGGGTGGAAAAATAGATTTTTGGGGGTTTTTAGAATGGGGGTTCAGGGGGCAAGATGGAGGAATCTCAGCATGTCCATCCTTTCTCCTTCTTCTTGGCCTCCATCTTCTGCTGTGATGTTGGCACTTACAGATTGGTTTAGAGTAGAAGCTCACTGTCTAACATAGATGATAGGTATTGGAAAGTAATTGTAAATATTGTACACGTAGTTTTTAGTATAAAAAGATAACACCACCCCGGGGAAGGCAGAGTGCCTCGGACTGTCTTGCTGAGCAGACCTCAGCAGGACAGGAAAAAGAATTTTATAGATAAGATACAATAAACAACCTTGAGACTGAGAAATTAAGAGTTCTGACTCCTTCTTCAAGTGCTGGGCAGGGAAAAGAGACTTTCTAACGATTCTCGGGGTCACTCTGACCAGTTAGAGACCCCGAGAGTCTTTTATTGTCCTAACTTTGATTGTCCAAATTCTTATTGTCCTAATTTTTATTACTATTTTTATTACTATTTTTATTACTATTAAACTTCTAAAATTTTACAAACCAGTGAATGGTGTTTTTCACAGACCACTATAATTTTTTATAAAATCAGAAATCTCTTACATACTCTCTGGGTGTGTGGGGAGTTCTCATCGAGGTCAAGAAGTTGACATCAAGTTACTCTTCTAGAAGTAGAGTGAAAGGAGGCTTCTGCACACAACTATCATTCATTGGTAAATGTCATTGTCTCCTAATCTATACTATTTCTTTGCTAGCTATAATATAGGTACCTTTATTATTGTGCACTGTCTTATGAACTTACACAAAAGTGTTCATTTTGTTTATCCTGTGTAGTGAGAAGCCTGTTAAAGTCTTATGACTATTTTTCTTGTGTCTATTCAATACATAATTCATGTTGTAATAGGCCTGATTAGTCATTATTAAGAACTTGTGAGTGAGAAATAAAGCTGCTGCCTACTGCCAGTAAACTGGGCAAAGGCAGGGAATTGTCTAAGCTCCTCCCTCTCCATTCATAGCATGGATGAAGTATACTTTGGCAATTTGTAAAGAAGGAAAAGGGAATCTCCCCAAGTCAGGGGAAATCAGACAGGAAACCAAAACCTGGTTCTTCAAATCATCAAGCTCATGACCCTAAGTAAAGATGAAGTCCCCTGAAGGGGACAGGAGGAATCATCTTCACCTGAGCCCCTGGTTGAATTATTGCTGGGGAATGAAAAGGTAAATTTTTTAATTGATACAGGAGCAACTTACTCAGTACTTAATACATGCAGAGTGTGAAAAGTGCATATTATATGGCTCTACGCAGATATTTACTATATGTGTTATGTTGAGTGAAAAATGCATATTTTATGATTGTCTTTTCACAAATATTAAAATTAATATTATATGTGTTATGTTAGAAAGTTATGCTCTATTATTTCTTTTAAGTAGTGTATTAAATATAGTTTTAGGTTATAACATAATGTTAAAATAGAAACTATGTATGTGGGATATTTTTTTAAAGGAAGGAATGAGGTACTCACACCAGATAGCAGCCACAGGACACCTACATCTTTCAGAGAAAAAGAATTTATTGCTCTCTTAGAAGAAACGAACTTCTTCCTGCCTTGCTCAGTTCTGAAGATGCCATCAGGATTAAGAGGAAGAAGTTGACACTGACCAGACAGAATCCTTTGTTTGAATGGAATTTATGCATCATGTATGAGGTGTATGAATACGCAACAGGCTATTGCTTTTAAGGGTTAATCCTCTGTTACGTGTGTCCTTTTTCGGGCTTATTTTGCCCAGAAAAAGGTACCCAGACTGTCCGTAACTCTTTGTTCTTATTGTCTCATATTGTCCTAAATCTTAATTGTCCAAATTTTTATTACTCTAATTATATTACTATTTTATAACCATTTTATTACTATTAAACTTTTAAAATTCTAAAACCAAGTGATTGGCATTTTTCACACAGAGTAAAACTTAGCTTGGAACCTCTAAGTGTTGTGGGTGCACGTTGGAGTCAGGATTTTTCTGTCACTATAGGACACAAAAGAACACACGCTCACACCGTTCTCAAGGTGAAAGAGAAAAAAAAAAGGCCGTTTATTTTCTGACTCAAACATTTATAGTTTTCCAAAAGTGACAGTGGATTGGAGGGTGACAGTGGCACCTCTCCAATGCCACTGGTTAAACCAACAGTCCATCAACTCTCTCCTCCTCCATAAAGGAATGCAAAACAATGAGTTATTTACAGAAAGTGTGTGAGAAAATTCACTACAAGAATGTCAACATCAGAAGGCTTAGAAAATCTTAAAAACCCAGGGTGACATCTCACCCTTTTTCCATTTAAAAAGAAAAAGAAAAGAAAATGAACAATGTAAAAAGGAAAACATGAACAATGCTCAGTGTCCACTTGTGGACGAATCATCAGAGCGATCACTCCCGTCATCTGCATCTGAGTCATCACTCAATGATCTGTCCGCTTGATCCCTTTCAGGTTGGTCACGGTCTCCATCTTGCTCATCGGCTGGATTCTGCCTCTGCGGTCGCAGGTCAGGGCGAACACATTTCGAAGGTACCCAGCGTACCCCAGTATCTGTGGATACACAAGCATACCCGCGCCCCAAAGCAATAAGGTCGTAGGGACCTTCCCACTGTTTGGTGACTAAATTCCGCACCCGAACATTTGCTTGAGGCTGATGTGCCTCGTCCGCAGCCTGCAACGAGAGATGGTGATTCAAAATGACAGGGTTATTTGAGTTCTGTGGCAAAGTGAGATGATTGATTGTGTACAAAGCTTTTTCCAACCGACTGTGCGGGGTTTCACCCTGCATTCCCCATTTTTGTTTTTGAAGAACCCGCTTCAGAGTACCATGAGCGCGTTCTACAATAGCTTGACCAGTCGGGGAATGAGGGATCCTGAACTTGTGCGAAACACCCCACAACTGCAGGAACTGCCGCACCTTTTGCGATGCGTAAGCAGGACCATTGTCGGTTTTCACCGCAGAAGGTATGCCCAAAACGGCAAAGGCCTGCCTCCAGTGGGCAAGGACATCACGGGCCTTCTCCCCAGTGTGAGCCGAAGCCCACATCGCAGAGGAGAACGTGTCCACAGTGACATGCACATACTTGAGCCGGCCAAACTCGGCAACCAGGGTGACATCGGTCTGCCAAAGCTCCAAGGCCCTAAGGCCTCTGGGGTTCACCCCTGCCGGCAAAGGCAGAGCAAGTGCATGGCAGTCATCACATGACTCAACAATGTCACGAGCCTCAGTTGGCGTCAGCTGAAACTGCTTCTGCAGGGTATGTGCGTTTTGGTGGAAAAACCCATGCGATGCCTTGGCCTGCGCGAGTGTATCAGGCTGAGGCGCTACCCACGCTGGGTTAGCCAGCTTGTCAGCCCTCGCGTTACCTTCCACTATAAAGCCCGGCAAATTGGTGTGACTCCTCACATGCAGAACATAGAATGGATGAACCCGGGCCTGAATGGCACACCACAAGGTCTTCAGTAAGTGAAACAAGGCAGGATTACTGACCTCCTTCAAGACCGAGTGACCCAACCGCTGTGCGATATTAGCCACATAGGCGGAATCCGTGACCAAGTTGAAAGGCTCCTGGGAGAATCTTTCAAATGCCATGACAGCAGCCCTCAGTTCAACCAACTGGGCTGACCCATCCTCGTGGCCTTCCAGAACCTGCCACTCAGATCCGTCCCTCCAAGTAACAATGGCCTTCCCAGTCCTCCCTGAACCATCAGTGAAGACAGTGGGTCCTTGCACGGGTTCCTGGCTATTTTTGGGCCGCAAAGAGATTTTTGTGGATTTTGCCATATGCAGTAGCCTATGGCTGGGTAGATGATAAGTGATCTGCCCGGAGAAATTTCCAGAGCACTCTGCAGGGACACACTGTTTGCAAAGCTCCAGTCAAAATCCTCCCGTTGCACCGGGAGTATGATCTTTGCGGGATCCGCACCCATCAATTGCAAACACCGTTGCCGGCATTTGATTATCAAGCGAGCGATCAATTCAAACAACGCAGTTGCCGTCTTCTGCAGCTGATGGGGCAGGAAAACCCATTCCAAAATGTGCAAGGAATCGGACCAATTGTCACTCCACTGGCCAATGATACCCGTGGGATACGAATCTGGAGTGGTGACGAACACAGTGACATCAACGGAGGGATCAATGCGATAAACTTGGCAAGCCGAAACAGCTCGCTGAACCACCTCCAATGCCTTATGCGCCTCAGGGGTCAGTGTGCGAGGTGATTTTAGATCAGTGTCTCCTTTCAACAAATCATACAGAGGAGACAGCTGCGCATCGGTTACTCCCAAATACGGACGCAAACCAAGTGATGACACCCACCAATTTCTGAACATCATTCAGTGTCCTCACAGGATGCACAAATTGCACCTCCTGGTGACGGATCGTCCGTTCCAGAATTTTGACCCCCAAATACTTCCAAGGTGGTTGCTGTTGGACCTTCTCCGGAGCCACCTGCAGTCCCTGAGCATGCAAAGCATCAAGCAACCAAGGCTGAATCCTCAGCAGCTCATCCTGGGTAGATGCAGCCACCAAAATGTCGTCCATATAATGATACAGACGTGCATCAGGAAACTGCCTGCGAACTCCAGACAAGGCACGGGCCACATACCACTGGCATATGGCCGGAGAATTGCGCATGCCCTGAGGCAATGTCCTCCATTGATATCTCTGTGCAGGCTCAGCCTCGTTAATTGCTGGCACTGAGAAGGCAAACTTCGGTCTGTCATCAGGATGCAAAGGAATTGTAAAGAAACAATCCTTCAGATCCACAATGAGGACTGGCCAGTCTGTGGGAAGCATGGTAGGCGATGGCATGCCCGCCTGCAATGTTCCCATGCTTTCCATCACAGCATTAACCTTTCGGAGGTCTTGCAACAACCTCCATTTCCCAGACTTCTTTTTGATGCAGAAGACAGGGGTGTTCCAGGGGCTGGTGGAAGGCTCCAGATGACCCTGGTCCAACTGCTCCTGCACCAGATTCCGAAGGGCATTCAACTTCTCTTGAGGGAGGGGCCACTGCTTTTCCCAGACAGGTTTGTCAACCAGCCACCGTACAGGAGGCGTCGGACACTCTGCGCCCTTCACTGCAGTGGCCCCCATCAAAAATCCGTCCCAATGCGCACCCCCCAAGCAGACAGAACATCCCTCCCCCAAAGGTTGGCAGGAGTAGAAGTAAGATGAGGCCTAACCCAGGCCACCTGTCCCTCTGGGTTCGTGACCAGCACAGGCCGTTGGCTCACATAACATTGCGCCGTCCCTCCCAGGCCAGCGACAGATGTCCCCACCGGATCCAAGGGCCACTCTGAGGGCCAGGTCACAAGGGAGAGAACCGTGACGTCAGCACCGCTGTCGAGAAGCCCACGGACGCGGACTTCTGGCGGCATCGCACCAGGAACAGACAGGGTGCACAGCATCTCAGGACGGTCCTTGGTCAGGACAGCAGTCCAGTGAACTTGAGGCGGCCCAGTGGAGCCAAAACCGCCAGCTCCACGCGACTGATCAGCTGACCTGCAAACAGAGGACTTGAAAGGCACAAGTTGAGCATAGCCGCGTCCCTTTCGGGATCGTGACGGGGGGGTGGGTGTGGAGACCATGGCACAAATCTGCCCCGTGAAATCCACATCGATGAGCCCCAGGTGCACAATGATGCCCTGAAGGGTGGCACTAGACCTCCCCATAAGGAGAGCACTCATGCCCCCACCCAAGGGACCAAAGGCATCCAGGGGAACCTTGCATATCTGAGAAGACTCTAACACAACTGTTGCTGCGGTGCAGACATCCACACCTGCTGATCCGCGGGTGCTGGCTGCAAGCCGGCAAAGGAGACCTCCATCGGCACCGGGGTCTGGAGAGAAGCTTGTGTCCGCACGCGTCCCCCCTGCGTGCTCCGCTTGCCGTTTCCCGAGCCTGGCAAAGCTTGGCCATTAGCATGAACAGTCGCCTTGCACACATCAGACATATGATTCGGCCTACCACACCGACCACACAAGAACATGGGGAACTTCACCTTCTGCGCTTTCTTCCCCTGCTTCTTGCCAGCCTGTGCAATCCCCCACTGCAGCCGCTTGCCCTGCGGTGCCGCCCAAACCGGCTGCACAGCGGCAGCCACGGCAGCCAACTTCCGACCCAGGGGGACGATGTCCGCACAGGCCTCCGCCATCTCAGAGACAGTAGGATCACCAGGCAGAGCCACTATGACTTTCCTACAAGCAGCATTGCAATTGCACTTGACAAGGTTCATAATCGTAACGCTCCTTGCCACAGGATCAGGCACCTGCCTCTCCACGGATGCAATCAGCCTTTCCGCAAACATCATGAAAGGCTCGTCATCCCCCTGGACAATGGTCGGGAACAGCGGCCTCGGAGCAGCCATTTCCAGGGTCTGAACAATCGCAGCCATGCCCAGCGAGTGGCACTGTTCAAGCACAAGGGGATCAAATCCAACCTGCCCTCGAACATTCTCATAAAGCCCTGTTCCCAGCAGCATGTCAGCGACAACCCCACGCCTGGGGTCCTGCGGACCCAGCGTAGCATTCCGCAACACCGCGTGGGCCGCCAACCGAGCCCACTTGGTTTCAAAGACACCATACTGCACAGGGTCAAAAAGAGAACGTGCCACACGACGGAGATCGTAAGGCGTCAGCCTATCTGAATCAACCCTCTGGAGAGTCCGCATAACCTCAGCGGACCCCAAACCATGCTGAGCAACTGCCTCACGGAGCTCCTTCTCCAGCTTATATGAAAAGGGTTCATGGGTGTTATGAGCAACACCCCTGAGCACAGGGAAAACCGGAGGATCCCCTGGCAAAGCCACCCCACCTGACGCTCCCTGGTCCTCAGGCCCAACAGGGGCAAAAGACGAAAATCGCCTGGGAGCCAGGCCAACACCACTTGGCCCTGGGCCCCCCGCAGCACCGGCAGAGCCAAAGGAGCCCGCCCCGCGACCCTGCAGGCGCCGCGAGGAAACAGGCTCATTCATCTCGTCAGTCTTGGTTTTCGCCTCTCGCCAAAAACGTTCGGGATGCCTGGGACGCACGGTCACCTGACAGGCAGGAAGCGTCCACAAATTCGACGAGGAAGTGCCGTGGCCCCAGGCACCCACCGGCCTCCCGCTGGCCGTGTCAACAGGTGCGCTAAAGGTAAACACCCCAGCGCCCTGTCATGTTACAGCTCCAGCAGGGGGCGCCCTGGCGGACGCAGGTACCGTCGCGGCCCGCAAATCCGGCGCGGGCCGGGACGAGACCAGCGCGGGGTCCCCAGCCCCCGACACAGGGGAGGGACGGGACGCCGAGAGAGAAGCAGTCTGCGCAGCTGCGTCGCTGCGGGATGGCACCAGGGAGCCCGGCAAGCCCCCTATGAGGGTCCGTCCCAAACCACAAGACTGCCCAGCGGGTACCGCCCCCACCGAGCAGAGAGGGGCGGGCTGCCCGCCCACCGGAGCGGGGCCGGACAGAACGCCGACCGACGCCCCGCCCCCGGCTGCGTCCACCGACTGCGCACACTCAGCGGGCTGCGCCGGCCCAGGGACGGGCGAAGTCGCCCCCCCCTGCCGACGAGCCCGGCTTGGAGGTGGGCGACCCCGCCCCCGCCGTGGCCAGGGGGAACTTTGAGGAAACACCGCAATTCGGACACCAGGTCGTCACCGAACCAGACTCAAGCCGAGGCAGAGGCTGGCCCTCAAGAACCGGAAAGGCACAAAGAAAAGGCAACCCGTCCCCCACCCCACCGCCCACGCCGGGCAAAGCAGGACGAGGATGGCCCGCCGAATCCACAGAGCCCGCAGAAACCCACGGGGCTCCGCCCCCCAGCACACCGTCCAGAGGCGGGGAGGGGGACTCCACATCGGACAAAAACTCAAACTCCCCCTCCTCCACGTCCGAGGCAGAAGAGCTTCCCCGGGAACTCCGAGGGGTACAAGAGCCAGACCCCTCCCAAAGCTCCACGCATCTCTTCCACTGCACCAGCAGCGGTCCCGCATCTAGAGTGCAATCGTCAAAAAGGGCCTCCATGAGGCGGGTCCCCACACGAGACCACTCCTCCCTGGAGAACACCCTCTCAGGACCCGAAAGAAACCCTCGCTCCCGGGCCCACAGAAACAATCTCTCGAAGTCATCCCAGGAAACAGAAATCTGTTTCCACTCCAGGACCCCCCTCCAAAGATCCAAAAGGAGGAGATCCTCCTCAAAACCCACAGCGCTCGCCATTACCCCAAGAACCGCAGGCAAAGCACCAAAGAGAGGGGGGGGGAAACCTCACCGCAATCTGCTGCAATACACACGTCGGGGTCACCAGATGTCGCTATAGGACACAAAAGAACACACGCTCACACCGTTCTCAAGGTGAAAGAGAAAAAAAAAAAGGCCGTTTATTTTCTGACTCAAACATTTATAGTTTTCCAAAAGTGACAGTGGATTGGAGGGTGACAGTGGCACCTCTCCAATGCCACTGGTTAAACCAACAGTCCATCAACTCTCTCCTCCTCCATAAAGGAATGCAAAACAATGAGTTATTTACAGAAAGTGTGTGAGAAAATTCACTACAAGAATGTCAACATCAGAAGGCTTAGAAAATCTTAAAAACCCAGGGTGACATTTTTCCTTTTTTTTTCCTTTTTCTTTCTCACAGGGAATTTTGTCCCATTTGATGCTGAGACAATAATGACCGGTACTTAAGAGACACAAAAGATATAGCCAAGGCGGAGGGGGAGGAGTGCAGCTGGAAACGCTATCATAGCTGAGGGGCTTTCTCTTGGGAAGGGCAGAGATACCTCGATATTTTGGCTGGGGGGTGAGGGGCTGGGCTCGGCTTATCACGTTTTTTCTCTCTCGCTCTCTCTCTTTTACTCGGGATTGAGGGGGACCCAGGCTGCTGCTGCTGTGGGAAGAATTTGCCACCACTGCGGAGTCCCATCTCTTACTGTCTTCTACTGTGAGTGAGGCTCTGCTCATATGAGCAGCCGTTACACTGGGACCTTTTTAACACCCTACCTCACTGGAAAGGATCTTCACTGTAATATATGTTATGAAATAATTCATGCTTTTAGAGAGAATGTATTTTATAAGATTGTAAAATCCAAACGAGTCTCTGACCACGAGCAGAGGAAGATGTCTACTTTGGAATCTCGAAATTCCTGAAGGCAGCAGGAGAACAATACCCCATTTACTTATGAATAGACGTGGCCAGCGAGATGATTGCTGCTCCCTGGAGTAATCGGAAGACGCCCAAGAACGATGAATACTCGACTTCCCCTGACACAATCAACACTGGCTACTACTCAGGAAACAGCGATTGTCCAGCTCTGCACAGTGAAAGAAACTTTCATGCATATGCAGAGTTACAATAGAAATCGGGACTCCTCTGCCTCAGGCATAAAAAAACTGTATAAAATAGCCCCGCTAGAAGCACAGGGGAAGGTCTGATGCGATAGAGGTCAGATCTAGGTTCACCCAGCGCCGATCCCGGGCTCGACGCTGTCTCTTTGGCTGTGGGTTTTCGAGGACCATATTTTGGTCACGAAAAAAATAAAATCTTTTTTGCATTTTAATAAATTTGGCTTTCCAATTGATTATTTATAAAATTCACTATTGTGAAAAACATGTTACACTCTCCTGTAAAATTTTTAAAAGTTTAATAAAGGACAATAGGAGACAAAGACAATAAAGCAAAGATTTTATGGCTGAGTGTGTCTTGGCACTCAGCCAAGAGCACACGTTAATTTGGAAACACCCTTTATATACCATTTCTATTGCATCAGCCGGTTACATATTCATAAACAATTATGCATAGTAAACTTTCCCCCAAATTAGTTTACATATTCCAAGAATTATTTAGCATATATCCTCCTCGGGTCCACCTTTTTAGAGTATGCATATTCCTTGGTTGTGGTTTTAGCCCATTTTTATCATCACCTTCAGTTTTGGGCCCCAGCCCACACTGTCCTCAGATAATGAGTGCTGATAGTTGGCATGTCTGTAGCAGGTGTCCTCATCATATGTTTATTGGATGTTATCCCATCCAAGCAGGCATTTTAACACAAGCATACTTATATCAGCTATTTCACTACCATATCTAAGCTTAGTTATCAACAGAAATAAAAACTATATCTTAATAACAAAGTTACTTTAACACCACACATATAGAATCCATTTTAATATTTACAAAAAGCCAATATTATAATATGTATCTATAACAACCATCTACTTGGGTGCATCAGGGAAAAACCCGGGACCCCAAGCCCCCTCTCCCCTCCAAGGGAGCCTTTCTCTGCAGAGTTCAAGAGCCCGGCTGCCGCTGCCCAGCCTCACTGTTTTGGGTTGTTTTTCTACCACTGCTCTTGGTTTTTCACTACACTGAAACCCAACACCCCCTGCCTGCTGGGACACCTTGTGGCTCCTACTATAGATAAAGAGTTTCTGCTACATCTTGTTTGCTACCCCAGGTGTGCCCACCTCTATCACTGCACATGTCACAGCCTATATCACAGTTGAGATGGCCACAAGACACAGAGTATCACCATACAATTTCAGAAGGTTTCAACCCAACACAGAATAACACCATACCACTTCAGAAGGCTTCAGGTGTCTGCCCTTCTTGTTCTTTAGCCTAACTTTTTATAGCCCTCATCATTCATGCATTGCATCTGTGTGCCTTCTGTTCCCTTTCATGATTGGTCAGTACACCTCGGCGCTCCACGTCTCATTGCTTTCAATACTGTTCACCTGCTTTTCACAGTTGTAGCCCCTTAGGGATGAGGCTTGGCCACAGCCCCACTCCCAATTGCCACAAATTGTGTACCTACAGGCCTCTGCCATTCCAGCCCCTGCTGAGATTCCGACTGCAGCCCGTTTCGCCATCTGGAGGGGCACCAAAATTAGCTGCCCCTGTGAGGTTGTAAAGGAAGCCCTTTTTATCCCTCCTGCCGGTGTGCCTGCCGTGACCCACATGAAGAGGCACCTGAGCTCCTGCCACAGCGCCCCCTGCAGCCAAGGGGGAATCATCGCACCTGCCCTGCCAGCTGTGACCGTAACTACACCAAAGGGAAAGGTGCTTGACAGCCAAGAAAAGGCTCTTACTGGGTGTCTTGGTTTGAAAGACAGGTGTCTGCTAAGAAGGGTGAGAACCTTCCTTGGAATGAAGATTATGACCCCCTTTCCTCCAAATTATTATAACATTGAAATTAGGAGCTTTCAGGCAAAGATGTGTAAAAAGGAATAACAGTTCTTTACTAGTATGCTGCGGTGTGTCCCAGCAGGCAGGGAGTGTGGGGTTACAGTGTAGCGAAAAACCCGGAGCTGTGACAAAGAAACAGTGGTGCTGGGCAGGGGCAGCTTGGCTCCTGAACCGGGAGAGGCCCCCTCAGAGGCAGAGTGCTTGAGGTCCTGGGCTTTCTCCTGAGGCACCCAAGTAGATGGTAAGAGTCCTTTACAGTGAGGTAGAGTGTTAATGCAAAATGAACCCAGCAGGAACATGACAAAATGAAGATGAAAGGACAGAAAAGGGACTATGAAAGATACTTTTAGTCTGAATAATGTTTCAAGTAGCTTAGATTTTCAAAGCCATTTTAAAAGTTTTGTGCATTCAACTTGCTCCCAAATATGCCACTATTTTTTTCTGATTTTTCTGCCTAATTAATTTTGTCTCCTCCTAAACAGCAACAGAAAATGAGAAAATTGATCATCGGAGGGAGAGACGATGAAAGCAAAGAGTTAACATATACTGTCAAGTACAGAAAGTATTCTGTAAGTTTTCAAATATGAGAGTGTTATAAATACATATATATGGCTTTTCACAAATATTAAAATGGATTCTCTATGTATAATGTTAAAATAAGTTTGTTATAATTCAAGTTAGACATAGTAGTGAAATAGCTGATATAGTTATGCTTCTGGTAATTGCACTGCCTGCTTGGCTGGGATAAACATCCAATGAACACATGATGAAGACCCCTGCTACTATCAGCACCTACCGTCTGTAGAAAATATGGACCAAAGCCCAAGCTGGAGGTGATAATAAGAATGGACTAAAACCACAGCCAAGAAATGCACATGCTCTAAAAAGGCAGACCTGAGGAGGAGCCACTGAGGCAGAGTGGAAATTTTCCAGGGTAGAAATCCATTTTGATTTAGGTGGAATGTACATCTTTAAGTCTGTAGCTTGCTGTTTAGTCTGACTGCCTGTTCTTGAAAAGGGCCTGTGCTTGGAGGGACTGCTTCAGCCGAAGGACAAGAGATAAGGGGGGAGGAAGGGGGCAGACAGAGCAGGGCAACCTGACCCAGGAGTTCCTTCTGAAGAATTAGTGGCAAGTGTCACTCGAAATCAGTGGAATGAATATATATGAACCTATTGTGAAATTGCATGGATATGTATTTGAGAGGGAGATAAAAGGAGATCTGGAGTTCCCAGAGGTATGCATGTCATTTTAGGGGAATGATTCCCACATGCATCCAGCGCTGTAATAAACATACCAGCTTTACAACTTTCACCAAAGTTGTGGAGTTTTGCTTATCTCTGCAAAACACCATGCTAAGCAGTTCTTGGAACATGTAAACTAGTTTGGGGAATGCAGCAGTGTGACTCTATTGTCAGCGTCCGGCTAGCTCCAGCACTGCTAGCAGCACGAGGGGGCACTTCTCCCGAGAGCTGGCTTCGGGATAGCGCCTAAGGCAGTGCCCAGCTTGCGGCTGTAAGCACACTTTGTGCAGGACAGAGTCTAGTAAAGGCTGCAACCAGCGGAAAGAAGACGGCGGACTCCAACTGTGGCTTAATCCAGGCTTTAATCAACCCCGGAGGGACCGACAGGAGAAGACGGGGGGGAAGGGGGGGGGGGGGGGGGCTGACAACAGGTTTTTAGGGGTAGGGAGGTGCCGGGCATTGTGCCAATGGGGGTGCAGTGGGGAGTGGGGTCCAAGGGATTGACACGTGGCCAACACCAACAGAAAACATTCTGGGGAGGGGCCCCGGTTCCTCAGCCAACCATCGAACTCCCCTGCTGGAACATTCTAGCAGTAAGGGTGGGGAGTGAGAGTGATTGGCGGGGGTACCGGGGAGGGCTCAGAAGAAAAAATACAAGGGTTTCCAGGGAAACCAGGGCGGAGTTTAGGGGATACATTGTTGGCTAAGGTGGAGCCAGGAAGACAGACAGCTCCAAAGGCGGGAAGGGAGAACTGGGGCAGAACCATTTTCAGACAGAAGGGGATTGGAATAAACCAACCTAATAACTTAACAAAACACACTACAACAGGGGAAAAGTTTAAATATGCATAATTGTTTATGAATATGCAGTAGGCTGATGCAATAGAAAAGGTATGTAAAGGGTGTCTCTGAAATAGCAGGTGTGCTCTTGGTGGAATGCCAAGCACCCGGCCATTAAACTTTGCTTTCTTTTTGAATCCTATTGTCCTTTATTAAACTTTTAAATTTTACAAGGAGAGCGAAACTCATTTTTCACAAACGTAATGCAGCAACTTTTATTTTTCCTTGACTTAATCACATTTTGAAAATGTTTGAAAGAAAATGTCCAAAGTTCATGCCCAAGCTCATCAAAGTTTTAAACACAGCATCTTACAGCTAGGAAAACACTGTTTATCTTTTTATTTGTAAACCAAAGTTTGAAATACCTTACATTATACTTTAATTTTTATAAAGAAACATAATTCAAGACCCGAAAGAACAATGTGCCACCAAAAGTTAAGGACTATGTTTTTTAAATCTTTATTTTGAAAAAGGTTCTACAGGTATGATGAATTTAAGTTGTATTTTCAAGTCAACTACCTAAGCATTTAAATTATTTAAAATTAAATGCAAATTTGGAAGTCCAGTCACAGATGACACTGTAGAGTTCTGCTCAAGATAGAGGAGGCCTACTTATGGCAAACACAACTGAACACTCACAAGTTAACTCAGTCTGACCCAGCCACAAATCCTGCAGATCTGAGTGACACTGCTGATTAAGTCAGTTTGATCTACTTAACATAAACTCTCTCTTTCTAAGAAGAATATTAACTAAAGCTTTCAGTTAAGCAATAAAACCTTTCTAATTAGCAACAACAACAAAAAAAATGACATGCTTGCTCTGTTTCAGGCACTTTTAAGATCATAGTTTATTTGCTGCAGGTAAAAAGCTAGTGTACAGATTAAGGGATCTGCTAAATTTCAACCCTGAAGTTATATGCCATCTAGTATTTTTACTCTGAATATTAACAAAAAAAAAAGTTTCTAGACACCTGTAAGCCCCACCATAAATCTTCATTGTTATGAGGAAAAAAATACATAGATTGATGCATAATTTGTTCAATGCATATTTGCACTGTCAAACAAATGGGAGAAAACAAGCAGTGGCAAAAAGACAATTCATTTTTTAAAAGACAAAGTCTTATATATATTTTTTTTACAATAGTGTGCTAATCAGCATAATTTTATATAAAAAAATAATATATAGCACAGCATTCCATTAGAGAAATTTTAATAATCTGAGCTGCAGTCATTACTTGCTAACCATTTAAATGCAACACCTACTAGAACTTTTTGTTTTTAAAGTGTAAAATAGATTGAGAAGTTTGAGACAAATAATTTGTGTACAAACAAACATAAAAGCTGCAGTCAAGAATTGTGCTGGTCACAAGCCTCTTCCATAGAGAAGGGGAAAAGAAGAGAAGAAAAAAAATTACAAATGATGATATGATGATGGAAAGTGGTCTCATTCTATACAGTAATTGTCAAAGACGGTGCAGAGACTTAGAATACCCGGATGGCAAAATGTAGACACTGGAACCAAACAGCTTTCACATACATGCTCTTTATAGGAGGTCTTTTTTTCCATCAAATGGCTGATGGCAAATCAGGGGCACCAGGTGTAAAACTTGCAAAATACTAAGATGGGGCAGTTGTTAATTTACAATTTGAACTATATATACAATATAATGGAATGCATCCCATCCCAAAATGGGTTTATGAAAAAACTGGACCTTTCAACACTAGCCTTATGACTCAGATATCATTTTAATGTAAACATAAGTATGCAAGAGACTTTATTGAAAAGTAAAATTTATGGGTCATTTTACAGGAACTATTGAAAAAGCTGCTTAATGGCATTCTTGCTGTTAATTTTGTTAGATATAATTGAAACAACATCTGTATATAAAATGTTCTGACAGATACTTCACCATGAAGCTTTGGTGATTTTAAAAGGCCCTTCTTCAATCTGTTAGGAGTTGTACTGCAGAAGCACTGATGCATGCACACATCTGTGTCAGCTGAGACTAGTGATGCAACTGCCTGCACATTTCCTTCTTGAGGTATTTTCCATGTTAAACCACTTCAATAACAGTAAGATGAAAAATACACTAAACGAAGTATTTCAGATACCTCAAAACTGAATAGGAATTAGAATGCCAATATGGCAGTACATTTTTTTTTCTGTTGTTTTTAAATGGGGAGGTCTCTTGTACCAGCAGAATCCTGTATACAACTAGAGAAGGAGGGAATTCACCACATGATTCCTTTTAAACAAGAGTTGATTCATCATGTGAGAAGGTACAAATTACAGAAAACATGAACAGTCAATAATATTAAAGAGAAACAATGGGTTTACATGAAAGAAGAGAGAACACTTTGGTCTGAATGCAGTTATTTTGTGAAAGCTGCTACAACAGCCCATAGAACCTCATTCATGTTGGCTTTCATACATTCAACCTCAGGGTCTAAATCTAGAAGCTGCCGCACTCTCTTTGTGGCTAAATCATACTGCTCATCTAGAAGGGGGGCAAAAGCGTTCTCCAGAACATCTGAGGCATGGGCTAAATAAACAAGTGCTAGCAAGCGCTTCTCCATGCGGTGAGGGTCGTTCACCCATTTGTCAAGAACTGCTTCTTGAACCTTCTTAATGAGGCGCTGCTTGATATTGTTGTTGGTGAGAGGGTGTGTAGTCATGTCAAAAAGAAGGAAGTTTTGTTTTTCTGTGGTCAGTACACCTTTTTCTACTAGATTTTTCGCTAACCGTTCACGGACATTTCGCAATTGATAATGCAACTTCAATGGGTTCCATGTTTCACCTAAAAAAAAAAAAAACCAAAAAAAACAAGAAAAAAGGCAAGAGTCAGGCAAAGTTTAAACTGTATTATTACAGTGATTGTCTCCACTGTCTGCTGCAGAATGAGCTGTCAAATTAATATAGCTTAATTACACTAAGATATGTACCCATGTCAGTATTTAAAGTTTGTACAAAAAGCTACTAAGCCACGTGTCCTGGGTTGCAAGATATGTGTGTATTCAATTTCCCATCTGTTAGAGGTGGGGCAGTTATCTTAATAACTGCTAATTGGGAAGTGTTCTTTATCTCTTCCACAACCAATCCTCCCTCTGGGGAGATATTGTCTGTTAATGGGCCATTGAGTCTCACTGCATGACTGATAAAATTACATCATCCCATTGTGAGAAGCTCCGCCCAGGGGGAGGAGCCAAGCATTCCTACCTGGATATAATCTGAGATTTTGGAATACCAGAAGGAGCCTTTCTCCACTGGATTCCAAGAGGAGCAGCTTTCTTCTCCACTGGATTCCCAGATGAAGACCAGGCCCATGTACACCACCTCTGGACCTTCAAAGGAAAACTACACCCTTCTACAGGATCACTGCTTCAACAGAACAACATCTGTCACTCCAGGAGGACTGCAGCCACCATTTAATCGGACTGCTACCAACACACTGACTAACAGGGTGTCAGGTCATATTCTGACTCTGTCAGTAGGTTTGTTTGGTTTTTTTTTGTAATATTGCATTTTTATTTTTAATAGTAAAGAAGTGCTATTCCTCTTCCCATATCTTTGCCTGAGAGCCCTTTAATTTAAAAACTATAATAATTCTGAGGGAGGGGGTTTACATTTTCCATTTCAAGGAAGGCTCCTGCCTTCCTTAGCAGACACCTGTCTTTTCAAACCAAGACACCATGTCTTGATTAGGGATATGATAAATAACCACTATTGTACTGAAGGGAAAGAAAAAACCCCACAAACCCCCCAAACAAACCACCAAACAAAACACTGCACACAGCTATGAAGAACGAGTTAAAAAAAAAATGAGCATCTCCTCTAATCTTGTCCATTAGTCTACTTCCCAGCTTTTATCAAATCAGAAGCTGGAAGAAGCATCATTGCCATTCATTCTGCCACAGGGATAAGCAACACCTGCACTATACGTCCTACTAATTTCTTTATTTCTTCATGTTTACATTCTTTTCTTCCTTTCTGCCCCCACTGGATGAAACAGTAACATGCACTGTGTGAGTGTAGGTGTATACATTCCACAGGCACATGTTTGACACAGGCTTTGATATTTCAATAAAAATTGTCTATTTTTTTTTTTTTTTTTGTAAAGGCAGGAGAACTGGGTACTTCAATGTGTGTGCTTAGAGGAGGGAATTTTAAAAGCACAAAATCAGCATCAACAACTACTGAGAAAGCTAAGGTTGCCAGTTGAAAAACTGTTTGCACCTGGTGGGTTAATACAATGCTTATTCTTCAAAACCCACTGGTCTATGGAACTGCACAATGTTTATTCTGTAGGAAGAAAAACTAGAAAGCAACCAGCCCATGTGTGCCAACTTTTACCAGTTCACCAGGTGGTCAGGTATGATTTTGGGGTTGCTGACCACCAGAAACCACCAAAGAGACCCCCAGGACAGAAGAATGTATGCGTAATGGGGAAGGAACATATGTTAATGATTTTAGGGAAATGGTTATCATATGTGTGTTTATTCCAGGAAAATCAATGAATATGTATGTAAAATACAGTATATAAACAGGAGCTTTTTCTGTACTCAGCATGCACAATTTTCAGAGGAGATATTCCCTTGTGCATCCAGCCTAATAAAGAATTCCTGCTTCTTAATGCTACGTTGGTGTTAAGGAGGTTTTTTTCTACTGATTTTTGGTAAGAGTTTTGGCAACCTCAGATAGGACCTACTCTTGCATTTCTACTGATCTGAGGGATCGCAGGACCTCCTGCTGGCACTGACATATTGTTGGGGAGAACATGCAATCCCTGGACCAAAGGTAATCAGAGCAAGACCCCTGGTAAGAAAAAGGCATTCTTTACTTTAAAGGTGTTAACCTGCGCATAAGGTGCAACAAAAGCTTCACAGGGTTAAGTTTAAAGGTACCTAAGGTGGGAACAGGGAAGGTTTCTTCTAGGAGCTGCTAAATAGTAATTGGTTTGGAATACCTCATGGTTCAAATGGGGAATGGATCATCGAGTGAAGAGGGGGCATTCTGGAAAAATACCCCCTGGGATGCATCTTAAAACATTGGGGAAAATTGTGGGAGGACTTGTCTTGGTTTGAAAGACAGGTGTCTGCCAAGGAAAGCAGGACCCTCCCTTGGAATGGAAAATATGACCCCCTTCACTCCAAATTATTATAATTTTGAAATGAAGGGGCTTTCAGGTAAAGATATGAGAAAAGAAAGAACATTTCTTTACTATTCTTTACTAGTATGTATAAGAAGGCAAACAAAAACAACAGTGGCAGCAACAACAAACAAAACCAGAAACCCATTAACAGCCTTGTCTTGGCTGCCAAGCACCTTCCCCTCTGGTGTAGTTCTGGTCACAGCCGGCAGAGGCGCTAGTGGCTGCCCAGCTGGGCAGGGGGGTGCGATGATTCTCTCACGGCTGCAGAGGGGGACTGTGGCGCGGGTTTGGCCATCTCTCACGTAGACAATGGTGGGCGTGCCAGCAGAAGGGATGGGAAAGGGGCTTCCTTTACAAACACACAGGGGCAGCCGATCCTGGTGCCCTCTCTGGATAGTAAAAGGAGCTGTAGCAGGAAACCTCGGAAGCAGCAAGCTGGAATGGCCGGAACGAGAAAAATCCTAGAGTGGTAGATGAGATGTATCAGAATCTCCGCAGCTGTAGCTGAAACTGTGGAGCGTCCCAGCAGGCAGGGGATGAAAGGCTACAGTGTAGCAAAAACCCCGGAGCAGTGACAGAGAAACGGCAGGGGTTGGGCAGTGGCAGCCTGGCTCCTGAACACGACAGGGAGAGGCTCCTCAGGATTTCTCAGTGGCGCTGGCTGGCCCCTGGGTCCGGGCTGAGCGGAGGGGGGCAGCCCCCAGCAGGAAATGAGGGTGTTCTTGGGTGCTGGCACGGCACGCACTGGCTCTGGGCTTCCCAACAGCAGAGCAGCAGAGAAGTAAGCCGGCAAGCCCAGTCACAGTGCCGAAGCAAAAGAAACAAAAAGAAACAGGCAAAACCCACAGAAGCAGCAGTAGTATCCCTGGTCAGAGATACCAGCTGCATGGCCAGTCGAACAGCCTGCCCGGAAGGAAGGGGCTGCCCCTGGCTCCGCCCTCATCTCTCTCCCGAAACCCCGGCCTGACTCCCCACTCATCTTCCCTGGCTCTGGGAGTATCAAGATGAGTGGGGAGGGGGAGAGGGGGCAGTAGCCACCCCAGAAACAAGAAAAAACAGAACAAAACCCCCCAAAATGATATGGGATAACTAACCATACCTAAGACAGGACCCTTCACTCAGAAACAATTGGTTGAGTATTGTAATAGTTGGTAGCTGAAGTATACTTTGACATTTAGTATTGTAATAATTGGTGGTTGAAGTACACTGGCAATTTGTAAAGAAGGGGGACATTGGAAAAGGTCAGGGGAAATCAGACAGGAAACCAAAACCTGGCTCTTCAAACCATCAAGCTCATGACCTTAAGCAAAGATGAAGAATTTCCCTGAAGGGGATCAAGGGAATCATCCTCAGCTGAGCCTCTAGTTACATTATTGCCGGGGAATGAAAATGTAAATTTTAAAATTGATACAGGAGCAGCTTATTCAGTACTGAATACATGCAGAGGAAAATTTAGCTTGGAACCAGTAAGTGTTGTGGGTGTGATACAGAGGAAAGAGAACAGGCCTTTTGTACAACCATTGCTATTTAAATTAAGAAAATGGTGGGGGACGCACCAATTCTTGTATAAGCCTGAATATTCAATCCCCTTGTTGGAGAGAGATTTATTGGGAAAATTGAATGCTCAAATAACTTTCCAGGATGGAGAAATACAAATTCAAATACCCAAATCAAAAGCCGTTGAGGCAAAGATTTTTATGTTACAGGAATTAAATGAGGTAGAAGAAATCCCAGAGGAGGTAGAGAATGCTGTAACTCTACTGGCATGGGCAACTGAGATGCCTGGATGATCAAATGTGGCCAAGTCAGTGAGGATTACTCTCAAACCTGAGGCCAGACCAGAACGTGAAAACAATATCCTATTAAGTAGGAGGCAAGGAAAAAGTTGGAGAAGTTCCTGTCACATCGTAGCAATGAACCAAAAGTGGAAAGCAGCTGTATGGAGCCCCACATGACAGGTTGCAGAAGCTACTGAAGGAGAAGGTGGATCAAGCCAACTTGCTGAACTCAAAGCAGTCCAGTTGGCCTTGGACATTGCTGAAAGAGAGAAGTGGCCAAAGCTCTACCTCTACACTAACTCATGGGTGGTAGCCAATGTTCTGTGGGGGTGGCTGGAAAACTGGAAAAAGGCCAATTGGCAGCGTAGGGGAAAACCAATCAGGGCTGCTGAAGAGTGGAAAGACATCACTGCCTGGGTAGATAAGCTACCTGTGAAGGTCTGTCATGTGAATGCTTATGTCCCCAAGAGTCAGGCTAATAAGGAGCACCAAAACAATGAGCAGATAGATCAGGCTGAAAAAATAGAGGTGTCACAGATAGGTTTGGATTGGCAACAGAAGGGAGAGTTGTTCCTAGCTCATTGGGCCCATGATGCCTCAGGCCATCAGAGCAGAGATGCCACCAATAAGTGGGCACGAGACCAAGGGGTGGATTTGACCATGGACAGTATCTCCCAGGTTATCCATGACTGTGAGATGTGCGCTGCAATCAAGTAGGCCAAGTGAGTGAAACCCCTGTGGTATGAGGGAAAATGGTCCAAATATAAGTATGGGGAGGCCTGGCAGATTACATCACACTGCCCCAAACCCTCCAAGGCAAGTGTTACATGCTCACAACAGTAGAAGCCACCACTGGATGGTTGGAGACCTACCCTGTGCCTCATGTTACTTCCCAGAACACCATCTTGGGCCTTGAAAAGCAAGTCCTTTGGAGGCATGGTACCCATGAGAGAATTGAGTCTGACAAGGGGACTCATTTCAAGAACAGCCTTATCAACACCTGGGCTAGGGAACGTGGCATTGAGTGGGTGTACCATATTCCTTATCATGCACCAGCTGCTGGGAAAGTTGAGTGGTGCAACCAACTACTAAAAACCATCTTGAAGGCACTGGGCTGGGGGACTTTCAGAAACTGGGAGGTGCATTTAGCAAAGGCCACCTGGTTGGCTCCACTAACTGAGCAGGCCCTGCCTAATCCAAACCCCTGCATACAGCAGATGGAGACAAGGTTCCAGTAGTACATGTCAGAGGTTTGTTAGGGAACAATGTTTAAATTAATTCTGCCTCGAGTAAAGACAAACCCATCCGTGGGGTTTTCTTTCCTCAGGGACCTGGTTGCACTTGGTGGGTAATGCAGAGGGACAGGGAAACACATTGTGTACCTCAGGGGGATTAGATTTTGAGTGAGAACAGTTTGTAATGTTGGAATGCCTACATACCACTGCTTGCTGAATGTCACTGCCACTATTTGTATATAGTTATATGTATATATGTATAGATGTGTGTGTTTAGAGGTGAAGTGTATTAATTTGGGCTTTAAGCAGACAACATGGAATAAGGGGTGGAATGTCTTGGAGTGGTCTGCTCTATGCTCAGAAATGGTTGCTATAGCTTTAAGGTGGGTCCAGGGAAGGGGGAAGCCTTGGGGCTCTTAGGTGGGCTTTTTTCAAAGCCTCACTCTCAGGTGTCTGTGGTGCCATGTGGCACTAGCTTAGGCAAGAATGTTTTTTCCCTTTCCCTGGCCCTGGAGACTGCGATGGCAATCCTTTAGCAGTTTTTTTTTTCCTTGAACTGTTCAGTTTGGTTTTGATCCGAGATCAGAGAGAACAATCGACAGGAGATGAATCATCTGGGGACTGGTGGGACAGTGAGGGGCCGCTCTGGCCAGGCCCCAGACCTTGGAACAGCCGAACCAACAAGAGAAAGGACACCAAATCCACCAGCTTCATCTGCTGTGAAGAGGGCACCCAAACCAGAGATTCACCAGGTTCTCATCTGTTTTGCCTGAGCTGCTGTGTGAGCCCTTTGAGATTTTTTCCTTCCCTGAGACTGGAGCTGGTGCCATTTTTTTTCTCCCCACCATATGACCAGACATTGTGGGGTTTTTTCTTTCCCTGGCATTTTGGGGTTTTTTGTTCTGGTGTGTGTGTGGGTAAGTCCTGAAAATTCAATATCTAGCATTTATTCATCTTTTTTTCCTGTGCCGTGTGGGGACTCTGTCAATAAACGGTTGGTTTTTCCACTTTCATCCACTAATTTAATTTTTTTTTTAATTGGTGGAAAGGGATTGTTAGAACCCTTTTCTTTAGAGGAAACACTCATTTCCAGAGTGTTTTTCTCCTAAATTTGTCTTTAAACCAAGACACATTGCTGTTCTCACACTTTCAAAGAAAGCAATGACTCAAACTATGGCCAGGATAAAACATTGTTACAACTAAAGCCCACTCTCTTGCAACCCTAGAAACAGCGGTCCAAAAGGAGACCCTTTGAGCTCTCCTGGAATGCAGCAGGCTCTGACCAGCAACCTCCCTCTGAGTGGGACACCTCTCAGAGCCAGGAAACCCTCAGGTTTGCTATACTTGGAGGACCACCGAAAAAAATGTATCCTGGGCCAATATCCTCACTTTTTGAGGCCAGATCCTTCACCCATTGGGAGATGCAAAATGATCCGAAGTGACTATTTCACTGACCTCTGAGGGGAATTTTTCACAGGTACCTTCCTTGCACTGACTGGTTCTGCCTGGGTGCATGCCCCTGTGCATATGCTATAGCAAAGCTGAGAGAAATACTGCTTTCTTAGATGTTTAAGTACCTCAGATATCCAAGTAAGTTAGGCCTGTCAGTAAGGTTAAGTTATAGTTATAAAATTACTTAAATGCTTCTAAGTGTTGTTGCTAAGTTGTTAAACAACTTATAAGCTAAGTGTTGCTAAGTGTTCTTCTGCTGAGTTGCTACGTATAACTTCAAAGTTATATGTTAGGTTAATTGCTGTTAAGCGTTATTCCTCTGTTAGATTGTTACAGTTAAGCTATAAATTAAGTTATAGGTTAAGTTAGGTATAAGTTAAGTGTTTTTCCTATGTTAAATTGTTAGGCTTAAGGTGTAAATTAAGTTAAAGTACTGCTAAGTTTGACTGTTATTAAATTTTTAGGCCATGTTCCTTTTTATCCTTGCCCATACTCTTTTGACACACACAGCCCCCGACACCCACACATCCACACACAACCCCCTAGATAGTTCTCAGTTAATTTCTGGTTTGCCTAGATTTTGTTTGGTTTTGTTGTTGCTTGTTTTCCTTTGTTGTGCCTTAGCTGTCTTGTAAGTAATAGAGTCAATCTTGCCAATGAACTTGTCATGCTTTGTTGATTAATATTAAATCTGACTTTTGCTCATACTCTTGCCGGCGATTTTGTAAGCGATTACAAACTCTCATCCATAACACCTACACTGCACTCAAGGTAGAAGGATTCAAGCACTGGGTTCATCACACATGGGTAAAGCAATCACATATTGTGAACTGGTGGATAATCCTTTATGCATGAAAATATGAAGGAAACAAGATTAACTAACACTGGGAAGTTTTCTATTTTATTTCTCATGGGGGGAATTTGTATTACTTGGTTTTTGCTTAGAGTTTTGTAACAGGTTGATTACCAATACCAACCTTTGCAGAAAATCCAGTTCTGTGGGGTGTCTTAGTCAGCAATCTGACAAAAATATGGGAACACATGTGGGAAGGAAATAGTACCCATGCCAATTGGACAGGGATAGAAGGAGAATAAAATGGACACATAAGAATGATACTCTTGAGAATTGCAATATCTCAAATTCGGATCTGAAAATAATTTCAGGAACTATTTATCGGCTGACAGATTGCACTAATACACCTTGGGGATGTCAAATACCAGAAGTATGGAATAGACCTCAAACAGGACAATGGGAATATATCCAGCCAGTTCAGTGGTGTCTAGACTGGGAAGCGAGTCCAGGCCTCCTAAAGGACCCCTTACAGGTAGGTATAAAATATCCTGATTTAATAAGATTAAGGCAAAAGGATCCAAGGACAAAGGAAAAGTGGAATTGCACTCAAATATACACTTGTGCTAGTAGGAATCCTGAGGTACAGCAGCTTACGACTGTGGCCCAGGCTCTAAGGTTGGGATGTGTTTGTAGAAATTATTCTACCTTTCTTAATGACACCTGGTCTCACCTAACAAACAATGAGACTTGGAGAGATCTAGACTGTCAGCAGGACACAGTAAAATCATTAGGACAAACAGTATGGGTAGGAAGTAATGGAATTTGGACCACACATTTGCCCTTGGAAGAATCAAGAGTGCAATGGACACTGAGAGCATTAACATTATGTCCCTTGTGGAAGGAGTCACCCTTGGGAACCTGACTATGGAGGAAAGTTAAATATGATGAAACTTGGAAACATCCCAGTATGGGAACTATAGTGGGATGGATTTTAGAATCCATCTTTACTCTTCAAATATCTACCTTTAGGAACAGACTAGTCATACAAATTTTGACTCTACAAATGGAAACATTAGTGAATACAACTCAATTGGGGTTGTAGCAGGATGTTTCCCTACCACAGGAGGGTTTATCTGTTCTGCCTATCAGCTGGTGGGATAGCTCAGGGCATCTCCCCCCCCCCCCCCCCCCCCCCCCCCCATGAATTTACTAATTGGTGAAATAACACAATCAGGACATCTGTCTGCTAATGAGTTATTTCTGGTGCCATGAAGGTGGCATTCCCAGTTGACAATAAATATCTTGCCTTGAGAGCGAGATTGAAGGAAGATAAGCTTGAATTTCTGACTGACAGACACTTCACTTTATAAAAGCTACACAAAACTTTCACAAAGCAGATGTCTTCTGCACATTCCCTGGAAAAGTGTGGGGCTTTTCCCGGAAGTTGGGACACCTATGTCGAGGTTACTTTTCCGGAGGTTGAATGAAAGGACTCTATATGTGTACCCCATCATCAATTGGTGGTAAGTTACATTGACTCCTAATCTTTACTATTTATTTGCTAGCTGTAAATATAGGTACCCTTATGTTGTGCACTGTTTTATGCAATCTACTAGTAGTTCTTTGTTTTTAACGTGTAGTAAGTAACCCTGTTTAAGGCCTTTTGTCTGTTAATCTTCTGTCTATTCAATAAATAACTCATTTTTTAATACACCTGATCAGCCATTCTTGAGAACTTGTAAGCAAGAGTGATTTAGGTGCAGGTCACCTGAGTAAAGCTGCTGCCAAAAATCTGAACCGAAGGCAGGGCTGGTCTAAAGGCTCTCACTCGATCTATAACAAGGGTTTACTGCAATAAAGGAACAATTGCAAGACTGGCTTTAGACCTATTGCTGTTACACGAACATGGAATATGTGGTTATGTGAATTTAAACAATACTTCTTGTGTGCACATTCTAAATGTGACTGATAAATTGGATGATCAGATAGAGAGGATAAAATTGGTTGCTGCATCTTGCAGAGAATTAAGGGCAGGATTAGAAAGTAAATGGTTGAATAAAATATTTAAAGACTTGGATTTTCTCTGATAGGTTGGTTGACCTCATTCTTGCAAAGTATAATTGTGATCACAGTAATAATTGTGATTAGGATACTTGCTTTAAGCTGCATAAAAACTGATTGCTAATGCAATGTGAGGAACTTATATGATGTTAGTAAAAAACCAAAGTGAGGCATATGAAGGCTTGAAGGGAAGATTAGCTTCAAAAGCCTCAAGGGAGGGAAATGTTGTGAGATGAAAAATCGTTTGCACCTGGTGGGCTAATACCATGCTCATTCTTCAAAAACCACTGGCCTATCGTGACAGGAACTTTCACCCCTGATACAGCAAAAGCTTATCTGTTTTCCCCCCATGGCTCAGTCAAGCCAGAATAGCTTGCCTTGTGGTGAATTATCTTGGCTGAAAAACATATTCAGCCAGCAATAAACATCCTGCCCTGAATTCAGGGGAAAGGATAAGCAAAGATTTGTGACTGACAGACACAACACTTATACAAACTATAAAAGACCACTATAACTTTCATAAAATCAGAAATCTCTTACACACTCTCTGAGTGTGTGGGAAGTTCTCCTCAAAGTCGAGATGTCAGCCTCGAGTTACTCTTCTGGAAGTTGAGTGAAAGGAGACTTCTGTACACCACTATAATTTGTTGGTAAGTTACATTGGCTCCTAATCGATACTATTTCTTCGCTAGCTGTAACATAGGTACCTTTATTATCATGCACTGTCTTATGAACCTACAAGTAGTGTTTCTTTTGTTTTATCCTGTGTAGTAAGTAGTCTGGTTAAAGTTTTATGTTTGTTAATCTTGTGTCTATTCAATAAATAATGCATTTTGTAATAGACCTAATTGGCCATTTTTAAGAACTTGAAAATGAGAGACATCTGGGGTGCAGGCTGCCTCAAACAGAGCTACTGCCAGAAATCTGAGACAAAGGCAGGACTTGTCTTAGCTCTCCCATCTCCATTCATAACACCTACGGAACCCCACAGTGCTTATTCTGTAGGAAGAAGAACTGGAAAGCAACTGATGCCTAAAGATTTTTAGTTTTCTAATATATTTTTAAATATATTTTTAGCTTTGTAGACTGCTAATACATGGTTGTAGCTTCTAGCATTTTTCTTACCCTTTCCCCCTACATTTTAGAACAATAAGCTAACCTTCTAACACAATCCTGAAATACTGTTTAATCTTATTTTCAAGAAAAGAACCTACAACAAGGACATTTTGTTTTCCAACCAGAATCTGAGAAGACACAGCAAGAAATGGGGCAAAGAAGCTCCTGGACCAATTCCAATGGGGCAGTACCTGGGGGAAAATTACCTAACCAAATGCTCTTCTAATTGGACAATATTTGATAGGTATACGAATCAACTAACCTTATAAAAATTGTAGAAATACTGTATCACACGTGCATATCACCATATTGTGCCCCTTGAAGGCTTTCAATTAAAGATTTGCTTTTATATTAGAATTTTAACACTGTTTGGAAAAGATCTGTGTTTTATTCCGGGCAACAGTTTTGGCACCACCAGACAAGACCTCCGGGACCCTATGGAACATCTCTGAATCAAGTTACATTCTGCTGGAAGCTCTTCTGCCAGCACCTTTTAGGAGTTTCCTGTGGCAATCTGAGAGGCTCAGTGAGTCCCAATCCCACACAGAAGCAGAAGGTAATATAAAAGCAATTCATTTTTGGTAATTGTGCTAGCAATTTTTGTTTTTTCCAGAAATAGACATGTTTTGGGGACTGGAATATGACCTTTTTGTGGGATCCTTTTGGTTGTGGTCTTAGGAGGTCATTTGTTTGTTCAGTCTTTGAAGGTTCACCTCAGCATAGGGAGGGGCCCTGGAGGTCCCACTTGAGGCTCCTAGAGGCTTTTCTCCCCTCTATGTTTTTGCCTAGGGAACCACAGGTTAACCCCAGCTTGGCTCGGCCTGTGGAAAAGGAGAGAGGGAGTTGGGGTGCTGAACCATGCTTGGTTCTGAGACAAGAGTTTTATAGTGCAGCAAGAAATACCCGGCTCTAGTGGTGGTGCCCAGCACTAGTTTACCAGCATCACAACCTCAGGTATGCCGGTTCTACTCCTGACTCAGGGAAGTGGGGTTTTTTCCTCTCTTTTTTTCCTTCGCCCTCTCCAGTCAGAGTTTAACCTGGTTTGGCTTGTTTTTTTGTAATCTGCACTGCACAGTTTTGGTCTCCTTGTTGCGTATAGGCAGACATTCCTCCCTGCAGTGGCTCAGCTGAGCCACAGTGAGCCACATAGCAGCCCCCATCTTGGTTTTGTGGAAAGAGGTGGGGGGGAGGAGGGCACTCTGGACCAGTGCTTCCTAGACTGCAGTAGCCTGCTCATGCTGATCTAAAGCAGATGGTGCACAGAGTTAGGAATTTGACTTGACACTTCAAGGCAGTGGGTTCAACACATGCTCTTGGAAGTGTTATTTTTCTTTTCCTTCCCCTGCCTAAAATAGAATATGGGGTGGGGGCTTTCAAAAGATGAAGAAATTCCTGATAATTCTGCCTTAGGTATGGTATTATGACATTAGGGGGCATTGACTGGCTCTAAGACATCTCTTGAAAGCCAAGAATTAATTAGGATGTCTACGCAGCCTTGGCCTTTACATAATTTGGAGGGAGGAAAGGCTTGGCCATAATATGGAACCCTGGAAAACATTATGGTATCTCAACTTCTGTCTATTCTCTGCCATGAACAAAGATGGCGGGAAGTTTTGTATTCAGAATTATTTTTACTCCTTATAAACTGCCCAGACTAGTGAAAATGTTATGAATCAAATTAAACTCTGGTGGAGCAGCAGCCTGTTATGGTTTTGAAAGGAAAGAAAGAGGAGAAACGGTGTAAAGAGCCCCTGGAGAGCAAAATCTGTGTCAGAGATCCAAATATATTAGACTTAGGTTTATTGATAGCTCTGAGTTTGAGGGGACTGGGGAATCAGGGACCCGCGAGAGTGGCTCCCAGTGCACCACCACCTCTGTTGCAGCCGCAACCCATCCCTTTGCAGCCACCGCTGCCGCTGCCACCGCCTCAACCCGCTCCTTTGCAGTTGCCGCTGGTCCTTTTGCAGCCTTTACCAGGTGGAGCTGCCCAGATGCACAAACATGATCATAGCCCAACCCACCTCCTGCCCCTGGGACCCTTCTATGCTGCCCACGTAGGAGCTGGGGATGTGGGTCCCGAGAGGAGTGCTACCGGGATGGCTTGTGTGGGCACTGCCATTGTGGGTGGAGGCGAGGTTGGGGGCGGAGCCCCGCACTGCCCGTGCTGCCAGGGGTAGCTCCGGCCCTGGTTCTGCTACCTTTGTTACAATCCTGACCGCCACCGCCATTGGTGGTGACCTCCCCAGTCCCACCTGAGCTGCCCACAGTGGCCCCACTGCCTTTGCTACTGCTGCAGGGAGGGGCTGGGAGCAGGGACCAGCCCACCCCAGGGGATGACTACCTCTTGTGGGCGGTGCAGCTGTGACTGTCATGGTGGGCGGTGAGGACGAAACCCTCTGCCAGTAAGGGTGGGGGTGGGGCCCCTGCGCTGCCCACGGTCCAGGGCAGAGGTGTCAAGAGCCTGGCTCCCGCAGTGGGAGGGGCCATCCCAGCTGCTTCCCTCTTCCGTCCTGTCTATGCTGCTCAGGTTGAGGGCGGTAGTCCTTGCCGCAGCAAAAGGGGAATGAGGCGGTGGGCAGGAGCCTGGCTTTCCCAGTCTGCCCCTCCCCTCTCCCCCCCCTAGGCAGCCCAGGGTAGGGGAGTGGGTCCCAGTTTTGGGCCAACGGTTTGGCCAGCTTCCTATGCATACCCCGGTGCTTCTGGGGTGGCACCGGGTGGAACCCGGCTCCTACCCGGTGGGGGTAGTTCCGATTCGGCAGGCGGGGAAATGTAATAAACACATATTATAGTTTTGGCTTTTGCAAATATTAAAGTGGATGCTATGTGCTGTGCATTATGATATGTTAACTTTTGCAGAAGTAGCTATAGTTGTGAAATAATAACTAATGCTTTTATTTTAGTAGCTAACTGGCAATAATTAAAATAACTCAAACATGTTTGTGAAGTAGCTGATGTTGATTTAGAGTTCTTGTGGTTAACTTACAATAACTGAAATAGCTAAACCGTCTGCATGGTCAGATAACATTTGAGAAATGGGTGTGACGAGAACCCCTGCTACTGACACTTTGACTATCAATAACTGTCACCTGCTGAAACCACGGAACAGGGGATCATTGTGGGGGGTGACACACAACCCTCAAAACCACATCCAAGATTACTGCACATGCTCTAAAAAGGTAGATCAGAGGAGGGACTATGCTAAAAAGTTCCTGGAACATGTAAATGAGTTCAAAGAAATGTTTGAATATATATAATCATTTATGAATATATATTTGACTGATGCAATAGAAAGGGTATATAAGAAGAGTTGGTATGGTTAGCTGGTGTGCCTCTGGCTATGGCTGCGCACCCAGCGCTGTTACTTTTGCTTTATTGATTTTGTCCTCTATTGTCCTTTATTAATTTTTTTTAAAATTCAACTGAGGAGTGAGCTCCATTTCTCACAGGAAATAATATGGGCCCCCAAGAAAAAAGAAAGGCAGGCTCACCCTCCCTACTCTCCTTCTCCCTTGAGAAGGAAAACTGCAGAACCAAAAACTATTAAAAGCAAACCTGCCAGCATACACTCCACCACCTCCTCCAAAGGGGAGGAAACTGAGAAAAAAACATCTGTTACAGCTGGGAAGAGAAAGGGAAAAAAGGCACAAGTGGCTATAGCAGTCTCTAGCCCAGTGGCTAGGTGCACCAGATCTAAAAAAGAAGTTGTTATACAAGGTCCCTTGAGACAAGTTATAGGTAGCCAGGGTCCTGTCTTAATAAAGGTTCCCTTTTCTCTTGTTGAGCTGCAAGGACTATAGATACAATCCAGTAAAAGTGGCTAATTTTGTAGAAAGAGACAATAATCGAATCCAGATTGGAACGATTTAGAAGCCATAATGAATACTTTGTTTGCTAGAACAGAGAAAGAGATGGTAAGGAGGGCAGTTCAGTCTGCAATAGAAGCACAGATAGTGGCTGGTACTCTTCAAGGGTCAGTTAATGATTTTTTTCCCTTCAGACGATCCAAAGTGGGACTCCAATGTAACAGAGCAAATGGGAGTGGTTGAAACAATATCAGAATTGGGTGGTCTATGTGATGAAAAATGCAATTCCTAAAGCAATAAATTGGTCGAGATTATACAGCATAAATCAAAATGAAAATGAATCTTCAACAGACTTTTTGAAAAGGCTAAAAGAGGCTGCATGAAAATACACTACTCTGGACCTTGAATCAGCTGAAGGGATGGCACACCTGGTCTATCTGTTTATAGGTCAGTCTACAGATGACATAAGAATAAAACTGCAAAAGGTAGAGCAGATGGAAGATCTAAGTGAATTGTTGGATATTGCTTGGAAGGTATATTGAAATAGGGGTTCAAAACCTGGGGATTCAAAGGATAGGAAAAATTGCCACTAGTGTAATAGATGCAAAGGCCATCATTGTAAGGGGGTCGATCAGGAAAAGACATCTAAGGAACCTAGAAAGCATACTCCTCTGGATAAGAGCCAGTGTGCTTTTTGCAAGAAGAAGGGACACTGGAAAAAGGAATGCCTAGTGTTGGCAAAGAAGAAATTTCCAGACCTAGCTCCTGAACTAGCTGTGAATGGAGAATGAGGGGCACCAAAGGTGTCTTCCCCAGCAGAGCCTTTGGTTATAGTTAAGCTGGGGAAAGAAAAAATTAAGGTTTTGGTGGATACAGGGGCAACATATTCTGTGTTAAATACCTTAGGAGGGGAACTAAGTCAAGACACTGTAGAAGTGATTGGTGCCACAGGGGTAAGTGAAACAAAAGGCCTTTCTTTCAGCCTTTGAAATTCAAACTAAGAAAACACTGGAAGATTCATCAGTTCGTCTATATGCCAAAGTCCCCTAAGCCTTTGATGGGTAGGGATCTATTAGAGAAGTTAGAAGTGGAAATTAAGTTTTGTGAAGGGAAGGGAATACAAGTTATAATTCCTGAGACTAAATTTGTCAAAGCAACTGCCCTTTTCATACAGGAGTACCGTAGTGAAATTCCCACAGAAGTGGAAAATGCTGTCATTCCAATAGTGTGGGCCAGTGATTTCCCTGGGAGGTCCAAATGGGCAGAACCTGTAAGCATTGCACTGAGCCACACTGGTAAGATAAAAAAAAAAACCAAAACAAACCCTTTGAAGTTAGAAAGTCATAGAGAGTTAACCCCTATAATTGAGAAGTTCCTTAAATTTGGGATATTGATAGAATGTGAATCCAAATACAACATGTCCATTCTGTCAGTAAAAAAGGCTGATGGCAAAAGCTACCGATTAGTGCAGGATTTAAGAGCAATTAGCAAAATAACAGAAGATATTCACCCAGTAGTAGCCAATCCCTATACCCTTTTGACCACATTGACAGACAGTTTAGGGTGGTTTACTGAGTTAGATCTCAAAGATGCATTCTTCTGCATTCCTCTAAATAAGAATAGTCAAGAACATTTTGCTTTTGAGTGGGAAAATCCTGAAACAGGGAGAAGAAGCCAACTCACCCAGACAGTTCAAACCCAGGGTTTCAAGAATGGCCCAGCTATTTTTGGAAAACACCTGGCAGAAGAATTGGAGGACTGGAGAAGACAAGAACCAGGAGGGGTTGTTTTACAATGCATGGAATATACTAATTACAGCCAAAGACTGAGATCACTGCATCCAAGTCACTGTAGTTTGTTAAACTTTTTGGGACTAAGTGGGTATAGAGTCTTAAAAGAGAAAGAACAGATTGCCAAGGAAGCAGTGATTTATTTGGGACTTGGGATCTTCTGTGGACATCGACAAAGCAGAGATCGGAAAGAAGCCATCTGTCATCTCCCCAAACCCCACACTGTGAGAGAAATCCAGGCCTTCCTGGGAATAGTAGGTCGGTGTTGCTTATGGATACCAAATTATGGACTGCTGGTAAAGCCTCTGTATGGAGCACTAAAAGCAGCTGATAAGGGAATTGTGATATGAAAAGATAGTACTAAAGCTGCATTTAAACAGTTGAAACATTATTTAATGTCAGCTCCAGCATTAGCGCTGCTAGACTTAACTAAGGCTTTTGAATCATTCACCTGTGAGTGACTGAATGTTCCTTTGGGAGTACTAGCACAGTTCCTTGGAAACCAGTGAAGAGCTGTGGCCTACTATCACCAAAGGGGTATCGGGGACAGCCAAAGGTGATACAGAGACTCCATCATCAGAAGGCATGAAAAGACACTTTTTTATTAAAAATCTACAGTTCTTATAGAAACAATGTTGGACCTAACACCTGATTAGCCTTTAGGAATCTTCTCTCACACTATTGGTGAACTATGAAGAGCACACTCTGCAGAACCATATCTATAAACAATGGTTACAGAAAGAGAGATAGTAATTGTTTGAATTCTTTCCTCTAAGTTTCTCACAGCTTCTACACAGCTTCCCAGGATTTTCCTGGGAGAACCATGTCTCTCTTTGTTCAGACGATATGTAATTACTACAGCCTACTTTTCGAAATAGCTAGACAATGTTATCTAAGCGTGGCCTGGGTGTTTGAAAGCTGTGGCGACTACTATTATATTGATCCAAGAAGCTCGGAAATTCACCCTTGGGAAACACACTGTTCTGTATGTATCTCATGCAGTACTAACTGTACTTGAAAAAAAGGGGGGGGGGGGGCATTGGTTGTCCCCTGGCAGGATGATTAAGTACCAAGCTGGGTTGTTGGAGCAAGATGATGTTAGCCTAAAAACAACATCTGTCGTCAATCCTGCAATGTTTCTGTCCTCCACATTGATTGATTGACAGTGTGCCTGAGCATGACTGTTTACAGATCATAGAAGAGGCCTATTCCAGTAGACAAGACCTGAAGGATGTGCCTCTAGAAAATCCAGATTGGGAACTGTATACAGATGGAAGCAGCTTCATGAGAGATGGTAAACGAATGACAGGTTATGCAGTGACATCAGGTTATGCAGGTGATTGGGCAAAGGGCTTTCCACTAGATGTATCATCACAGAAGGCTGAACTGATTGCACTGACGAGAGCTCTAGAACTGAGCAAAGGAAAGAAGGTAAACATATGGACTGATTTTAAATATGCATTTATTAGTGTTGTGCATGCCCATGGAGCCATCTGGAAGTTGAGAGGGTTGCTGACCGCTCAAGGTATTGGGAACAAACATGCTGAACAGATCCTTGCACTCCTGCAGAGTATTTGGCAGCCTACAAAGGTGGCTATTGTGCATTGCAAGGCTCATCAAAAGGAAAAACAATTCCTGAATTAGGGAATCGTTTTGCCAATGGAACAGCAAAAGGGCCTGCAGATATGTCCTGGGGTGACTTTATGATGCTTATATCCCCAATTGTCTGTTCTGTTTATGCTGGATATTAAGTTTTGCACCTTTAAGACTAGTTCCGAGAGTAATGCGGGGAGAGAAGAAGCACAGAGTTTATTATCAGAAACTGCACTTGCTCCCCCGCATCCTTCTCCCGAACTGTGTTGTCTGCAGCACAGACAGACTGCAGGAGAGAGCTTTCCTTTGCTTTTAGTTAGTTTTTAGCTAGCTGAGGCAAAAAAGCTCCCTGGACTGTAATTTTTCTTTTTCTTAGAACTGTTTAAACCTACTCTAGACTGAACGAGTGAAAACCCGGAAGAGCACCGGGAACTCACACCTGTGGCCCACCAGACTGGGCCTGGGCCACGGCATTTCCCACACTGGTGGAACTGATAATAGACTGGGTGAGCCAAGGTGCAACCCACAAAAAAGACTTTCTGAGTTTGTCATCTCTTCAGATTAACAAGAGGTTTTATTGTTTAATATTGTTCATTTTTTCTGCTGGTGAATACTTTACCTATTAAATAAACAATTTTCCCCGAACTGGTTGGGGGAGGGGCCACTTAAATCTTCCTTCTATCTTTCAAAGTTTTCTCCCAAATTTGCCCTAAACCAGGACAGATACATTTTTTGGCACCCACCGTGAGGCTTGAGAAAGTGGAAAAAACCTATACTGATTGCATTTTGGTTGTACTTACTCTGTATTGGGATAAAGCAGTCAGTAGCCATATTGCTTGAATTCATGATGTCTCTCTGGGTGGAGGCTTTCATGTGGTTCTGGTCCCTAGGCTTTTTTATGGTTTTAAAAACTTTCTGGTCCCTAGGCTTATTTTCTTATCTGAAAATAGCTCCGGTATTGTCTCTAACACGTCATTTTTACAGTAGAGGGACGTGGATTAGAATAGCTATTGTGCTGGGCTCCATGATAATGATTTATAGGGAGTTTACAAAAATACTAAAGTCTGTTCAAGATATGTATGGTTTATGGTTTTTTCATCCTACCCTCCCTCCTAGTTCCAGTAGCATGTTTTGGGGGTTTATTAGTAATTGCACCCAGTTTGTTAGAGGAGGAGCAGGGAATGAGACTTTTCAGCCTTTCCTTTCCTTCTTCTCCTTTGAATCTGTTAAGTCACTTTTTGAGAATGTTCAGTTTCCCCTGAACGTTAAAGAGACCATCTTTCTGGTATTTCATCTAGTAAGCTTCTTTTATGTGGTCTGCAGTTTGTCTAGAATGAGGGCTGAGATGTCCAGAGGAGCTGATGAGACCCCTGACCCAGAAGTAGACCCAAGTGTGGAAAATGCTGAGTGGTGTGGAGAATGGGAGGATATGGGCCAAACCCTGAAGGAATTTTCTGACCCTATAGCCTAGGACTTTCCATGTGAACAAATACAGAACCCAGGTGAGTTGGGGAAATACCTGAAAGAGAAGTGACCCTCACAGTCTATGGGTACGGGTCCTGGGAAGTGTGGCACAAAGATATCTGTGTGCAGACAATCTCTTTATGCGGCAAAATCAGTGGAAGACTATAGAACAAGGGATCCAACGCTTGAGAGAAATGGCAGTGGCAGAGATTGTCTTCTCAGATGACCTAAAAACGGTAAATCCAGACTTGGTGCCATGTACAACTGTGATGTGGCAAAAATTTGTATGACTTGGGCCACAAGAATATGCTTCTACTTCAGCAATAATGAATCACAGAATCACAGAATCACCAGGTTGGAAGAGACCTTCAAGATCATCGAGTCTAACCCATTCCCCAACATCTCAATTAAACCATGGCACTGAGTGCCACATCCAGTCTTTTATTAAACACATCCAGGGATGGTGACTCCACCACCTCCCTGGGCAGACCATTCCAGAACTTTATCACCCTTTGCGTGAAAAACTTTTTCCTAATATCTAACCTATATTTCTCTTGACGCAGCTTGAGACTGTGACCTCTCATTCTGTCAGTTGCTGCCTGGAGAAAGAGACCAACCCCCACCTGACTACAACGACCCTTCAGGAAGTTGTAGAGAGTGATAAGGTTGCCTCTGAGTCTCCTTTTCTCCAAGCTAAACAACCCCAGCTCCCTCAGCCGTTCCTCATAGGACTTGTGTTCCAATTCCCTCACCAGGCTCGTTGCCCTCCTCTGGATGTGCTCAAGTGTCCCAACGTCCTTCCCAAACCGAAGGGCCCAGAACTGGACACAGTACTCAAGGTGCGGCCTCACCAGTGCCGAGCACAGGGGAAGGATGACCTCCCTGGTCCTGCTGGCCACACTATTCCAGATATAGGCCAGGATGCCGTTGGCCTTCTTGGCTGCCAGATCACACTGCTGGCTCATGTTCAGCCAGCTGTCAGCCAGTACTCCCAGGTCCCTTTCTGCCTGGGCACTGTCCAACCACACTGCCCCGAGCCTATAATGTTGTAGGGGGTTATTGTGGCCAAAAAACAGGACTCGGCACTTGGATTTATTAAACTTCATCCTGTTAGACTCTGCCCATCTATCGAACCATTCCAGATTTCTCTGCAGAGCCATCCTACCTTCCAACAGATCGACACACACTCCCAGCTTAGTGTCGTCTGTAAATTTACTAATGAAAGACTCAATCCCCTCATCCATGTCATCAATAAAGATATTGAACAGAACTGGCCCCAGCACAGACCCCTGAGGGACACCACTGGTGCCTGGCTGCCAGCTGGATGCAGCACCATTCACCACCACTCTCTGGGCCCGGCCATCCAGCCAGTTCTTAACCCAGCAAAGAGTGCTCCTGTCCAAGCCGTGGGCTGTTGGCTTTTCCAGGAGTATGCTGTGGGAGACAGTGTCAAAGGCCTTGCTGAAGTTCAGGTACACAACATTAATAGCCTTTCCTGCATCTACCAGGTGGATCACTTGATCATAAAAGGAGCTCCGGTTGGTCAAACAAGACCTACCCCTCCTAAACCCATGCTGGCTGGGTCTAATGCCCTGGTCATCCTGTAAGTTCTGTGTGATGGCACTCAATATAAACTGTTCCATAACCTTACCTGGTACAGAGATCAGGCTAACCGGCCTATAATTGCCAGGATCCTCCTTCCCACTCTTTTTGTGAACGGGCGTCACATTGGCCAGCTTCCAGTCATCTGGAACCTCAGCAGTGCACCAAGACTCTTGGTAAATGATGGAGAGTGGCTTGGCAAGTTCATCTGCCAGCTCTCTCATCACCCTGGGATGGATCCCATCTGGATCCATGGATTTATGAATATCCAAGCAGCTCAGCAGTTCTCTCACTGCCTCTTCTTGGATAATGGGGGGACCATTCTGTTCCCTGGTGCCATCAACCAACCCAAGAGGACAGTTGTCCTGGCAACAAACCGTCTTCCCACTAAAGACTGAGGCAAAGAAGGCGTTAAGCAGTTCTGCCTTCTCCTCATCTGCAGTTGCTAAGTTCCCTCCCTCATCCAGTAAAGAACAAAGGTTGGTCTTACCCTTCCTTTTACCACTTATATATTTGTAAAAACATTTTTTATTATCCTTTACAGAAATCTCCATTTTAAGTTCCAACTGAGCTTTGGCCTCTCTAATTTTTTTCCTACACGCTCCAGCAGCCTCCTTAAATATTTCCTGACAGACCTCACCCTCCTTCCAAAGATGATACATCCTCCTTTTATTCTTAAGTTCCTTCAAAACCTCCTGGCCCATCCAAGCTGGGCGTTTACCTCGGCGACTCATCTTTCAGCACACAGGGACAGTCTGTTCCTGTGCCCTCAAGATCTCTGTTTTGAAGCTCACCCACCTTTGCTGAACTCCTTTGTTTTTAAGGGTGCTTCCCAAGGAACTCTCTGAATAAGTCTCCTAAGTAGGCCAAAGTCTGCCCTCCGGAAGTCCAGTGTAAGAGTCTTACTGGTGTTCCTCCTCATTTCACCAAATATTGAGAACTCTATAATTTCATGATCACATGAAGCAGGATGACAGGGAGGAGACCATGCTTGATATGGCAAAGAAGCTCCAAGCATATACAGATGCTGTACATAGCCCAACACATGCCAAAATTGCAGTGGTAGAAACATGTTTGCAGAAATTAGAAGATAAGATAGAAGAGAATCATAAGAAACTTAGAGAGAAGATTAAAAAGGGCTTTCTCCAAATCTCAGCAGCACAGATCAGAAGTTCTAGTACCAAACACAGACGTCCCCCAGATAGGGAGAAAAGGTACACCCCATGAGCTAAGCTGTAGTTTTTCCTGCATGATTGCGGAGAAAACATGAAGAGATGGGATGGAAAATCTACTGCTGTTCTGGCACAACGGGTGCTTGAATTGAAAGACAGCAACACTCAGAGAGGAAGTTCTACCAAAAAGAAAGCAGCTCCAGCAGCCCATAGCTGAACTGCCAGGTATGATGATGATGGCAACATGTCCAATCCCCTTGAAGGAACCTCCAAGACATATGCCCAGGGAAAGAAGGATAACCAGACTTAGAGGGGACCTGCCTCTAGCCAGGTAGTGGCGAGGGAAAACTGTGTTTTTTGGACTGTGTGGATTCATTGGCCTGGCACATCAGATCCACAAAAATAAGAGGCCTTGGTTGACACTAGTGCACAGTGCACACTAATCCTATCAAGACGTGGGGGCAGAATCTGTTTCTATTGCTGGTGTGACAGGGGGATCACAGAATTTTACTTTAGTGGAAGCTAATGTGAGCCTGACTGAAAAAGAGTGAAAAAAACACCCTATTGTGACTGGCCCAGAGGCCCCATGCATTTTGGACATAGACTTCCTCCAAAGTAGATATTTCAAAGACCCAAAAGGACTTAGGTGGGCTTTTGAGATAGCAGCTGTAGAGACAGAAGGCATCCAGCAATTGAACACCTTGCTGGGATTATCAGAGAACCCATCTGCAGTAGGACTCCTGTGTGGTGGTGTTCACAGGGGCCCCAGGAAGAAGGAAGAGACATGGACCTGACTCCATGTTTCAGAAGGCTTGATTTATTTTTTTATGATATATATTATATTAAAATTATATTAAAACTATACTAAAAGAATAGAAGAAAGGATTTCATCAGAAGGCTTGAACAGAATAGAAAGAGAATGGAATCATAACAAAAGCTCCTGACTCTCAGAGTCTGAGCCAGCTGGACTGTGATTGGCCATTAATTAGAACAACCACATGAGACCAATCAAAGATCCACCTGTTGCATTCCACAGCAGCAGATAATTATTGTTTACATTTTATTCCTGGGGCCTCTCAGCTTCTCAGGAGAAAAAATCCTAAGGAAAGGATTTTTCATAAAACATGTCTGTGACACTCCTGAAAGTGGAAGAGCAAAGAGTACCAATTGCCACCTCGACAGTGCACCGCCAACAGTACAGAGCAACACAAGATGCCATGATCCCCATCCACAAAATGATCTGTGAGCTGGAGAGCCAAGGAGTGGTCAGCAAAACCCACTCACCCTTCAATAGCCCCATTTAGCCTGTGCACAAATCTGAAGGAGAATGAAGACTGACTGTGGACTATCGTGCCTTAAATGAAGTGACTACACCATTGAGAGCTGCTCCAGTATGAGCTGGAGTCCAAGGCAGCCAAATGGTACGCCACTATTAACATTACCAATGCATTTTTCTCCATTCCTCTGGCAGCAGAATGCAGACCTGTTTGCCTTCACATAGAGGGGTGTGCAGTACACCTAAAACTGACTACCCTAAGAGTAGAAGCACAGTCCTACCATCTGCCATGGACTAATCCAGACTGCGCTAGAAAAGGATGAGGCTCCAGAATATCTGCAGTACATAGATAACATCATTGTGTGGGAGAACACGGCAGCAGAAGAGTTTAAGAAAAGAGAGAAAATCGTCCAGATTCTCCTGAAAGCCGATTTCACCATCAAGAAGAGCAAAGTTAAGGGACCTGCTCAAGAGATCCAGTTCCTGGGACTGAAGTAGAAAGATGGATGGTGTCAGAGTCCCACTGACGTCATCAACAAGATCACAACAATGGCTCCACCAACCAACAAGAAGGAAACACAAGCTTTCCTAGGTGCCATAGGCTTTTAGAAAATGTATATTCCTGAATACAGCCAGATTGTGAGTCCTCTCTACTGAGTCACTTTCAAGAAGAACACTTTCCAGTGGAGCCCTGAACAACAACAAGCCTTTGCTCAGATTAAGCAAGAGATTGCTCATGCAGTAGCCCTTAGCCCAGTCAAAACAGAACCAGATATGAAGAATGTGCTCTACACTACAGCTAGGAGCCATGGTCTGTCCTGGAGCCTTTGACAGAAGGTGCCTAGTGAGACTTGAGGCCGACCATTAAGATTTTGGAGTCAAAGCTACAGAGGGTCTGAAGCCAACTACACTCAAACAGAGAAGGAAATTTTAGCAGCCTATGAAGGAGTCCAAGCCTCCTCAGAGGTAATAAGCACTAAAGCACAACTCCTCCTGGCACCACGACTACCAGTGCTGGGGTGGCTGTTCAAAGGAAAGGTTCCCTCTACCCACCAGGTCACCAATGCTACATGGAGCAAGTGAATTGCTCTCATCATACAATGTGCCCATATTGGAAAACTGAATTGCCCTGGGATTTTGGAAGTAATTACAAATTGGCCTGAAAGTAAATACTTTGGTCTCATAGACAAAGAGGAACAAGAAGTAACACATGCTAAAGAAGCTCCACCATACAACTAACTGCCAGCAGAAGAAACACATGAAACTCTTTACTGATGGTTCCTGTCACATTGTAGAGAGGAAACAAAAGTGAAATGCATCTGTATAGAGCCCCACATGACAGGTTGCACAAGCTACTGAAGGAGAAGGTAGATCAAGTCAACTTGCAGAACTCAAAGCCGTTCAACTGGCCTAAGACATTGCTGAAAGAGAGAAGTGGCCAAAGCTTTACCTTTATACTGATTTGTAGATAGTAGCCAATGCTCTGTGGGGCTGGCTGGAAAAGTAGAAAAAAGTTAATTGACAGCATAAAAGAAAACTAATTTGGGCTGCTAAAGATTGGAAAGATATCATTACCAGGGTAGAAAAACTACCTGTGAAAGTCTGCCATACAGATGCCCATGTCCCCCAAGAGTATAGCCAATGAGGAGCACTGAAATAACAAGCAGGTAGATCAGACTCCAAAAATAGAGGTGTCAAAGATAGATTTAGATTGGCAACATAAGAAGGAGTTGTTCCTAGTTCGATGGGCCCATGATGCCTCAGGCCATCAGAGCAGAGATGCCACCTATAAGTGGGCATGAGACTGAGGGGTAGATTTAACCATAGACAGTATTTCTCAAGTTATCCATGACTGTCAAACGTGTGCTGCCATCAAGCAAACAAAGCGGGTGAAACCCCTATGGTATATTAGGCAATGGTCCAAATATAAGTATAGAGAGGCCTGGCAGATTGACTACATCACACTGCCCCAGATATGTCAAAGTAAGCACTATGTGCTCACAATGGTGGAAGCCACCACAGGATAGTTGGAAACCTACCCTGTACCTTCCACTACAGTCTGTAACACCATCCTAAGCCTTAAAAAGCAAGTCCTTTGGAGGCATGGTACCCCTGAGAGGATTGAGTCAGACAATGAGACTCATTTCAAGAACAACCTTATCAACACCTAAGCTAAAGAACATGGCATTGAGTAAGTGTACCATATCTCCTAGCATGCACCAGCTGGAAGCAAAGTGGAGAGGTACAATAGACTGTTAAAAACCACCTTAAAAGCATTGGGTGGGAGATTTTCAAAAATTGAGAGCAGCATCTAGCAAAGGCCACCTGGTTAACACCCGAGGTACCACCAACCGAGAAGGCCCTGCCCAATCTGAGGCCCTGCATACAGCAGACAAAGTCCCAGTGGTACGTGAGAAATTTGTTAGGGAAGACCTTTCAGATGAATTCTGCCTCGAGTACAGACAAACTCATTTGTGGGATTGTCTTTGCTCAGGGACCAGGTTGCACATAGTAGATAATGCAGAAAGATAGAACAACAAAATGTGTACCTCAGGGAGATCTGATTGTTAGGTGAGCACTATGTGTAAATATCACTGTTTTCTGAATGTTACTGCCATTGTCTATATATAGCTGTATACAGTATATATAAATATATGTATATATAATGTATGTATTTGTAGAGGTAGAATATATATTACTTTTGGTAGTAAGCTGATGATTTGGGGATAATGGGTGGGATGTCTTGGGGTGACTTTATGATGCTTATATCCACAACTGTCTGTTCTGTTTATGCTGGATATTAAGTTTTGCACCTTTAAGACTAGTTCCAAGAGTAATGCGGGGAGAGAAGAAGCACTGAGTTTATTATCAGAAACTGCACTTGCTCCCCCGCATCCTTCTCCCGAACTGTGTTGTCTGCAGCACAGACAGACTGCAGGAGAGAGCTTTCCTTTGCTTTTAGCTAGTTTTTAGCTAGCTGAGGCAAAAAGGCTCCCTAGACTGTAATTTTTCTTTTTTCTTAGAACTGTTTAAACCTACTCTAGACTGAAAACCCAGAAGAGCACCAGCAGCTCACACTTGTGGCCCACCAGGCCTGGCCTAGGGCACAGCATTTCCTGCACTGGTGGAACTGATAATAGACTGGGTGGGCCAAGGTGCAACCCACAAAAAAGACTTTCTGAGTTTGTCATCCTTTCTGAGTTTGTCATCTCTTCAGATTAACAAGAGGTTTTATTGTTTAATATTGTTCATTTTTTCTGCTGGTGAATCCTTTACCTATTAAATAAACAGTTTTTCACACTTTTCTCCAAGGAAATCATTTTCCTGAACTAGTAGGAGGAGAGGCCGCTTAAATCTGCTTTCTAGAAGTACCCCTTTAGAAGTTTTCTCACAAAGTTTCCCTAAACCAGGACAAATGTCCAAATGTCCAGCCTGGATGGGCAAGGAGATTTTGGAGGAACTCAGGAATAAAAAAAAAAAAGTATTATCTTTGGAAGGAGGGTCAGGTTTCTCAGGTAGTATTTAAGAGGGCTGCTAGTGTCTGTAGAAAAAAATTAGGGAGGTCAAAGCTCAGTTGGAACTTAAAATAGCGACTTTTGTAAAGGATAACAAAAAATGGTTTTATAAATATATTAATGGTAAAAGGAAGGGTAAGACTAACCTTTGTTCTTTATTAGATGCAGAAGGGAACTTAGTTACTGCAGATAAAGAGAAGGCAGTGGTGCTTAGTGCCTTCTTTGCCTCAATTTTTAGTGAGAAGACTTGACCTCAGGATAACTGTCTTCTTGGGTTGCTCGATGATATCAGAAAGCAGAATGGTCCCCCCATTATCCAAGAGGAGGCAGTCAGAGAACTGCTGAGCTGCTTGGATATTCATATATCCATGGGACCAGATGGGATCCATCCCAGGGTGATGAGAGAGCTGGCAGATGAGCTTGTGAAGCCACTCTCCATTGTTGTGGTGTGATGTCATAGCTTGTCTCAGTTATCCCGGTTCTTTCCCCAGGTCTGCCAGCCACCTCTCCCTCCCCCTCCCTTGCCCCCTGCTGAGTGCTGTCTGTCAATCCTGGCATTCCAGAAGGGCGTCAAGTGATTGGCAGAGTTCAAAAGACGCCTTTAAGCCCTGGGGGACATTGGGCCATCCAGCTGTCATTTGTCCCCTGAGACTTCCCCCCCCTTACCTGGTTGGTGGGATCCCTACCCCTTCCCTCCCTCTCTCCCCAGGGTTAAAAGACACAGCAACCACACAGTTCAGAAAAGTTCTGTTAGAGCTGTTCCTGCATTCAGAGGCTTGTGGGCCAGGAATAAAGCTCTGGATTGACACCCCCTAGCAGAAACTGACTCGTTTTCCTTCACCTCGTCTAAAAAATTCTCCACCAGAGGTAAACCTGAGCTCCTGCATGCCTGGACTTGTCCCAAGCTCCCAGCCGAGGCATCCAGCAAACCAAAGGTGTCTCTGAGGTGAAAACACCACAGTTGCCGCGTTTGGTCAAGCAGCAAGGGCTGGACAAGCCCAGGCACGACCCATCCAGTTATATTGGTATTTAATTCCAATACTCCATCATTTACCAGCAGTCCTGGCTCACTGCTGAGGTTCCAGATGACTGAAAGCTGGCCAATGTGATGCCCGTTCACAAAAAGAGTGGGAAGGAGGATCCTGGCAATTATAGGCCGGTTAGCCTGATCTCTGTACCAGGTAAGGTTATGGAACAGTTTATATTGAGTGCCATCACACAGAACTTACAGGATGACCAGGGCATTAGACCCAGCCAGCATGGGTTTAGGAGGGGTAGGTCTTGTTTGACCAACCTGAGCTTCTTTTATGATCAAGTGATCCACCTGGTAGATGCAGGAAAGGCTGTTAATGTTGTGTACCTGTTGTAGTGCGTTCTTATATTTTGTAATACTTTGAAGTAGTTTGTTTTGTATTCCCATATTTTTCCCAAATGGTTTATCCCAGACTGTACCCCCCCCCCCCCCCCCCCCCCTTCCTTCTACTTGTGTTATCCCTTTCCCGGGATGAGATCTCCAAACACCCACCCTGGCTCTCTGTCAGTCACTCGGCATCCCATCCCCCTATCCAGAAGTTTCGGTCCAAGTTATCGAGTGATTAGCCAGAGGCTAGGGGTCAGCCCCCCAAGTCCTGCCCCATACGCTGTTTTGTATGTCTATTCCCCCAGCACCCATCCCCCAGAGATACCTATTGGTCAGTACGTTATCTACTTTTGGTTTCCTCCTCCCTTTAAATGTGACCTCCGGACATCCCCCGGGGCTCTCGGCAGGAGGCCCCCTGAGGTGCAGGAGCTCCTTCGGGACTCCTTAATAAAACCTTGGAATATCCCCTGCTGGGAGTCGACCCCTTCTCTTCTACCGATGTCTCTGCCGTCTCTGCTGCAGCGAAGGCAACCAGCCTGAGTGCCCTCAGCACCCTCGGGGCACAGAGAGTGTCTCCCCGCAGTCGGCCGTGTTGGGGCTGCACCCCCCAGTCTCTGCCGACCCGGGTAAGGCCCAGGGACTTTGAGAGGCCTGCAGAGAGACTGAGACATGTACCTGAACTTCAGCAAGGCCTTTGACACTGTCTCCCACAGCATACTCCTGGAAAAGCCAACAGCCCAATGTAGTAAACTCCATAGATTTAGGAAAAGCACCATGGAGGATATGAACAATAGGAATGCTGAAACAGCAAAAGAAAATTCCTGTTTTCCTGTCCTCCACCCCTTAACCTATCTCTGTAACCCTATAAGGCAATGTCATGTTAACCCCTTACCCATTGGTCAAGCTTGGATCCTTTCCAACCCTATAAAAGAAGCATACTGTACCCCGTTAGAGGAGAAAGAAGAAGAGCAGAGACCCTTCATGGACCTCCCCAAATAAAGCCATCTTCGTGGAACAGCCTGCGCCTTCTCCTTCTCTTCTCTCTCCGTCTGCTGCAGCCTCCAGCTCAGGGCACCACTACCTAGCAAGCAGAGCTGAAATCCTGAGAGCTTGCAATCACTATAGAGCTGATAATCACCATGCTTGCTAGGTGGTAGCTCTGCGGCCTTGGCATGAGCGAGCTAGCTTCGGGCACCCGGTTCCTGCCCAGGGACTGAGCTCCTGAGCCCTATTGCTCTGCTTTATAATAACGCCATTAAGAGGCTTTATTAGCCCACGGCTTGGACAGGAGCACTCTTTGCTGGGTTAAGAACTGGCTGGATGGCCGGGCCCAGAGAGTGGTGGTGAATGGTGCTGCATCCAGCTGGCAGCCAGGCACCAGTGGTGTCCCTCAGGGGTCTGTGCTGGGGCCAGTTCTGTTCAATATCTTTATTGATGACATGGATGAGGGGATTGAGTCTTTCATTAGTAAATTTACAGACGACACTAAGCTGGGAGTGTGTGTCGATCTGTTGGAAGGTAGGATGGCTCTGCAGAGAAATCTGGAATGGTTCGATAGATGGGCAGAGTCTAACAGGATGAAGTTTAATAAATCCAAGTGCCGAGTCCTGTTTTTTGGCCACAATAACCCCCTACAACATTATAGGCTCGGGGCAGTGTGGTTGGACAGTGCCCAGGCAGAAAGGGACCTGGGAGTACTGGCTGACAGCTGGCTGAACATGAGCCAGCAGTGTGATCTGGCAGCCAAGAAGGCCAACGGCATCCTGGCCTATATCTGGAATAGTGTGGCCAGCAGGACCAGGGAGGTCATCCTTCCCCTGTGCTCGGCACTGGTGAGGCCGCACCTTGAGTACTGTGTCCAGTTCTGGGCCCTTCGGTTTGGGAAGGACGTTGGGACACTTGAGCACATCCAGAGGAGGGCAACGAGCCTGGTGAGGGAATTGGAACACAAGTCCTATGAGGAACGGCTGAGGGAGCTGGGGTTGTTTAGCTTGGAGAAAAGGAGACTCAGAGGCAACCTTATCACTCTCTACAACTTCCTGAAGGGTCGTTGTAGTCAGGTGGGGGTTGGTCTCTTTCTCCAGGCAGCAACTGACAGAACGAGAGGTCACAGTCTCAAGCTGCGTCAAGAGAAATACAGGTTAGATATTAGGAAAAAGTTTTTCACGCAAAGGGTGATAAAGTTCTGGAATGGTCTGCCCAGGGAGGTGGTGGAGTCACCATCCCTGGATGTGTTTAATAAAAGACTGGATGTGGCACTCAGTGCCATGGTTTAATTGAGATGTTGGGGAATGGGTTAGACTCGATGATCTTTAAGGTCTCTTCCAACCTGGTCATTCTGTGAATTCTGTGGAGATATTACCACAAAAAGAAATCAGTCTGTCAGGGTTTAGCCCAAAGTATGACCAGAAAGATCACCAGTTAATTGGGTCCATTAAGGCTGAAATTAAAGAAAGTCAATGGGCTGTTACACCAGTGGGACAGGTTGTAGTCCCACCCCTGCTTCTTTGGTAGATAGCTCACAGGAACCTGAAGGTACCCATTGGTAAACAGAAAATCTTCTGAAGCATCTGAAAAAGTTAGTAATGGGAAGGGGAATGACTGAAATTGTGCAGTCTATAGTGACCAAATATGAAATCTGCCATCAAAATAATCCTGATACGAGTAAAAGTGTAGTGCTAGGGGTGACAAAGGCCGAAGACCTTCTCGATGAATATTGGCAGGAGAATTTTTCTGAGTTACTACATAATGAAGAATTCAGGTATGTACTGATGTTAGTTGACACCTTCAGTGGATGGCCTGAAGCTCACCCTGTCATACTAACACAGCAAAAGAAGTGGTAGAAGTCTTGCTCAATCATATAATTCCAAGGTTTGGGGTTCCTTTGGAGTTGTCATCAGATAGAGGGCCACACTTTGTTGCAACAGTAATGGGGGAGGTTAGTCAAATTCTGGGAATTGCTTGGCATCTGCCTACACCCTACAGACCCCAGGTGAGTGGTGAAGTTGAACATATGAATGGAACCCTCAAAACACAGATTAGCAAAATTTCTCAAGAGACATCTGGGACATGGGTTCAGGCTTTGCTTATAGTCTTACTGAGATTTCACATACCATCAAGGCAGAGGGGCAACTTAAGTCCTTATGAGATATTATATGGCAGGCCATATAGAATTCTGCATATCCCCAGAGAAATCCATATGAGAGGGAAAATGGACTAACAAAAGTATTTAATGGCTTTAAGCTCCACTTTGCAGAATCTCCAGAGATTTGATGTGTTATCCAGACCTGTAGGACTGGACACACCTGCTCATCTGTTCCAGGCTGGAGACTGGATCTATGTTAAATGGTGGGACAGTGACCCCCTGCAAGTTAAGTGGAGAGGATCGTTCCAAGTCCTGCTGACTACCCTTACTTCAGACAAAGTTGCTGGCAAGGGACCCTGGATTCACTACTCTGGAGTTAAAAAGGTTTCTGCTCCTGAAATAACTGGAAAAACAGAGACAGATACAGATGATGATATGGTTTAAACTGTTCTTTTGTGTCTGTTATCTACACCGTTGGTAACCATGACTCAGGTTTGGTCCCAAAATTTGCAAAGCAGAATGGCTCTCAATTTCCTACTAGCCTCACAAGGGGGCATGTGTACAGTCATTAATACTAGTGTTGTGCTTATGTAGATCAGAGAAGAAGGATTAACAAATATTTGGCTAAAATCTGGAGACAAATTTTACATCAGGTAACTCTCACAGATCTTTCATACACTTACTTCATGGTTACCAAATTTGGCTTGGATAAAACAACTATTCATACTGGCTATATTTGTAGTTGGTGTCTGCATAATAGCTGGCTGTATGATTCGATGCTGTGATTTCTGGTCATCTTTATGGTCTAACATCAAATCTAAGTGGTAGAGACTAAACAATGTGGAATTTTTGTCAAGTATCTAAAGGGGGGAATGATGCTAAAAGATTTTTAGCTCTTATGTATTCTTCATGTATTTGTAGCTTTGTAGACTGTTAATGCATGGTTGTAACTTCTAGTACTTTTCCAGCTCTCTTTCCCACTGCAAACAAACCCTTATTGATACATTCTTGAAATTCTGTTTAGTCTTATTTGTTATTTTAGCAAGGACATTTTTTTTGCACCATGTATCATAGACATAATAAAGGTAGAGTTAGAGGATCAGGAGGGAGGGATCCAATGGGGCAGAACCTGGGGGGGGGAGATTACCTAACCAACTGCTCTTCTAATTGCACAATATTTGCTAGATATACTAATTGCCCATTCTTATAAAATTGTACAATTCTAATTCCAGGCATGGTTTTTTGCTGTATTGTGTACCTGAAGGCTTTCAAGTAAAGGTTTGCTTTTATATTATCATTTTAATGTTGTTTGGGAAGGTTTTGTTCTATTTCCAGGCAACACTGCAAGGCACCATTTTAGGCCCAGTTGTCTTCAACATCTTCATAAACAACTTAAATGTAGGACTTGAAGCTATATTGAGTAAGTTTGCTGATGACACTAAATTGGCAGGAGCTGTTGACTGCTTCAAAAGCAGAGAGGCCCTGCAGAGAGACCTTGATAAATTAGAAGGCTGGGCAATCATCAGCTGTATGAAGTTTAACAAGGTCAAGTGTCAGATTCTGCACCTGGAATGGGGCAACTCTGGATATATGGACAGACTGGGGAACAAGAGGCTGGAGAGCAGCTCTGAGGAAAGGTACCTGTGGGTCCTGGTTGATGGCAAGTTGAATATGAGAACAGTGTGCCCTGGAGCCACAAGGATCAACCATATCCTGGGGTGCATCAGCCAAAGCATTGCCAGCTGCTTGAGGGAGGTGATTTTCCTGCTCTACTCTGCACTGGTGCGGCCTCACCTCAAGGCCTGTGTGCAGTTTTGAGCACAAACATCACACTATAAGAAGGACTAGTGATAGGCCCTGAGGAAACAGCTGGAGCAGTGTCAGAGGAGGTTTAGATTGGATATTAGGAAAAGGCTCTTTACCCAGAGGGTAGTTGGGCACTGGAACAGGCTTCCCAAGGAAGTGGTCATAGCCCCAAGCCTGAGAGAGTTCAAGAAGTGTTTGCACAATATTCTCAGGCATGTGGTGTGACTCTTGGGGCAGTCCTGTGCATGGTTAGGAGTTGGACTCAATGATCCTTGTAGGTCACTTCCAACTCAGGCTATTCTATGATTCTATGATACTCCTGAATCAAGGGTTTAAAAAAACTGAAAGAGTTAAGAGTTTACCTAGATTTAGTTAAGGGGATAGAAACAATTTATAATGATTAAGAGTATAACAAGAAGAGTAAAAGTAATGGGGAATAGTTAATTATTAGCAGATGGAGTGGTTAAGGCTAGGGTAATATATCACTGGCTTGTTCTTACTGTGTTTGAAGAAGCAGGATGAGAATGCAGACTTAATTGTGAAAAAGAAGAGGACTGTGACTGCACCTGTGCCCCAAAACCAGCTAGGACCAGGTTGGGGGGCTTGGACTATCGCCCAGGGGTCAGAAAGCCTGCCAACACACAAAGGTGAAATGGTCACCTTGAGGAAGATGTTTATTACCTCAAAGGGACCACCAACCCATTTTAAGCCCACCAACTTAAATTAATCAACAGACTGTGCAGATGTGAAGGAACTTTGGACTCATTATAATGCATTTTAATATGAAGCAGGGGTAGGCAGGGTTAGGTAATATGTATAGGCATTCCAGGAAATTATATGAATATATAAGACTTTTTTTGATAAATAAGGGAGCCGGAGCCTTGTGATTTTGGACACATCTTTGGGAGGCTACTCCCCGTGTGCCCAGTGCTGTCAATAAACATACCACTTTCTAATTTTAACTAGTTGGAGAGTTCTATTCTGCGCTTCACTCCAAACTTCCACTCTCCCTCATTTCCAATTATAGAGAAAGGCCATTATATCTTCAGGGTGCAGTGCTGATTTACTTCAGAGTCAGCAGAAGACACCTCTTCCACAGAGTAGAGATGTCCTCTGACACTTCCATCTAGATCATTTCTGTACCAAGTTAAGTCAAAAGCAAGTAATTTATATTTGATTAAAGGCTAAAATTAGCAAAAAACTACTCTAGAGGACAGGGTGATGAACTTTTTTGCATGCTATCTCCACAAAAATCTAACAGTATAATTTCTAGCAATACCAGATAATTAGCTTTATTTGGGAGGGAAAAAGCAAATACATGATGTTCAAGGCTTACCACTAAGCAGTTCAATCCAATTTTGTACTGTTTCAGGAGGTTGGGTCTCTTTAATGTGTTTCAGAGCTTCATCAAGCAGAACATCCCCTGTAGGAGCATCTGACTTGCAAATTACCTAGGATAGAATAAAATGCAGTTGGTATTTTTACTTAATTCATATACCATACCATAAACAACTAACAATAAAAACTTGAAAAATCTACCTGTTATCAGAACCAAGGAAAATTTTAAGGAGTGAGGAATGTTCTCAAAGAATATACAAATTTAAAAGATACCTAGTTGTTAGAAAAACTATTTAGGATTTTAATTACGAAGCTCTGTTATGTCTTAAGTTATCTATAACCTCTATTAACCTTAATTGACCAGAGCTGTAGTATTAATAACATGTTTAATACCTAATCTTTTAAGGAAGATAACTAACATGGCCAGGTCCTTCATTTTCTCCCCAAAACAAAGTATACTACTGTGCTAAATTGCTCTCTGATAACCGTCCATTTTACTGCTTCAAGTCAATTTATTCAGAATAGTGCAGATAGACAATTATGAGTCAAGGGGTCAGCTAGAAATGTAATTAGGATAATTGAAAACTGAAGATGAGTCGAGGGGCCAGCTGGGAATATAATTGGGATAGTAGAAGATTACATATTTTAGTTAAGATTTTAAAATTAGTTAACAAGTTAAGTTAGTAATATAGCTAACAAGAATCAGGTACCTTAGTTAAAGAATAACAAATATATTAAGAAAGAGAAACTAGGAGTGACAGGGATAGATGCAACAATTGTGAGGGAGCAGAAACTATAGAAATACCTTACTTCAAGAATAATCAAACAGTTAGGAGAGGCTTGGACTGTGACCAGCAGGTCAAAAAGTCCTGCCAACTAGCCATAGGTAAAGAGCTCACCATGAGGAAGATGGCTTTCTTCCTCCCATATGACCACTCCTTTATTTCAAAATCCCACCGACCCAATTAAGGGAGTAAAATTGTGCAGCCGTATTAGGTATTCAGGGTATTCAGCTAATTATAATATGAAGCAGGCAGGTAATGATTATGTATTATGCGTCCTTAGAAACCATGTGAATATGTAAAACGTTTTCTGTATAAATAGAGAGCAAGAGTTTGCAACTCCTTGTGCATGTCTTTGGAAACAATTCCACATGCATCCAGCGCTGTAATAAATACCCTTCTTTTCAACTTTAATTAGTTGAAGAGTCATCTGTCTGTGCTTCGATTAGGTAATGTGAAATTGATAAATCAATTAGAAAGTGAAAAGGCAGGAAAAATGCTTTTCTTCTTCTGTATGTTGATGGATAAAATAGGTTCAAGACAACATCTATCAGTTTTACAGCTCTGAAGAACATTTTAACCAGCAACACTAAGTTCCATTCACTAACAGTTCAAATACACATATTAGGCAAAATATGTATGTACCAATATGTTGCATTGCAAGCTGATCTGTAGTTAACATTAATTTGGTTATAAATAAGAGGTCTAGCCCAGCTTGGTGGACTAGCCTCTGGGCTGACTGACAGAGTCTTTGGCCAGTGGCAGCTCTCCTGACATGCAGGCATTTGATTGGTTCAGAGTCTGAGGGCACACAGAGACAGGCCAATGTCTGTGTAGCACCGGGAGTTTTGAATTGTCTATAAAAGGGTGTTGGATTCAATAAACAAGGCTGTTTGTCTGAGGAAACATGAGTGGTCTGTCTTATGTTAAGTCTCAGACACAGGAACACCAACGTGTCACCAATAAACCCCTTAATATGCAGTCATAAATGAAACGTCACTTAAGTTTGTTATTAAATAACTTTGAAAATTATTTTTTCCCCAAGAGAGCACAGGAGAGAGAAAAAAAAATTAATTTACAGTACCATAATAAATTTTAAGAATGTGAGTAACTGCTTGTTTACCAGTATAAGTAGTTGCATGATGCTAGCCACTGGAGTATAAACACTAACTGCAACAGCTGTATAAACCATGTACACATACCCCTTTTTCTCTGGTTAGAAAAACAAGAATGCCAAACTAAAACATACAGATTTAACTAGTAATCCAAGTCACAGAATCACAGAATGGGTAAGGTTGGAAAGGACCTCAGTGGTTTCATCTCATCCAACCTCCCTGCTCAAGCAGGGTCATCCCAGAGCATATGGCACAGGAGTGTGTCCAGATGGTTCTTGAATATCTCCAGTGATTGAGACTCCACACCTTCTCTGGTTTCTCTTCCAGTCCTCAGTCACCCACACAGGAAAGAAGTTCTTCCTCATATTCAGGTGAATCAGTTTTTGCCCGTTGACTCTTGTCCTATTGGTTGCCACCACTGAGAAGTAATAGCTCCTAAATCTATGGGGTTTACTACAGAGAAGTGCCTGGCTGCATCCTCTGACACCCTCCCTTCAGATAATGATAGACATTGATAAGATTACCTCTCAGTTTTCTCAATGCTGAACAGGCCCAATTATCTCAGTCCATCCTCTTAAGAGAGATGCTTCAGTCCCCTCATCATCTTTCTCACCCTCTACTGGACCTGCTCCAGGAACTCCATCTCTCTGTTGCACTGAGGAGCCCAGAACTGGACTCAGCACTCCAGATGTGCCTCACCAGGGCTGAGGGGCAGGATCACCTCCTTCAACCTGCTGACAATGCTCTTCCTAATGCACCCCAGGATACCATTGGCCTTCTTGGCCACAAGGGCAAATTCCTGGCTCATGGACAGCTTGTTGTCCACCAGGACCCCCAGGTCCTTCTCTGCAGCTCTGCTTTCCAGCAGGTCACCCTCAGCCTGTACTGTGTGGTAATCACATATCCTCTGAACAGAGAGAGACATAATTCTCTCCCAGGATTTTCCTGGGAAGCTGTGAGGAAGCTCAGAGCAAACAATTCTTATCTCCATTTGCTGCACCTGTCGTTGTGCACATGTGGAATGTGTTATGGAGATTGTTTACCAAAGGGTGGTTTCTTAATTGGACTCTGGTGATGGTGTTTTGATTGATTGACCAATTAGGTCAAAGCTGTATGGGACTGTCTGGCAAGGGCAATGGGTTTTTCCTAATAGTATAATATAATATAGTGTAGTACAATAAAGCAATGGATCAGCCTTCTGCAATCATGGAGTCAATGCTCATTATTCCCCGTTTAGGGGCCTGCTGCCACTATAGTACTAGTGCATGAAGTTATTCTTCTCCAGGTGCACAACCCTGCACTTGCCTTTGTTGAATTTCAGATGGTTCCTCTCTGCCCATCTCTCCAACCTGTCAAGGTCCTTCTGAAGGTCAGCACAGCGCTCTGGAGTATCGGCCACTCCTCCCAGCTTTGTGTCATCAGCAAACTTGCTGAGGAGGCATCTGACCCTTTGTCCAAGTCATTGGCGGATAAGTTAAACAATATAGAACCAGTATAGAACCTTGGGGGATACCACCATTGACAGCCTTCCAACTACACCCCGTGCCACTGATCATGGTGCTCTGGGATCTGTTGTTCAGACTTCTCAATACACCTTACTGTCCACTCATCCAGTCCACACTTCCTGAGTCTGCTTATGAGTATGTTATGAGAGACAGTGTTGAAAGCTTTGCTGAAGTCCAGGTAGACAATATCCACTGCTCTCCCATCATCCATCCAAGAAATTGTTTCATCATAGAAAGCAATCAGGCTGTTGAAGTATGATTTACTGTTAGTGAATCCATGCTGACTACTCCTGATCACCTTCTTGTTGTCCATGTGGATATGTGAATAGAGATGGCCTCTGAATGAGATGCTCCATCAGCTTTCTGGACATTGAGGTGAGGCTGACTGGCTGGTAGTTCCCCGGGTCCTCCTTCTTGACCTTTTTGAAGACTGGAGTGACATTTGCTTTCTTCCAGTCTTCAGGCACCTTTCCTGATCTCCACAGCCTTTCAAAGATGATTGAGAGTGGCCTAGCAATGATGTCTGACAGCTCTCTTAGTACTTATGGGCACATCCCATCAGGGCCCATGGACTTGTGAATTTCAAGTTTGCCTAGGTGTTCTCTAACCCAATCCTCCTTGACTAAGGGAAAGTTGTCTTTCCAGAATTCCTTAACTCTGGTCTTCTGTATCAGAGATCCCCGAGGGTTGATCTTGTCAGTGAAGACCAATGTAAAGAAGACATTCAGTAACTCTGTCTTCTCTGCATTCTCTGTCACTAGGGTCCCCCTCCATTTAGGAATGGCCCCACATTATCCTTTGTTTTCCTTTTGTTATTAAAAAAGCCCTTCTTGTTGTCCATGACATCCATGGTAAGATTTAATTCCAGATGGTCCTTGGCCTTCCTTGTCTCATTTGTACCTTCTCTGACAACCTTTACATATTAATTCCAAATGGTCTGACCCTGTTTCCACCTCCTGTGTACTTCCTGCTTATGCCTGAGTTCTTTATTCATCCATGAAGGTCTCTTGCCCCCTTTGCCCAATTCCTTGCTCATTGGGATGCACTGTTCTTGAGCCTGGAGGAAGTGATTCTTGAATATCAACCAATTCTCTTGGACCTCTCTTCCCTGCAGGGCCTGTTCCTATGGGATTCTTCCAAGAAGATTCCAGAAGAGGCTAAAGTTAGCTCTCCTGAAGTCCTTGGTTGTAATGTTACTTACTACTTTGCTTCCTCTTCTCCTGATACTCAACTCCACAATCTCATGGTCACTAGAGCCAAGGCTTCCCCCAACCTTCACATCTCCAAAAAGGCCTTCCCTGTTTGTTAGTTTAAGGTCAAGCAGCATGCCTTTCCTTGTGGGATTCTCTACTACCTGTGACAGGAAGTTGTCATCAATGCTTTCCAGGAACCTCCTGGACTCTTTGTGCTTCACTGTGTTGCTTCTCCAGCAGATGTCAGGGTAGTTCAAGTCCCCCACAAGAACCAGGACCTGTGACTGTGAGGTTGCTTCAAGCTGCCTGTAGAAGGCCTCATCCACTTCTTCCTCCTGCTCAGGCAGCCTGTAGCACACGCCCACAACAGTGTCACCCTTGCTAGTCTGCCCTTTTATCCTAAGCTATAAGCTCTCCCCCCACTCGTTATCCACCCCAAGACAGAGCTCAAAACATTCCAAGTGTTGCCTCACATAGAGGGCAACTCCACCACCACACCTTCCTGATCTGTCTCTCCTAAACAGCGTGTAGCCCTTCATGACAACATTCCCGTCATTGTCACCATGATATTTTCTGAAAAATCCTTTTTGCCCAGGATTTTCTCCTGGGAAGCTGAGAAGCCTCAGGGAGGAATGAAAATAATAATTATCTGATTGCTGCTCCTGTGTTTGCTGCTTTGGAATGTGGCTTGGACATTGTTTACCAAGAGGTGAATGTTTGATTGGTTCCATGTGAATTGTTTTTTCTTAATAGCCAATCACGGCCAACTGTGTTGGACTCTGAGTCAGTCACGGGTTTTTATTATTCATTCTTGTTAAGCCTTATGATGTATCCTTTCTCTATTTCTTTAGTATAGTTTTAGTATAGCATTCTTTTAATATAATATAATATCATAAAATAATAAATCAGCCTTCTGAGAACAAGGAGTCAGATTCTAATCTCTCACCTCCTCCTGGGGACCCTCACAAACACCACAAGTCGTGAGCTATCCCATCATGTCTCTGTAATCGCAATGAGATCAAAGCCCTGTGACTGCACATAGATCTCTAGTTCCTCCTGCTTTTTCCCCATCCTGTGTGCATTGGTATACAGGTACTTTATAGAGGTATTTGAGTGTGTTAATATCCTAGTGGGGGTGCAAAGGGATGTCCCATACTCCTATCTTTTGGTTACGTCTTTGGTTGCTTGTACTTGAATGGGGTATTCCCTCTTAAACTTCCTTTTGCTACTTGAGTGGTTGCTAAAGTTCTCCCCTTCGCACACCTTATCTCTGTTGAGCCTGGCCCTGTCCCCATCCCATTAAAATCTAGTTTAAACTTTCTTAAGGAGCCCTTCTAACTCCTGAGCTAAGATCCTTTTTCCCCTTTGAGATAGGTGGACCCTGTTTGTTGCTAGCAGGCTTGGTCCTGTATAAACTGACCCATGACCAAAATCCCCAAAATTCTGCTGGTAACACCAGTCCTGAAGCCAGGTATTCATTTGCAAGGTCTTCCTGTTTCTTGCCCCATCATTCCCTGCAACTGGCAGGACAGAAGAGAACACAATTTGTGCTCCAGATCCCTTGACCAGTTGTCAAAAGGTCCTGAGGTCCCTCTTGATTCTCTACAGCCTTCTTGTTGAGACTTCGTAGGTACTCAACTGGAAAACCAGTAGCAGGTAATAGTCAGGGGGCCTTACCAGGCTGAGAAGTTTCTTGGTGACATCCTATATTGTTTTGGCACGGCCTGGTTTTGTACAGTAGGGGGGCCACAATGATGGCTACTGTGGGAAGCTGCTAGAAGCTTCCCACCATGACTGGTAGAGCCAATCCCTGATGTCTCCAAAGATGGACATGCTGCTGGCCAAAACTGGGCCAATGAGAGAGGTTGGTAACACCTCTGTGATGACATATTTAAGAAGAAAACCAAACAAAGTGGGCACAGTTTTTTCTAGCCAGAGAAGAGGAGGAGGTGAGAACATGAGGGAAAACAACATGTCAACACCAAGATCAGTGGAGAAGGAGGGGGAGGAGGTGCTCCAGGTGCTGGAGCTGAGATCCCTCTGCAAGCTGTGGTGATGACCATGGTGAAGCAGGCTGTCCCCCTGCAGCCCATGGAAGTCCACAGGGAATGCAGAGATCCACTCACAGCTCATGGGGGAGGTGCCCATGCTGGAGCCAGTGGATGCCTGGAGGATGCTGTGACCTAGTGGGAGACCTGGTGGAGAGAGGGGGCCAGTGCTTCCAGGCTGGAGCAGCCTTTCTTTGGAGGACTGCACCCCGTGGAAAGAGAGACCCATGTCGTGGCAGTTTTGGGAGAACTGTCTGCCCATGGGGGGAGTTAACGTTGCAGCAGCTGCAGTATGGCTACTGCTCGTGAGAGTGGACCCACACCAGAGAAATTCATAGAGAACTGTCTCCCATGGGAGGGACACCACGGCATCACAGGGGAAGGACTCCTCTCCCAGAGCAGTAGAAGAAAATCTTGGTGATGCACTGACCAAACCCCCACGTCCTGTCTCCCTGTGGTGTCGATGGGAAGGAAGGAGGGGCTGGGGGGGAAAAGGTGTTTTAAGGGCTTATTTTACTTCTCATTATCCTCCTCTGTTTCTGTTAGTAATAAAATTCACTTTGCAATGTAAGTTGAGCCTGCTTTGCCCTTGAAATATTTATCCTGGTCCTTATCTCACTCATGAAGTGTTCGTTTTTTTTCCCCTCCTCTGCCCAGCTGTGGCAGGGGAAGATGAGCGAGTGATTCTCATGGGTGCCTGGCATTGGCCCAGCGCCAAACCACAACACATTCCTTACCCAGGCCCCAGGGAGGCAGCATACTTCCCTATGGGTTGGGTCTGGTTGGCATATCAGGCCCTCCCTTCCTACCCTGCCCTATGTAACCCTTCCAACCCCGATGAACCTTCATCCATTTCCTCATATTCCTGGTCCTCAGATTCCAGGGTGTCATACCTATTGTATAAGGGCACCTGGGAAGGTGAGGTAGATTGGGAGTGGATTTGCTTGCCACCCCGAGCAGAAACCTGTTTCCACTTCCCTTCCTCTCTAAGGTGTCCTCCTTCCGTTTGGTCATGAGAATGTAGGGGATGCATTGCTTCTTGTGAAATGGATGGTAGGTCCATTTGTCTGAGGCATGGTAGAGTGCAGCTCCACCAGTCAATCTCCCCAGAGTCCCTAATACTTATTAGCTTTTCTACTTCATCTCTCAGTTCCACCACTAGGCTGAGCAGATCATCATCATGACATAATCTAGTCTAGCCCAAGTCAATATGTTTGAATAAAAGTAAAACAAAACCAAAATTCTATCTTTCTTTAGGAAAAGAAGAATTACTACTGTTTCACAGCTATTTATGAAAATAATTATTTAATCTGACAATTTAAATAGTTTTATAAGGTAGCACTTTATAAGCATCAGGTAAAAAGATGACAGTCAATTGACGGAAAAATGACCACATCAAAACTGTTCCACATATACAAGGGAAGCAGCAAGTGAAAGATCTTAGTTTTGGTAAAGCTTCACAGTAGTCAGAGAGGTGCCCTGGAAAAGCTTTAAGTGTCCTATTGAAATGCATCTCAAGTTCAGTTCTGTTCTGTAGTTCTAATAATCCTTACTACAAACAATAGAGGAGCACAATACATTTTCAGGTTGACACTGAAATGAGCTGCAATGTCAAGACAGCTTAAATACTGACATGATGATTCTAAACTGGAGATGTCATGGTTTGACAGTGGCCAAAGTCAGGCACCTACCAAAGCTGCTCACTCACTCTCCCCTGCCACAGCTGGGCAGAGGAGAGAAAAGTTTAATGAAGGCTTCATGAGTTAAGGACTGGAAGAAAACACTCCAAGGGCAAAACTGGCTCGGCTTAGAGGTACAAAGTGAATTTATTACTAACAAAGTCAGAAGAGGATAATGAGATAATAAGTCCTCAAAAAAACCTTTTCTTCCCCCAGCCCCTCCCTCCTTCCCACCGACAACACAGGGAGAGGGGTGTGGGGGTTTTGGTTAGTTCATCACCTGAGATCTTCTTCCACTGCTCAGGGAGAGGAGTCCTTCCCCTGCTACTCTGTGGGGTCCCTCCCATGGAAGAAAGTTTGTGACTGTGGTCACAAGGGTTTTCAGGATGAAGAAGAGACGAGAATGTTGACTCCATGATCAGAAGGCTTGATTTATTATTTTATGATATATGTTACATTAGACTATACTAAAAAGCAATAGAAAGGAAAAGGTTTCTTCAGAAGCTAGCTAAGCTAAGAATAGAAAAGAATGAATAACAAAGATCTGTGTCTCAGACAGAGCAAGAGCCAGCTCTGCCATGAGTGGTCAAGAAATCCAAACACCCACAGGAGACCAATCATGGGTCTACCTGTTGCATTCCACAGCAGCAGATAACCATTGTTTACTTTGGTTACTGAAACTGCAGCTTCTCACAAGGAAAAATCCTAAGAAAGGATTTTTCATGAAAGATGTCTGCGACATGTCACCTTTTTTTATTTAGTTAAATTAAAAGGAAAAAGTGTTTGTAATTTTCTCTGCTGTACTCACGCCGAAGAAAAAGACAAACACTTGACAGGTTATCTGTTGCCAATCAAACTCCACTCAAGTGCTCCTGTGGAATGCACTGGGAATTTCTTCACCTGTAGAACATAAAATTCTATCATATTACTAAAACAATTCTATAATATAAGAAAATGCAAAAACAATGCAAAGAAAATTCAAGTCCAAGCAGCTGAGTTTCAGGAAAAGTCCATGGCTTGAAGATGTTCCTCTTTGCCATATCTGAAAGTTTCTTTTGGTCCTGAAACAGGCTTGCTACAGAAAAAGTCCATCAATAGTTATCAAAAGTCCATTGACAGTCTTCAAAGAATTTTGAGAAAATTTCTGAAATGTCTTGCCACAGCCCTTTATTGAACAACTTGGGCTGAAGCCAATCCCTGGCTCCTCAATGCCTCTGAGCTGCTGCGCTCTTTCACCCTTTTTTATTCAATTTTTTTTTTTTTTTTTTTTTTTTTTTTTTTTTTTTTTTTTTGTCTTGTCGGAAAGAGCAGCAGCAGCAGAGGAGCCAGAGAGAGGCCCTTGGGGGCCCTGGCCCATGTGGAAGGATCAGGAACCCCAGACCTGGCCCACAGAAAGGTGGCCCAGGACCAGAAGGGGGAAGCAAAGCCCCCAAACCCAACAGGAGGCCGGGAGGTGGCCCTGGCCCAAGCAACCAAGGCAGACAGCCCAGGCCCAGCCCCCGAGGCAGGCTCTGCATTGGCACAGACCCGCACCCTGCTGCCAGTACAATGGCAGAAGGGGTGACCAAACGCTTCCTTTCCCCAAAATCACCGAGGCATGCCGGCAATGGGAAGACAGAAGCTGTCCCGAGAAACTTCGTCTCGGGTCTGGGGATGTCCTTTCCCCACAGCAGACAAGCGATGCTCGCTTCCTGCTGTGCCCTCTGCCTCTGCGATGCAAATGCACCAGGTGTTCCTCCCATCTGCCTCACGGCACCACCTCCACCCCCTCTGGGCTGGGGACCAGGGGCAGAACTTTCGGGACCCACCTCCCCCTCGCCGCTGGGGTGCGCGAGGGGCGGCAGAGAGATCCGCATCCCCCAGGGGAAAACCCCGGACCAAACACCCCCCAACCCGCCAAAGATGCTGATCTTGAAAACAGGCAGCCGCGCTGCGCCCACAGCCAGCTGTCAGGCCATGCCTCCTCTACGGAAGGACAGGCTGATGCCCTCTTCCCCTGTCCCAGCTCCCCCCGTAGGGGCAGCCCCGGGACAACCCGAAAAACTCGGGGAGGAAGTCACGCTGGATGCAGGAGGCGCCGCTGCAGCTGCCGCCGGCTCCAGGGCAGCCTCTGACGCAGACACGGAGGACGAAGTCCCCGCAGGCGGCAGAACTGCAGGGGCGGGCGGCGGGGCCGCCTGGGGAGGCGGCGGGGGCGGTGGGGGCGGCACGGGGTCGGCAGCATCTTCTGCGCTGGGCTCTGACATCGGCCACGGAAGCGCAGTCGCAGAAGGCGGCAGGACGGCCGGGGGGAGCGGTGGATCGCTGTTGCCCAGCAACATCGGCACAGCCGCGGGAAGCAGTGTCTCTGAGATCTCAGATGCAGGCAGGAAAGCCGGCGGAACCACGGCCAGAGCGCCCACAGGCTCTGCCGGAGGGACGGCCGCGGGCGGGGCCGCGCGGGGAACCGCCCGCACCCGCGGGGCGGGTTGGGGCGGTGCTCGCGGCGCTGGCCGGGGCGGTGCCCATGGCGCTGGCCGGGGCGGCGCCGCCCACTCCCATCCCCCCTGAGAGCAACGGGAGGGGGGAACAAACGGCTTCATCTGAGCATGCTCCGAAGACGCAGTAAAAAAAACTTCGGCTGCAGGCGAAACTTCGCCCCCCCACTGTGGTTCAGGGGGGCTGGAAAGCAGCAGAGCGTCCCCCTCCAAAGGGTCTTCCCCCGGAACTGGGGGGAACGGGGCTTTGCCCTTGCAGTTAGCAATCCAGGGAAAAACAGCTGCTCTCCGTTTCAAGACTAGAAAGAGCAACAAAAAGGTTGGATAAATTGAGGGGCATCCGAACCCACAGCCCAAAAAGAATTGGAAAATTGAGTCCATACACTCCCAGACGAACATGTCGAGGGCATATAGCACATTCGTAAAAAACCCAAAGAGCTTTGCCCATCGAAAAAACTCATAGAAATCTGTCTCCAACAGGAGAATTCCGTCCTCTTCACCCCATTTTTGCCAGAGGGCAATAAGTTTCTCCTCTGAAGGGGAGAATGGAACCTCATCCTCTAGGGGAGAAGTCCTCCAGATGAGCAGCCACAAACTGCGAATGGCCTCATCTTTAGGAGGGGAAAAACCAACAGTACCTTGTAACAGTGTCCAGGACTCTCTGGCTATCCGCACGGTGCTGCTGAGCTTTCTGAACATCTTCCTGGAGGCTTTTCAGAAGGTTCTCTTCGTGGTCAGCCTTGCTGTGAACTCTGTCCAAATTCGGATCTTCAGTTCTTCAGCTCCTGGCTAGAATCCACTTCTGTGGTCACTTGTGAAGCAACCATCAATGCCACACATTCAGGGATTACCCAGTGCAGCAATGCTCCTCTGGTGGTCTCACCAAGTGATGATTGTCCTCCTCAGTCGGGGGTCACCAATTGTGACTGTGGTCACAAGGGTTTTCAGGATGAAGAAGAGACGAGAATGTTGACTCCATGATCAGAAGGCTTGATTTATTATTTTATGATATATGTTACATTAGACTATACTAAAAAGCAATAGAAAGGAAAAGGTTTCTTCAGAAGCTAGCTAAGCTAAGAATAGAAAAGAATGAATAACAAAGATCTGTGTCTCAGACAGAGCAAGAGCCAGCTCTGCCATGAGTGGTCAGGAAATCCAAACATCCACAGGAGACCAATCACAGGTCTACCTGTTGCATTCCACAGCAGCAGATAACCATTGTTTACTTTGGTTACTGAAACTGCAGCTTCTCACAAGGAAAAATCCTAAGAAAGGATTTTTCATGAAAGATGTCTGCAACAAAAGTTCTCCGTGAACTTCTCCAGGGTGGTTCCAATCTCACGAGCAGCAGTCCTCCCAAAATTGCAGCAACGTGACTACCTCCCACAGGCAGTCATCCCAAAACTGCTGTGGCATGCGTCACCCTTCCACGGGGTGCAGTCCTCCAAGGACAGGCTACTCCAGCCTGGAAGCACTGGCCCCCTCTCTCCACCAGGTCTCCCACTAGGTCACAGCATCCTCCAGGCATCCACTGGCTCCAGCATGGGCACCTCCCCCATGAGCTGTGAGTGGATCTCTGCATTCCCTGTGGACTTCCATGGGCTGCAGGGGGACAGCCTGCTTCACCATGGTCATCACCACAGCTTGCAGAGGGATCTCAGCTCCAGCACCTGGAGCACCTCCTCCCCCTCCTTCTCCACTGATCTTGGTGTTGACATGTTGTTTTCCCTCATGTTCTCACCTCCTCCTCTTCTCTGGCTAGAAAAAACTGTGCCCACTTTGTTTGGTTTTCTTCTTAAATATGTCATCACAGAGGTGTTACCAACCTCTCTCATTGGCCCAGTTTTGGCCAGCAGCATGTCCATCTTTGGAGACATCAGGGATTGGCTCTACCAGTCATGGTGGGAAGCTTCTAGCAGCTTCTCACAGAAGCCACCTCCATGCCCCTCCCCACTACCAAAAACCAGGCTGTGCAAAGCCAACAGAGATATGTGCAAAGTTGATTAAATGAAATTTAAAAGAAATTCAAATAGTACAGTCAGTATGAGAAAACAAATGACAAATATAAAAGATGTAATAAATTATTATATATTTCAGAATGACAGAAAAAAACATCTAGTAATTCTAGCAGTTGACTATGACCCATATGAATCAACAAAAGCCAAGTCTTTCAACAAAGTACGATTTTCATTCAAAGCTGTATTAACAGCAAATTACCGGAGAGATCTTTGTGGATACCTAACACATGATAGATGGAATACTATGTTCAATTTAGATGGTGTCTACAAAGCACAAAAACTAAGATTTAAATAAAAATCAGCAAGAATTAACCAGTCCTGAATGCCAGGCTAAAAATAACGATGTTTAGATCTAAAAAGAAGCATGTAAGATTGTCACGGTTTCATCCTAGTTGGCAACCAAGCCCCTTGCAGCTACTCACGCACTCCCCCACCAGCAGGATTGGGGAGTGAATTGGAAGGGTGAATGTGGAGACCCTGGGGGGCATCCCCTGAGTTGGGGAGACACAAGAAGCTTCCCTCAAAAAGATGTTAAGACCCCATTGGCTCCTTCCCCTGTTCCTATGTCTGTTCCTATGTCCCTGAGCCACTCCCTCCCTATTCCCTGATTGGCCCTTATCTTCGTACTGCCCCCAGACCAGGGTCACCTCAGACCCCTCAGGAGAGAGAAACCTGGACCCTTGACATGTGTGTGCCTGGGCACTCTGAACATCTCACCGCGTGGATGAATTAAACATCTATAGATACCATGCAAAGGCCCTTTTTGCTTCTTTACCCTGGATTTTACTAGCAGCAATTCTGGCCACAACAGGTGAAAAACAGAAAATTAATGGGTTGAGATAAAGACAGTTTATTAGGTAAAGCAAAAGCCATGCACACAAGCAAAGCAAAACAAGGAATCCATTCACTGCTTTCCATGGGCAGGCAGGTGTTCAGCCATCTCCAGGAGATTAGGGCCCCATCACGCATAATGGTTACTCAGGAAGACAAATACTGTCATTCCAAATGTCCCCCCCTTACTCCTTCTTCTCTCTTTATATACTGAGCACAATGTCATATGGTCTGGAATATCCCTTTGGTCAGTTTGGGTCACCTGTCCCAACTGTCTCTCCTCCCAGCCTCCCATGCACCCTCAACTTCCTTGCCAGCATGGCAGTACAAAAAGCATAAAAGGCCTTGACTCTGTGTAAGCCCTGCTCAGCAATAACTAAAGCATCTCTAGATCATCAACTCTGTGTTCAGTACAAATCCAAAACACAGCCCCATACCAGCTACAGGGAAGAAAATGAACTCTACCCCAACCAAAACCAGCACAAAGATATTTTTACAAAGAGGGTATCAAACAGTAGTTTAGGTTGTCTACTTTGGGAAAAATAAAAGATACCAGCTTATTCTGGATATACAGAAGATGCAAGATGCATTGTCAGAAACTTCAGCGGGCAAATGAAACATTCAGGGAGGTTGTTGAATTGCATTCAGTGGAGAATTTTAAGACTAAACATCTGCCAGGGAGGAACCAGAGAAACATGATTTTCTGTTACTGCATCAAGATTAAATGGTTCCTTGAGATACTGGTCTGATCTCCACTTTTTGAAGCTGGAGATCACTCCAGCCATAAATATCAGATATTTAGTTTCAAGAACATAGCAATGTTTTAATCCAGGCAGTCCCCTTTTAAAACTAAACACACAATGATGCATATTTATCTTTCTGATTTACAAGCTTGCACCAACCTTAATTAACTCCATATAATGATATTGCATATCTTCCAGGTTTATATCAAGTCTGAATTTTTTGGAGTTTCTCTAATTATACAAGAGCATACCTTGAGTTTTTAAGCTGCTAAAATGTGGTTATTAATAGCCACCCTTCAATAATTAGCCTAAAACCACCCAACATATTTATCTTAACTTCTTTTTAAAAATTATGTTCCATCAGTATTTTAATTTCTTTGATGTAATTCATATAAATTGTTTCACAGTAACCTTGGTTACAATGGATCACTCCAGTTTACTGCAGTTGGTAACCTATTACTCACCATCTCACTTTAACAGGTAAGGTGTAAAGTCATCTTTTTGACCTGCTTTATAAAAAACAAGCAAACAAACACACAAACATAAACCTCACTAGAGATGTATCCCAAACGTAAAAGCATTTTTTAAAGTAAGATTTTTTTAAAAAAAAGTTTAGAAAACAGTTTTTCTTGCTTATTTGGCGTTAAAATATGGGGTTTTTACCACTGTAAAGAAGATTAATGTCCTGGGTTGACAAGGAAGTGAGTTTTTTGGAAAGTTGTAGTCAAACCAATCAGTGGTCAGATTTGAATATTGGCACCTGATGTGACACTGAAGACATGGAACACAGGGGGTTAAAAACAGAGAACTCCCAGGGGAACTGTCTCTTGGTTCCAGTCGGTTGAAGAGGTCGTATCTCCCCTGCCCAGCCACAGGCTGGGTGGGGGAGGGGAAGCCATGCAGCCTTGGTTGAGGTAGGCCAGAGCCTTGGACAGAGAAGGGGGGTGCCCTGCAGGACGGAGGGGTGGAGAAAAACTGAGATGTCCTGGGCAGCCCCCAGCGAGAGAGAGCCCCTCCCCCAGAGAGAGAGCCTGCCACCTTGAAATTTGATATCATGTGCTGGCAGCACGGCCAGCCAAGAAGGGGGGGGGGGGGGGGGGGGGGGGGGTGTGCAGCGAGAAGGCGCACGGCCGCCAGGGGAGTTCTGGGCGGGCAGATCCCGAGATTTAAACCCTTTTCTTGGATAATGAAAACTTTACGAAACACTAGTCCTCCTTGATTTGAATGAGAAGAGAGACAGACATGAAATAGAAGGAAATGGGCAAGTGTGGTAAAAGTCTGAGCAAGTGAAGGATGTCAGAAGAAGATGAGGAAGAATCCTAGGTGGGAGGAGATGATGAAGTGGCCTTTGGCTGGACTTTTCTTGCATAGCCATAGATTGAACCAATTTTTCCTGTAACACAGAGACTGCATTTAGGGGGATGCAACGGCTTGAGCCAAGAGAGTGACCTGCTACAGTGACTGCCAGTGCAGGAGTGGAGAAAACAGAGAAGGATGAGGAAGGAGGGTGTTGTGGTGCCCTCTGGCTTTGGGGAAGATCTCTGTTCTCGAGATCCTTGGCCCCAGGGGAAGTGAAAATGGGGGGGGGGGGGGGGAGACTGTTGTTCCCAGATGAGAGATGGTTATTCTTTGGTACTTGGCAAAGCATCCTTCAACGGGAACCCTAGAAGCAGTTTTGGTCCATGAACGATGGTGAGAGCACTGTATCATGGAAGGAGGATGTCATGATGGCAGATTTTCTTTGGGCGGTGCCATGTGTGACATGGAAACATAAGAGGTTTCAACTGTGTTTCCTGGGGAAGACTATGGTACAAGAGAGACTCCTCTCTCCCTTGATGAATCGAGAATTGATTATCTGAGAGGTGGTAACTTGACTGAGAATTCAAGGTTTTGTCTCACTGTGCTTGGGTAGAAACTGGATGGGGGGAGGAGGAATGTTTCAGACAGTTGTCATTTTGAATTCTGTGTGTTCCTTTTATTATAGTTGTAGGTTATTAAAGTTTTTTTCTTTATTTCTAAGCTTGAGCCTGCTCTGCTCTGTTTCTGGTCGCATCTCACAACACTCATCTGAGAAAAGTATTTTTTCATGGGTGCACTGGCATTGTGCCAGTGTCAAACCATGACAATTAAGAAGCTCTTTTGAATATAATCCACAATGATAGTATGAGCCTAAACATACAGGCATTTAGAGGAATAACCTGTACGGAGTATAGACTCTCCCATTCAACCCAGGGCTCTATAAGCTCTTGGGAAGCCACAATAAACAGTGATTTTTTTTCTAAATTAACTGTTCTCTGCAACTCTCGGGACTCTAGCTGGTCAGAGTGACTTTGAGATATGTTAGAAAGTCTCTTTTCTCAGTTCGGTGGTTGAAGAGTCAGAACTCTTCAGTTCTTGATCTCAAGGTTGTTTATTGTATCTTATCTATAAAATTCTTTCTCCTGACTTGCCGAGGTCCGCTCAGCAAGACAGTCAGAGGCACTCTCTTTGCCTTTGGGGGGGTGTTATCTTTTTATATTAAAAACTACGTGTACAATATTTACAATTACTTTCTAATGCCTATCGCCTTTGTTAAACAGTGAGCTTCTTCTCTAAACCAATCTAAAAGTGCTGACATCACAGCAGAAGATGGAGGCCAAGAAGAAGAAGAAGGAGAAAGGCTGGACACGCACAGATTCTTCCATCTTTCCCCCTGAACCCCCATGCTAAAAACCCCAACAATCTATTTTTCACCTCGTGATAAATTCATAAATTCACTATCATTCTACTTAAATTGCCGTGGCTTGCAGATCTTCATACAAGGTTGGTAATTTGCTCCATGGGTCATAATCAAAACCACAGGCGTCCTGGGCTCTGTGCCAGGGTCTCTGAGCCCCCTGGCAGGGGTCTTGGCAGTCCAGGACAGCCAGAGGGATGTCTTGAATTCCGACATGCAACCAGGCATATAGCACTATTTCTTCTCACATCTCTGCTACATTGCATATTCACGGCACAGATTTTTCTAATTACCCTTATGTCCTAGGTACAGGGATAATGGGCAGAGTTTTAGCGCTGTTTATTCCACACCAACAACTTGATTGGAGGAGGAGCGGGTTTTTGCAAGGAACTGGAACTTTTTTTTTGCCCCGGTTGTTGAAGGTAATGGTTTTGTCCCCTTTAAAAAACATGAGCAGAAGTGGAGAGGTCGTCTTTCTTATGTCAGGCTCACTCGGGAGAGGGAGTTGCCCTGCAAGACCCCAGCTGCCACCTGACATTGCTTTCACCAGGGAGAACCCTGCTGGGTGATGTGGAGTGAGCAGCTCAGCAGCATAACTCTTTTTGGACAAAATAGCTTTTCATATTTTGCTTTGTCCTTGTTTTCCATTGTTTTCTGGCTAGGGGAGGGCATTAAACCATGGAAACTCATTTGCCACATTGTTTCCTTTGTTCTCTTGAGACACTGGTGCAGTGTAGGAGCCCCCCACCATCTTGCCATTGTTCCCAGGGGGCCACATGGTGCAAAGTGTGGGAATAGCCACCATCTTGTCTTTTTCTGGGGAAACTACATGGAGCCAGCATCTTGGGAACAACCGCCATCTTGGTTTTGTCATAGTAGGCCAGGTGATATCTTTCAGTGGTGAATACCCTTTTTTTGTGGGTAGACCAATATTTTGTACAACTGGTGTGTTCATTACAATTTCTTCAGTAAATTGTGACTCTAACTTATAATCTCCCGTAGTCTTTTTTCACCCCTATTGAAAGGGGGTGGTTTGAATGGGTTTAATTTTCCTGCTGAGTTTAAAAACCAGCACACCCTACTCTCAAACAAAAGTATTTTGGTTCACACTTTTACTGTATTTCCCTTGCCCTTCTTTTCCCAGCACATGCACATAGACAATGGGGGAAGCCCATTGTCCTGGGTTGACTATATAATGCTTTTATCCCCAATCGTCTTGTTCTGTTTATTCTAGATAATAAGTTTTGCACCTTTAAGACTTATTCTGAGAGTAAAGGGGGGATAGAAGAAGCAGGCAGTTTGTTTTCAGACACTGCACTCATTCCTCCACATTCCTGCTCCTAGACTGTTGTTTTCTGCAGAGAGACAGACAGCAGGACAGAGCTCTCCTTTGTTTTTAGTTAGTTTTAGCTAGCTGAAGCAAAGAAGTTCCCTAGACTGTAGGGGTTTTTTTTCCTTTTTCTTTAGACCTGTTTAAACCTGCTCTAGACTGAACACCCATAAGAACACCGACAACTCACACCTATGGCCCACCAGGCCAGGCCTGGGCCATGGCATTTCCAGCACTGAAGGGACTGATAAGAGACTGAGTGAGCCAAAATGCAACCCAGGGAGGGGACTTTTCTGAGTTTTTCATCTCTTTTAGAGCAGCAAAAAGTTTTAGTGTTTAATAAACAGGTTTTTTCCACTTTTCTCCAAGAAAGTGTTTTTCCCGAACCAGTTAGAAGAAGGGCCAATTGAATCTGCTTTTCTAGAAGAACCCCTTTGGGGGTTGTCTCCCAAATTTGCCCTGAACCAGGACAAATACATCCAGTGGTGCCCAACGTGGGGCCCAAGAAAGTGGAAAAAACCTTTATTGAATGCATGTTAGTTGTGCTTACTCTGTAGTGGGTTAAAGCAGTCAGTAGCCATGTTGCTTGAATATGTAATGTCTCTTGGGGTAAAAGCCTTTATGTAGTTCTAGTCTCTAAACTTTTTTGAGGTTTTAATACCTTTCTGGTCACTAAGATGATTTCCACTAACATGTAGTTTTTACAGTAGAGGGGCATGGATTAGAATAGCTATTGTGCTGGGCTTGGTGATAATGATTTATAGGGCATTTACAAAAATACCAAAGTCTGTTCAAGATATGTATGGTTTATGGTTTCTTCATCCTACCCTACGGGCCAGTTCCAATAGTATGTTTTGGGGGTTTATTAGTAATTACACCTGGTTTGTAAGAGAAAGAGCAAGGGATGAGGCTTTCCAGCCTTTCCTTTCCTTCTTCTCCTTTGAATCTGTTAATTCACTTTTTGAGAATGTTCAGTTTCCCCTGAATGTTAAAGAGACCGTCTTTCTGGTATTTAATCTAGTAAGCTTCCTCTATACAGTCTGCAGCTTCTCTAGAATGAGGGCTGAGATGTCCAAAAGAGCTGATGAGACCCCTGATCCAGAAGTAGACCCAAGCGTAGAAAATCCCGAGTCGTGTAGAGAATGGGAAAATATGGGTGTCACGGTTTGATGCTGGCGCAATGCCAGTGCCCCCATGAAAATACATTCTCCCTGGTGTCTACTGTGAGATGTGACCAGAAATAGAGCAAAGCGGGCTCCAACTTAAGGATAAAGAAGAAAAACCTTTATTAACCTACAACTATATATAAAGAGAAACACACACAGAACTCAGAATGAAAACCTTCCAAAAACATTCCTCCTCCCCACCACCAAATTTCCAATACATCCACCCCTCAGATCATCAACTCTCAGTCCATCACCACCCTTTAGATAATCAATTCTCAGTTCATCAAGGAGAGAGGAGTCCCTCTTGTACAATAGGCTTCCCCAGGAAACACAGTTGAAACCTCTTGTGTTTCCATGTCACATGTGGCACTGCCCAGAGATCATTTGCCATCATGACATCTTCCTTCCATGCCCAGTGCTCTCACCACTGCCCATGGACCAGAGTTGCTTCTAGGGTTTTCCTTTTAAGGATGCTTTGCCCAGTTCCAAAAAAAAGCAACAGTCTCTCACTTTTGGGACACCTGTCCCCCCAAATTCACCCCCTGGGGCCGAGGGGTCTTGAGAACAGAGATTTTCTTCTTCCCTGAAGATGGAGGGCACCACCACCACCCTCCTTACCTATTGTCTCTGTTCACACACTCCTTCACATAACATCACTGCACTCTCTTGGCTCCAAGCCATTGCCTCCCCCTAAATGCAGTCTCTGTGTCACAGGAAAAATGGTTCTGTCCATGGCTACACAAGAAAAGTCCAGCCAAAGGCTAGTCCATCACCTACGCCCACTCAAGATTCTTCTCAACTTCTCGTGGCCCATTTCCTCTTATCTCATCTCTATCTCTCTTCTCATTCAACTCCAGGAGGATCAGCATTTGTAAGGTTTCCATCATCCAAGAAAAAGATTAAAAATCTCAGGCTCTGCCTGTCCAGAAACTCCCATGCTGCCCTGCCAGGTACCTTTGCGCCACCTCCCCCCCCCCCCCCCCCCCGCCCCTTCTCCTTCTCCGCTGGCCATGGTATCAAATGGGACAAACCCTGAAAGAATTTTCTGACCCTGTAGACTGGGATTTTCCACGTGAACAAATTCAGAACCCAGTTGAAGTAAGGAAATACCTGAAAGGAAGTGACCGTCACAGTCTCTGGGCACGGTTCCTGGAAAGTGCCATGATGACTCTAAAGAGAAAAAGCTCATTGCAATAAGCTGGGCCCTAGCCTATGCTTATTGCACACTGCTAGATACTGTAAAGTGGCTGATAAAGGCAAGAGAGCAGGGAGATAAATCAGCAGCTACTGTAGCAGACTCCATAGAATTGGTTAAGGCTCCGCGGAGGGCTGAGACTTAACAGTAGGAATTTCTGAGTCATGATGAGATAGCAAAATAAGCTCCTGTCTTCTGCCTCTCAGACCTTAGCTTATCTCTGTAACCCCATAGGTCACTTTCCCCTAACCCCTACTATTGGACAAGTTTGGATCCCTCTGTACCCTATAAAAAGGGGCTGTTTTAGCCCATTCGGCAGAAGAAGAGCCGTTGCTGGAACCCTTCACAGACCCCTCAGTAAAACCATCGCTGTGGAACCACCAGGACCTCTCCTTCTCCTCTCTTGCATCTGCTTCTCCCCCTAGCCCATAGGCGCCTTAGCAAGCAAGCAAAGAGCTGGAATCCCAAGAGAGCTGATAATCACTAAAGAGCTGAAATCCACTAAGCTTGCTTAAGGTAGCCATGGCTATGAGCAACCTGGGTATTTGGACACTGTCTCCAAGAGGGGCTGAGCTATCCAGTTAGGGCTGCCTTGCTTGGGGGCAAAGCCTGCTCTGTGGGCAGGGGACCATAAGCTACCCCAGTCACTCAAGTTGCAGCCAACACCCCAGCTACTCAAGTTGTAACTAAACCAGACAGTAACCCTAAACCACTGGCAGTCACCGTGGGAAAGAAGCACACAAGCAAAACCAATCAGCCAGTGACCGACAATAATGATCCAAGAGAAAGACCCTCAACACCAATTACTGATACAAAAGCCAAAGTTAAAGCAACCGACACAAGATCAGAAGCCACTATTGAGTCCTATTCCCTAAAAGACCTTCATTGCCTAAGAAAGGATTATACTGGAAGACCTGATAAATCTATAATTAGTTAGTTAGTCTGTCTTTAGGATGCTGAAAGCGAGGCTACAATTTTAGATGGTAGTGAAGCGAGGCATTTAAGATCCCTGTCACATAATCCCGTCATCGACCAAAGAATGATGAGGGGGGCTAACCCTCACAGCCTCTGAGCACGGGTCCTGGAAAGTGTAGCACAAAGATATCTGTGTGCAGATGATTTCTATATGCAACAAACTCAATAGAAGACCATAGAACAAGGAATTAAACACTTAAGAGAAATAGCAATAGCAAAGATTATCTTCTCAGATGACATAAACACTATAAATCCAGACTTAGTACCATGTACATCCGTAATGTGGCAAAAACTTATATGACTTGGGCCACAAGAATATGCTTCTGCTTTAGCAATAATGAAGCAGGATGACAGTGAGAAGACTGTGCTTAATATGGCAAAGAAGCTCCGAGCATATACAGATGCTGTACATAGCCCAACACATGCCAGAATCGCGGTGGTAGAAACACGTCTGCAGAAATTAGAAGATAAGATAGAAGAGCATCACAAAAAACTCAGGAAAGAGATTAAGAGAGCTTTCTCCAAATCTCAGCAGTACAGATCAGAAATTCTAGTATCCAACACAGAAGTTCCCCAGATGGGGAGAGAAGGTACACCCCACGAGCTGAGCTGTGGTTCTTCCTGCGTGATTGCAGAAAAACCATAAAAAGATAGGATAGAAAATCTACTGCTGCTCTGGCACAACGGGTGTGTGAATTAAAGAAGGCAAAACTGAAAGAGGAAGTTCCACCAACTCCAGTAGCCTGTAACCGAACTGCCATATATGATGATAATTTCATATGATGATATTTTCAATCCCCTTGAAAGAACCTCCAAGACATATGCCCAGGGGAAGAAGGATAACCAGGCTTAGAGGGGACCTGCCTCTGGCCAAGTAGAGGCTAGGGAAAACTGTGTTTTTTTAGACTGTGTAGATTCCTTAGCCTGACACATCTGAACCACAAGAATATAAAGTTTTAGTTGACACTGGTGCGCAGTGCACATTAATCCCATCAAGACGTGGGGGCAGAATCTGTTTCTATTGCTACTGTGATGGGAGATCACAGGATTTTAATTTAGTAGAAACTGAGGTGAGCCTGACTAGAAATGAGTAGAAGAAACACCCTATTGTGATTAACCCAGAGGCCCCATGCATTTTAGGCATAAACTTCCTCCAAAGTGGGTATTTCAAAGACCCAAAAGGACTCAGATGAGCATTTAAAATAGCTACTATAGAAACAGAGGGCATCAAGCAATTAAACACTTTGCCTAGACTATCATAAAACCCATCTACAGTAGGACTTCTGAAGGTAGAAGAGCAACAAGTGCTGATTACCACCTCGACAGTGCACCACCAACAGTACCAAACAAATCAAAATGCCGCGATCCCCATCCACAAAATGATCCATGAGCTAGAGAACCAAGGGGTAGTCAGCAAGACCCATTCACCCTTCAACAGCCCCATTTAGCCTGTGCATAAATCTGAAAGAGAATGGAGATTGACTGTAGACTACGGTGCATTAAATGAAGTGACTGCACCACTGAGCGCTGCTGTACAGACATACTAGAACTCCAATACGAATTAAAGTCCAAAGCAGCAAAGTAGTATGCCACTATCAATATTACCAATACATTTTTCTCCATTCCTCTAACAGCAGAATGCAAGCCTCAGTTTGCCTTCACCTAGAGAAATGTGCAGTACACCTACAACCAACTGCCCCAGAAGTAGAAACACAACCCCACCATCTACCATAGACTAATCCAAACTACACTAAAAAAGAGTAAAGCTCCAAAACATCTACAATATATTAATGACATAATTGTGTAAAAGAAAACAGCAGCAAAAGTGTTTAAAAAAAGAGAGAAAATCATCCAAATTCTCCTGAAAGCTGGCTTTGCCATCAAAAAGAGCAAAGTCAAGAGACCTGCTCGAGAGATCCAGTTTCTGAGTGAAGTAGCAAAATAGACAGCATCAGATTCCCACCGATATCATCAACAAGTACACAACAGTCTCCACCATCCAACAAAAAAGAAACAAAAGCTTTCCTAAGCACCATAAGTTTCTATAGAATGCACATTCCTAAATACAGCCAAATTATAAGCCCTCTCTACCTAATCACCCACCAAAAAAAAACACTTTTCACTGAAGCCCTGAACAACAACAAGCCTTTACCCAGATCAAACAAGAACTCACTCATGCAGTAGCCCTTAGCCCAATCAAGACAAAACCAGATGTGAAGAACGTGCTCTACTCTGCAGCCAAGACCCATAGTTTATCCTAGAGCCTTTAGCAACAAGTACCTAAGTCAGACTCAAAGCCAACCACTAAAATTTTAAAATCAAAACTACAAAAAGTCTCAAACCAACTATACTCCAACAGAAAAAAAAAATTAGCAGCCTATAAAAGAATCCAAACCACCTCAGAAATAATAAGCACTAAAGCACAACTCCTAACACCCCAACTACCAATACTAGAGTAAAAGTTCAAAGCAAAAGTTCCCTCTACCCACCATACCACCAATACCACATAGAGCAAATAGATTGCTCTCATCACCCAACGCGTCCATATTAGAAAACTAAATTGCCCTAAAATTCTAAAAATAATTACAAACTAACCAGAAAGTAAAAGCTTTAGTCTCACTAATAAAAAAGAACAAAAAGCGACACTTACTCAAGAAGTGCCACCATATAACCAACTACCAGCAGAAAAAACACAATACACTCTTTTTGCTAATAACTCTTACCACATTGTGAGAATGAAACAAAAGTAAAAAGCAGCCATATAGAGCCCCACATGACAAGTCACAAAAGCTACTAAAAAAGAGAGTAGATCAAGCCAACTTAGTAAACTCAAAGCTATTCAACTAACCCTAAACATTGCTAAAAGAGAGAAGTAGCCAAAGCTCTACCTCTACACTAATTCATAAATAATAACCAATGCTCTATAGAAATAGCTAAAGAAGTAAAAGAGACTAATTAGCAGCGTAAAAAAACCCCAACAATTTAAGCTACTAATGAGTAAAAAAACATTGCTACCAAAATAAACTACCTGTAAAAGTTCACCATATAAATACCCATGTCCCCAAGAGTAAAGCAAATAAAGAGCACCAAAACAATCAACAAATAAACCAAACTACAAAAATAGAAGTATCAAAAATAGACTTAAATTAGCAACACAAAAGAAAGTTGTTCCTAACTCAATAAGCCCATCATGTCTCAAGTCATCAGAGTAAAAATACCACCTATAAGTAAGCACAAAACCAAAAAGTAGATCTAACCATAAACAATATTTCTCAAGTTATCCATGACTTTAAGACATATACTACTGTTGTAGTGTGTTTTTATACTTTGTAATAGTTTTGTTTTTGTATCCTTGTATTTTTCCCAAATGGTTTACCCCAGATTGTACCCCCTCCCTTTACCTGTGTAATCCCTTTCCTTTGCTGAGATCATCCCCAAATCCCCACCCTGGCTCTCTGTCAATCACTCAGCATCCCATTCCCTCTATCTAGAAGTTTCGGTCCAGGACATCGAGTGATTAGCCAGAGGCTAGGGGTCAACCCCCCAAGTGTTACCCCATAGGCTGTCCTAAATGTCTATCCCCCAGTATCCATCCCTTAGGGTCACTTATTGGTTGGTAAAATGTTATCTACTTTCGGTTTCCACCTCCATTTAAATGTAACCTTGGCACCTCTCCTGGGGCTCTCAGCAGGAGGCCCCCTGAGGTGTAGGGGCTCCTCCGGAGCTCCTAGAATAAAACCTTGGATTAACCCCTGCTAAGAGTCGGTCCTTTTATCTTCTACCGATGTCTCTGGTGTCTCTTCTGCTGCAAAGGCGACTAGCCTAGGTGCCCTCAGTACCCTCGGGGCACAAGAGAGTGTCTCCCTGCTGTCGGCCATGTTGGGGTTGCCCCCCCACTATCTGCCGACTCGGGGCTGGCCAGGGTTCCTGAGAGGCTCCCAGAGAGACACAGACATACTACCATCAAACAGACCAAGTGAGTAAAGCCCCTGTAGTATAGTGAGCAGTAGTCCAAATACACATATAGAAAAGCTGAGCAAACTAACTACATCACACTGCCCCAGACACACCAAAGCAAACACTATGTGCTCACAATAGTAAAAACCACCACAAGATTGTTAAAAATCTACCCTTTACCTCATGCTACAGCCCATAACGCCATCCTGGGCCTTAAAAAGCAAATCCTTTAGAAGCATAGTACCCCTGAAAAAATTAAGTCAATCAACAAGACTCATTTCAAAAACAGCCTTATCAACACCTGAGCTAAAGAACATAGCATTAAGTGAGTATACCATATCCCCTACCATACACCCGCTGCAAACAAAGTAGAGAAGTACAATAGACTGTTAAAAACCACCTTAAAAGCATTAAGTGGGATATCTTTCAAAAATTAGGAGCAACATCTAACAAAAACCACCTAGTTAGGTAACATCCAAAGCACTACTAACCAAGTGGGCCCTACCCAATCTGAACCTTTACATAAAATAAAGTCCCAATAGTGCATGTCAGAAGTTTGTTAGAAAAGACACATTAAATCAATTGTACCTCAAGTACAGACAAACCCATTTGTAGAGTTGTCTTTACTCAAAAACCAAGTTACACATAGATAATGCGGAAAGACAGAACAACACGATGTATACCTCAAAAAAATCTAATTGTTGAGTCAAAAACTATGTGTAAATATCACTATTTACTAAATGTTACTACCATTGTCTATGTATAGCTATATATTAGATATATAATATTGTTGTTTGTAGAGTTAGAATATATATTAATTTTAGTAGTAAGCTAACAATATAGAGATAAGGAGTAGAATGTCCTAAGTTAACTATATAATGCTTTTATCCCCAATCGTCTGTTCTGTTTATACTAGATAATAGGTTTTACACCTTTAAGACTTATTCCGAGAGTAAGAAGGAGAAAGAAAAAGCACACAATTTATTTTCAAACACTACACTCACTCCTCCACATTCCTGTTCCTAAACTGTTATCTACAAATAGACAAACAACAAAACAGAGCTCTCCTTTATTTTTAATTAGTTTTAACTAGCTGAAGCAAAAAAGTTCCCTAAACTGTAGGGGCTTTTTTCCCCTTTTCTTTAAACCTATTTAAACCTACTCTAGACTAAACACCCAGAAAAACACCAACAACTCACACCTATAGCCCACCAGACCGAACCTGAGCCACAGCATTTCCAGTGCTGGGAGAACTAATAAGTAACTGAATAAACCAAGCTACAACCCAAAAAAGAGACTTTTCTGAATTTGTCAACTCTTTTAAAACAGCAAAAAATTTTATTGTTTAATATTGTTTAAGTTTTATTGTTTAATAAACAATTTTTTCCACTTTTCTCCAAAAAATATATTTTCCCCCAACCAATTAAAAAGAAAACCAACTAAATCTGCTTTTCTAGAAAAACTCCTTTAGGAGTTCTCACCCAAATTTACCCTAAACCAAAACACCCATCCACCTCTCTCCTATGCTCAAGAACTTGCTCTTTCTTGAAGGAAGATGTACTGACAGATGCTTCCTGGTTAATTCCGGAGTCCTAACAGCACAAGAATTGTTAGCAGAACTGCCACCTTGGAATTCCAGAGGCCAGACTTCAGCCTGTTTAGGACACTGGTTTACAGAGTCCCTTGAAAAGTGGTGCTGAAGAGAAAAGGTGTCCAGGAAGGCTGGACATTCTTCAAGAAGAAAATCTCAAAGGCACGGCAAAGGGCTGTCCCCATGTGCCAAAAAGATGAGCTGGCAGGGAAGAAGAGTGGCCTGGCTAACAGACAGATTTGGCTGGAACTCAGAAAAAAAGTGAGAATTTATGACCTTTGGAGGAAGGGGGAGGCAGCTCAGGACTATAAGGATGTCATGAGGTTATGCAGGGAGAAAATTAGAAGTGTCAAAGCCCAACTAAAACGTAATCTGGCTACTACCATAAAAGATAATAGAAATGTTTCTATAAATACATTGTCAACAAAAGAAGGGCCAAGGAACATCTCCTTTATTGGATGAGGGAGAAACATAGCAACAAAGGATAAGGAAAAGGCTGAGGTACTTAATATCATCTTTGCCTCAGTCTTTAATAGCAAGACCAGTTGGTCTGCGGGTACCCAGCCCCCTAAGCTGGAAGACAGGGATTGGGAGCAGAATGAAAACCCCATAATCCAAGGGGAAATGGTCACCGACCTGCTACACCACTTCAACACACACATGTCTATGAGGCCAGATGGGATCCACCCAAGGGTACTGGGGGAGCTGACAGTGGTTCACCAAGACACTTTCAATCATTTACCACCAGTCCTGGCCAACTAAGAGGTCCCAGTTGGCTGAAAGTTAGCAAATGTGATACCCATCTAGAAGAAAGGCTGGAAGAAGGATCTGGGGAACTACAGGCCTGACAGCCTGAACTCAGCCTATGAACCAAGAACACCATTGCAGCTTCAGGCCCAAAAAGTATAAACAACAGTGAATTGAGGAGAGAAATCTGGGAGGATGGGACTTCATAACCTGAAGCTGTAATTGGACAATTAACCCAAATACGTAAATGGACCAAAACTCATAAAAGTGTGAAAACTCGTGACTCGCCATCCATCTTGGTTCATCTTGGGTAGAGCCACGTCTGGGCTCTTGTACTGCCCAACGTGTATCCTTTGAAGGCCTTTTAATAAATACCTACTTTATTCCTTTAACACTGTCTAGCCTCTGTTCTAGGTAGCCTTTCAAAGTATCATTTTTTTGGTGGACTCTGCCATGACAGGCAAGGCATCTGGAAAACCCCTGGACCAGAGGAACACCCAGCTGCCCCCCCCACTCTTGCCAGCACTCCCAGGGGGCCCCAGCGGTGGTTTGGAAGGTATCAGAGCCCAATAATCCTCAGATCTAGCACAGAGGCACCTGAGTTAGGTGTTAAGAGATCTCTTATAGTTTTGTTTAGTGTGGAAGGACCCCAGTGGGTCCAGGCAGAGTTCCTTTTACATTCTCTTGTCGATCACCGTTTCGTCTGCTAGTGTAGGAGGGGACACTGTCTGAAAAAGTGAAGTTTTAGCACTGCAGTTGTGTTGGCCTGGGGCCAGCGGTGGCTCAGTGGGTTAGCTCTCGTGCTGCCACTCCTTGTTCTTGCTCTCTCTCTCTCCCTGGTTATTTTGATTTCTGCGGACTTTCTTACTCATAAGTGTTAAGACATCGTGTGTGTATTCTCCCGTGAGAATAATAATCATATTTCAAGAGATACTCCCTTAGGCATAGTATTGAAAAGTTGGCATGAGCTAACTGGTGGAGAGTCATCACTTTTAAAATCCAGACTTATTAGACTCAGAAAAAAATTGGCCAACTTATGAACTAGATAATGATAAGACATGGCCTGAATTTGGTAGCTTAGATAAGAAATTAATATCAAGCTTGATATCTTGCATATGCTAAGACAAGTATTTTGAAGAATTAGAGTATGCTAGCCTTTTTATGGTTTTAGCATGACAGCAAAGCCCATCAGCACCTAAAAAAGAACAACATATATTACTTTTAAGGAAAAAAGAGAAGAAAAATAAAAAATGAACAGCCAATATTGAACAGTGGGTGTGAAAAAACAGGAAGAGGCGGAGTTAGATCTAGTCACCTCTGCCTTGAGGGCTGGGCCAGTCCCAGCCATGGCCCTGTCACCCCCGCTGGTCACACCAGTGGTGCCACCACCAGCACCACTGTCACAGCAACGGGAGGAGAGGAGTGATAGTAAAAGATTTTAAAATCATAGAAAATTCAGGGAGTTAGAAAGAAAGTTAGGCTTGGTAAACCCTGGGAAATGTTAAGGGTAGGCCCTGGAAAATGTTAGGCCTTGTGTTTGCTAGATCATGTCAAACTGCACCTGTGTAATCAGTATATGATAAATGATATGATTGTTAGATGTGATGATTATTTAGTAATTTGATGTAATTATTGTTTAGTCATAAGAAGAATCATGAGAAACTATGTTAGGGGTTTGAGGGGGATCACAAGAAATCCATGCTTGGATGAAATCAATGTATACAATAGAACAATATAAGTTTAATAATTAATATGTAAGTTCTGTAATGATAGAATATAAAACATGTTCGGCCCAAAACCATGTTGGAGTCAGATTTGGGTCTGTGTAACCCTGACAAGCAGAGCTCTTAATAAAAGCACCTGCATATAATCATTCCGTGATTATGTGTTCCTGAACGCTAACAGGGGGGTGGCAGCAGGGAGGACATGGCTCTGGCGGGGTCTGAGCCGGTGAAGGAGGAGGGAGGAGGGCTTTGGCAGCCATGGACACCACTGCAGCTGCTGTCACTGCAACCATGGACTTCTGCTTCAGCTGTGCCTCCGCTCCCCTCCCGGCTTGGTCCTGGGGAGGCAGGGGCAAGGGGAGGGGACAGCCAGTGTGTGCAGCCAACAGCACCGCCCCTAAAGGTGGAGCTGGGGGCAGAGCCTTCTACCGAGAGGGCGGAGAAGGGCCCTCCCATGGAGGGAGTGGTGCCTCTCCCGCTCTTAGGCCTGTGAGTTTCCATAGCAACACCGCTCGCCTCCCAGCTGCCTCAGGAGATAACTTCATCGAAGCGAGCAGGCACCCAGCCCAGTTCCCACAGCTGTGTAAGCCGTGCCTGGCAATTTCTAATATCAGGATTAGTTGAAGTAGATCTACCATAGCAGACTCAACAGAGTCAGACAGCTTGTCCTTGTTTAGGGCAAATTTGGGAGAAAACCTCCAAAGGGGGGTCCCTCCAGAAAGCAAACCCACACGGCCCATCCCCCCAACTGTTTCGGGAAGGATCCCTCGGAGAGAAGTGGAAGGAACCTGTTTATTTAACAGGCAAAACACCCCCCAGCACACAAAATGAACAATATTGGATGACAACACTCTTTCACCACTCTGAAAAAGATGACAAATTCAGAAAGTCTCTCTTGGGAGTGGTCACTCTGTTATCGGTCCCTCCGGCGCTGAGAATGGCTGCTGCAGGCCACAAGGTGCAAACTCTCGGTGTTTCCCAGGTCCCAGTCTGGAGAAGGCTTGAGTGGTTCCAAGAAAGGGAAAGAAAAAACAGTCCAGGGAAAATTCAGACTGCTTAGCTAAACTAACTAACAAGCAGAAGCAAAAGCAAGAGCAAAGCAAAAGCAAAGCAAAAGCCACACTATGTACTGCCCCGTCTCTGTGTCCTGCCAGCTGTGGGGGAGCAGGCTGATAATAAAACAAAACATTCGCTCTTCAGAGACAGTCTTGAAGGCACAGAACATAATATCCAGCATAAACAGAACACACAATTGGGGATACAAGCATCATAACGTCACCCTAGGACACAGCTCTTGCTCAAGTAGCTCTTCCGAAGAGGGAGATGAGATCACAGATGCCCTGAGCAGGTGAAAGAAGGGAAAGATAGTGAGAAGGGCCATAAAAGAACGCAGCCCAATAGCCAAACATACTAGATCAAAAAAGGAAAAAGAAAAAGAACTGGTTCTGCTAGCCCCGTTACGGCAAGCAGTCAGCAACCAGGGGCCAGTATATGTAAAGGTTCCATACTCCCTTATCAAGTTAGAACAGTGGAAAACTACTGTGGGGAAATATAAAGAGAATCCAGATAAGGTGGCAAAATTAGTAGAAAGGGCAATTATCACACAAAACCCTGACTGGGCTGATTTGAACTCTATGTTAGACACATTACTTGATCCCACTAGAAACAAATGGCTAATAAAGCTATTACAACATCGGTAGAGGCAAGTATAGCAAATAGGTTGATCCAAGGCACAGTTACACAGATATTTCCATTAGAAAATCCAGGATGGGATGCGAACTTTCCAGAACATATGGCGAGGTTAAAACAATATCAAAGTCTTGTGGTATTTGGATTAAAACATGATGTCCCTAAAGCTATAAATTGGTCAAAGCTTTACAAAGTAAAGCAAAATTTTGATGAATCACCCACTGATTTTTTAAATAGGTTAAGAGAAACTGCCATCAAATATACATATCTAGATCCTGAATCCTCTGATGGTAAAGCACATCTAGTTCTCTTGTTTATGGGCCAAGCTATAAATGATATAAGAAGAAAGCTGCAAAAGATAGAGGAAGTTTGAGACAGATAAATTGGTAGAAGTGGCCTCGAAGGTATTTCGAGACCGGGGCCCAAATGAAAGAGATCCCTACCAAATAAGAAGGCAACTCAGGAAAAGTCATCTAAGAAAACTTCCCCTACAGAGAGAGATCAGTGTGCCTATTGTAAAAAATGGGGACATTGGAAGAATGACTGTCCAGTGTTGAAACAAAAATCCCCAGTTCCCCAACTCCCAGTAGTACAAAGCTCAAGCTCAGAATGATGGGGACTGAAGACTTCTCCCCCAGCAAAACCTTCGGTTATAGCTAAGCTGGGTAAAGATGACATCGAATTTGTGGTACATACTGGAGCAGCATATTCGGTGTTAAATACCTTAGAGGGGAAACTGAGTCAAGATACTGTACATGTTGTTGGGGCAACAGGGGTAAGCAAAACATGGCCTTTCTTCCAACCTTTAAAACTCGAACTGGGGAATGAAACACGGCCTTTCTTTCAACCTTTAAATGTGGGATCTCATCACATCGTTCCCGATGTCCAGAGATGCCAGGAGAACCCTTGGGGGGGGGGGGGGGGGGTCTTGAAAATCCTGGAATGTTGCCAAGAGTGTTTGGTGGCTTGATTTTGATCCATCCACAGAAGTAACAAGAGTTTGAGGACAAGAGAATCACTCTAGAGTAAAAGGTGTAAAAGAAACATATTTAGAGGGTGAAATATAAACTTTAAGGTTTTTGGTACAGGGGGGTTATGGAGACAAGATGGAGGGATCAGGGCGTGTCTCGTCCTTCTTCTTTCTTCTTCTTGTCCTCCATCTCCTGTGATGATGTTGGCACTTGGGGATTGGTTTCTGGTGAAGGTGCACTTGCTAACATGGGTGAAAAGCATTGGGAAATAAAGGTAAATATTGTGTACGTAGATTTTAGTATAAAAAGACATGACCGCCCCGTGGGTGGTCAGAGAGTGCCTGTGACTGCTTGCAGATCAGACCTCTGTTGGGCAGACAGAAAATTTTGTAGATAAGAAATAATAAACAACCTGAAGATTGAAAAGCTGAAGAGTCCAGACTCGTCCTTTGCATCGCGTGCCACCCAAGAACCACTCTACCCGTGTCAGGGCAGAGACAAACAGCTGAACCCGACATTTAAAACTCAAACTGGGGAAGCACTGGGTAACTCATCAATTCCTCTATATGCCTAACTCCCCTAAAACATTGCTGGGGAGAGATTTGTTAGGAAAATTGGAAGCGGGGAATAAATTCAAGAAGGGAAAGGGTGTATGAGTTGTAATTCCTGAATCTAAATTTGTCTAAGTTGCTGCACTTTTTATACAGGAAAAATGTGGTGAAATCCCCACTGAAGTTGGAAATGCCATCAATCTAATAGTGTGGGCCAGTGATATCTCAGGAAGATCCAAACAGGCAGAACCAGTGAGTATTGCACTCAAACCAGAAGCCATACCAGTAAGACAAAAACAATACCCTTTGAAATTAGAGAATCATAAGGGATTGGTATCTGTAATTGAAAAATTCCTACAACATGGGTTATTAGTGCAATGTGAGTCCAAATACAACACCCCCATTTTAGCTGTTAAAAAAGAAGATAATAAGAATTATCAATTAGTACAAGATTTGAGAGCAATCAACAAAATTACAGAGGACATACACCCAATGATAGCAAATCCCTACACCCTTTTGACCACACTGACAGATGAATTAGGGTGGTTTACTGTTGTAGACGTGCATGATACCTTTTTCTGCATTCCTGTGCACAAAAACAGCAAAGAGCTTTTTGCTTTTGAGTGGGAAAATCCTGAGACAGGGAGGAAAAGTCAACTCATGTGGACAGTTTTACTCCAATGTTTCAAGAAAAGCCCTACAATATTTGGAAACCAGATAGCAAAGGAATTAGAAGACTGGAAAAGACAAGAGCCAGGGGGAGTTATTCTACAATATGTGGATGACATCTTGGTTGCAGCTAAAATCAGAGATGATTGTATATGATTTGCCATAAATTTATTAAACTTGGGACTGAGTGGGTACAGAGTTTCTAGAGACAAAGCACAGATTGTCAAAGAAGCAGTAGTTTATTTGGGACTTGAGATCTTCTGTGGACACCGACAGCTCAGCAAAAAACAGAAAGAAGCCATCTGTTGACTCCCAGAGCCCCATACTGTAAGAGATGGAAGCTTTCCTGGGAATGGGAGGTTGGTGTCGTTTGTGGATAGCAAATTATGGACTGCTGGTAAAACCCCTATATGGAGCATTAAAAGCAGCTGAAAAAAGAATTATCATATGGACTGAAAACACCAGAGCAGCTTTTAAACAGCTGAAACACTCTCTGATGTCAGCTCCAGCACTGGGACTGCCAGACTTAACTAAACCTTTTGAACTATTTACATATGAGAGACTGAATGTGGCTTTGGGGGTACTAGCACAGTGCCTCGGGAACCAATGGAGGGCTGTGGCCTACTTTTCCAAACAGCTAGACAATGTTAGTCAAAGCTGGCCAGGGTGCCTAAAAGTCATGGCAGCTACTGTCATCTTGATCCAGTAAGCCCGAAAACTCACCCTTGGGTGACACATTGTAGTGTGTGTACCCCATGCTGTAGCAGCTGTACTCAAACAAAAGGGGGGACATTGGCTGTCCGGCAACCAGATGCTTAAATACCAATCACTGTTATTAGAACAGGATGATGTTGCCTTGAAAACCACTTCTGTTGTTAACCCTGCCATGTTTCTGTCCTCCACCTTAATTGATGATGTGCCTGAGCATAACTATTTGCAGACAATTGAAGAGGTCTATTACAGACGACCAGACCTGAAAGACATGCCCCTAGAAAATCCAGACTGGGAGCTTTCTACAGATGGGAGCAGCTTCATGAAAAATGGCAAAAGGATGACAGGCTATGCAGTGACCACACAGGACAAGGTGATCAAGGCAAAGGCCCTGCCAGCAGATGTGTCATCACAGAAAACTGAGCAGATTGCTCTGACGAGAGCCCTAGACCTGAGTGAAGGAAAAAAGGTAAATATATGGACTGACTCTAAATATGCATTTATTGTTGTCCAAGCCCATGGAGCCATCTGGAAGGAGAGAGGACTTCTGAACACTCAAAGTAATCAAATCAGACATGCTGAACAAATACTTGCCCTATTAGTGAGCATTAAAAAACACGCAGAAGTAGCTATCATGCATTGTGGAGGTCACCAAAAAGGGAAAACCACTCCAGAATTGGGAAATCACTTTGCTGATAAAGCAGCAAGAGGAATTGCAGAAAAAGGTATTCTTGCAGTAATTCCACAAAATGAGATTGTTTTGTCAGGGTTCATCCCAAAATATGATCAAGCAGACCACAAACTAATTAAGTTTCTTAAAGCTGAAAACAGAGAAAGTGGATGGGCTGTTACACCAGCCAATCAGGTTGTAGTCCCACCCCTGATCCTTCGGGAGCTATCCCAGAGAGAACATGAAAGCACGCATTTTGGTGTAAAAAATCTTCTAAAACACCTAAAAAAGGTAGTAATAGGAAAGGGAATAACTGAGACTGTACAATCAGTAGTGAGTAAATGTGAAATCTGCTATAAAAACAACCCTGACACTAGAAAAAGAGTTGTGTTAGGAGTGACAAAGACGGGAGATCTTCCTAGAGATTACTGGCAAATAGATTTTGTGGAGTTACCACGCAAAGAGGGATACCGGTACATACTTGTATTAGTTGACACCTTCAGTGGATGGCCAGAAGCTTACCCCTGTTGCTCTAACACAGCCAAGGAAGTGGTGAAAGTTTTGCTCAATCATATAATCCCAAGGTTCAGGGTTCCCTTGAGGATGTCATCAGATAGGGGACCACGCTTTGTTGCAACAGTGGTTAAAGAAGTTAGCTGGATTTTGAGAATTACTTGGGATGTGCATACACCTTATAGACCCCAAGCAAGTGGTAAAGTTGAACGTATGAATAAGACTCTCAAAACACAAATTAGCAAAATTTGTCAGGAAACATCCATGAAATGGGTCCAGGCCTTGCTTATAGCATTACTGAGAATCTGCATACAACCAAGGCGGAGGTATAACATCAGTCCCTATGAAATACTCTATAGTAGGCCATATCAGATTCCACATATTCCAGGTGAAATTCACATGAAGGGGGAACTTGATTTACAGAGATATCTAATGGCTTTAGGTGCCACTTTGCAGAAGCTCCAGAAATACATTGTCCTATCCAGACCCATAGGACTGGACACACCTGCACATCCCTTCCAACCTAGAGACTGGGTCTATGTTAAGTGGGGGGACAGTATCACAGTTGGCAGATAGCTTGTAGCTGCCAAATGAATCAGACCTTCAACCTTGGCCAGCTTAGCGGTAAAACAGGTCCTCAGATGAGGCAGGGATAGGTTGGATTTAAATCTATACAGGGACTTCACCCAATCCAATTCCATCCTGGGCTGCAGACATCTCACTGGTCAGGAGCTAGGCTGTGTGGGAATCAGACCAATAGGCAGTTGAGACCCGGGAGTTTTGAACTCCCTATAAAAGAAAGCTCTCAACAATAAAACACGCTGTTTGTCACATGGAGCTTTGGGGTGTGTGTGTTGTCCCTGTCTCCAAAGACTGACCACACGGAACATGTGGATATTTAAATGTAATAGGACAGTGATCCTCTACAAGCCAGGTGGAGAGGATCATTCCAAGTCATGCTGACTACCCTCACCGCAGCCAAAGTTTCTGGCAAAGGATCCTGGATTCACTATTCCAGAGTTAAGAAGGCTTCTGATCCTGAAACAACTGAAAAAACAGAGACTGGTGCAGACAAAAACATGTTTTAAATGATTCCTCTTCTGTGTGTAAAGAACTGTTCCTAATAATCATTATTCTTCTTCGCATGATAGCTGTGCAAAACATTGCTGCTGTTAGTTATTATTGTTAGATATTTACTGCTGTTAGATATTTGTCTATTATTAAATGCCTATTTGACTTCAGTTATAAGATATGTGCGTATTCTATTTCCCATCTGTTAGAGGTGGGACAGTTATCTTCTGTAAATTGAGCAGTTTATCTCTTCCACAACCAATACTCCCTCTGGGGAGATATCTTCTGTTAATGGGCCATTGAGTCTCACTGCATGACTGATAAAATTACATCATCCCATTGTGAGATGCTCCCCCCAGGGGGAGGAGCCAAGCATTCCTACCTGGATATAATCTGAGATTTAGGACACCAGGAACCTTTCCCCACTGGATTCCAAGAGAAGCAGCTTTCTTCTCCACTGGATTCCCAGAGGAAGGCCAGGCCCATCTACACCACCACTGGACCTTCAGAAGAAAACTACACCCTTCTACAGGATCACTGCTTCAACAGAAACACATCTGTCACTCCAGGAGGACTGCAGCCACCATTTAATCAGACTGCTACTAACACCCTGACTCACAGAGTGTCAGGTCGCATTCTGACTCTGTCAGCGTTTTTTTGTTTGTTTGTTTGTACTATTGCATTTGTATTGTTAATTTTCCTAGTAAAGAACTGATATTCCTATTCCCATATCTTTGCCTGAGAGTCTCTTAATTTCAAAATTATAATAATTTGGAGACCCAATTGTGGCCTTTTAATACTTGAAGAAGACCTACAAGAGAGCTGGAGAAGGACTTTTTATAAGGGCATGTAGTGGTAGGACAAGGAGGTATGGATTTAACTGAAAGAGGATAGATTTAGATTAGATATTAGGAAGAAATTCTTTCCTGTAAGGGTGATGAGGCACTGGAACAGGTTGCCCAGAAAGGTTGTGGATGACCCATCCTAGGAAATGTTCAAGGCCAAGTTGGATAGGGTCCTGAGCAACCTGGTCAGTTGGAAGGTGTTTCTGCCCATGGCAGGGGTTTGGAACAAGATGATCTTTAAGGTCCCTTCCAACCCAAACCATTCCATGATTCCATGACGATTCTAGGATTAAGCATTTTTAAGAGGATATCTTTTCTCTCTTTAATAAATGAGCTGATGTAGACAAAGAAGATCCTGTTTATTCAGATGATGGTCCTTAGCTTTACTGCAATGAATATTTCTTTCTTCCATTTTTTTAGTGATTTAGCATGTACTACATTTGCCTTGTATTCAACTGCTGACATTTCAATTATACAGAATATTCAATTTTAATTTTCCACAATACAGCTTTGCAATTAAGCCATGCTAAAGATGAAGCATCTCTTGCATCTATCCCCAGATAAGAAAATAAGCCTAGGGACCAGAAAAGTATTAAAACCATAAAAAAGCCTAGGGACCAGAAACACGTGAAGGCCTCCGGCCCAAGAGACATTATGAATTCAAGCAACATGGCAACTGACTACTTTATCCCAATAGAGAGTAAGTACAACTAAAATGCAATCAGTACAGGTTTTTTCCACTTTGTCTAAGCCCCACATTGGGTGCCAAAAAATGTATCTGTCCTGGTTTAGGTCAAATTTGGGAGAAAACCTCCAAAACCTCCAAAGGGGTTCTTCTAGAAAGCAAATTCAAGTGGGCCCTCCCCCAAGTGGTTCAGAAAAAGATTTCCTTGGAGAAAAGTGGAAAAAAAGCCTGTTTATTTAACAGACAAAGCATTCACCAGCGCAAAATTGAACAATATTTAACAATAAAACATCTTGCCACTCTGAAGAGATGACAAACTCAGTAAGTCCTTTTCGTGGGTTGTAGCTCAGCTCACTCAGTCTGTTATCAGTCCCTCCGGTGCTGGAAATGCTGTAGCCGAGGCCCAGCCTGGTGGGCCACAGGTGTGAGCTGCTGGTGCTCTTCTGGGTTTTCAGTCCAGACCAGGTTTAAACAGTTCCAAGAAAAAAAAAAAAAAACCACAGTCCAGGGAACTTCTCTGCCTCAGCTAGCTAAAAACTAGCTAAAAAAACAAACAAAGGAGAGCTCTGTCCTGCTGTATGTCAGTGCTGCAGACAACACTGTCCACAAGAAGGATGCGGGGGAGCAAGCGTAGTTTTGGATTACAAACTCCATGCTTCTTCTCTCCCCCCTTTGCTCTCGGAACCAGTCTTAAAGGTGCAAAACTTATTTCTGGGCTAAACAGACGAATGGGGATACAATTCAGCATCATAAAGTCACTCCAGGACACTAATCAATGCTGAATATGCTTAAATGAAGCTAAAAAATTAGGAGCTGTTTGTCTGAACAGATTCAATTCTTCAGAAGAGGAAGAAGCTGGGAGAAGCTTGGGGAATTTAGCAAGGGATAATATTGAAAGGGAAATGTACCATAAAAGAGAATTTATTTCTGATGGATAGACAACATTTGACCATGTTTTCAATAAACATATTTTACAAGTATCTTCTAATGCTGATCAAGTAAAAATTCTTCAAACAGTGTGACTTTGCACATTTTGTACTAAGAAAAAAGATCCAGTGCCAAAAGTAATAAAGTAAGGTGCTTCAAATATTCAGTGTAATTCAGTAAAGAACCTCAAAAATTTGCCCATCTTAAAGGTCAGTGAGTACAAGAAAGTTAATACAGTGGTCACATGCTTAAACTACATACAGTTAGAGTTCTCATGGGCCCAAGGAACAAGGATTGTTTCCTTTCCATGCTGTCTTGGTTTGAAAGACAGGTGTCTGCTAAGAAAGGCGGGAACTTCCCTTGGAACAGAGAATATGACCCCCCTCCCTCCAAGTTATTATTATAACTTCAAAATTAGGGGATTTTCAGGCAAAAATATGGGAAAAGGAATAACAGTTCTTTGCTAGCATCTATAATAGGGCAAAAAACCAGCAGCAACTATGGCAGCAACAAAAAACAGAACCAGAAACCCAGTTACAGCCTTCTCAGCTGCAGGCACTTGCCTCTTTGGTGTAATTACAGTTGCAGCTGGCAGGGGTGCTGGCAGGGCAGGTGTGATGATTCCCTCATGGCTGCAGAGGGCGCTGTGGCACTAGTCGGCCATCTTTTCTCCACATGGACAATGGTGGATGCAGCCAGCAGAAAGGGATGGAGAAGGGGCTTCTTCTATCAACGCCCAGGGACAGCTGATCCCAGTGGCCCCTCTGGATAGCAAAAGGAGCTGTAGCAGGGATCTCAAACTAGAAAGCTGGGAAGGCAGGGATGAGCAAAGTCCCAGAGTGGTAGATGGGATGTATCAGAAACTCGGCAGCTGTAGCTGGAACTGTAGGGTGTCTGAGCAGGCAGGGAGTGCGAATTACAGTGCAGCAAAGAAACCTCAGATCAGTGGCAGAGAAAATGGCAGGGGCTGGGCAGTGGCCACCTGGCTCCTGAACACAGCCTGGAGAGAGAGGCTCCCTTGGAGGGGGAGGGGGCTCGGGGATCCCAGGGTTTTTCCCTCAAGGCACCTGAGCAGATGGTGTTAACCCTTTTTTTTAGTGAGGTAGGGTGTTAATAAAGTCCCAGTTCAGTGGTTGCTCTTGTAGTATATGGTAGAGATAATTCACGCTATTAATGTATAAAATATTGTAAAATCTAAGCTATGTCTTTTGACCACCTCAGCCGGGAGCAGAGTCTTATTTTTATTCAATTAGTTCCTGGACAACGTTAAGATAATATCGAGTCTGTTAACGTATGAATGGAACCTTCCTGAAGCGATGATCACCGACTTCCCTGGAATGCATGAGTGATCTCGCACCTCGAAGATTGCATCTACTACACTGATTACCTGGCGCCACCCTTTACATGTGAATGCCGACTTCTCCGGAGTGCTCTGACGACATCTAGACACCTGGAACTGGACTTTTGTCTAACCCTGCACATGTCTGGCCCCAGTTCTGCATGTGAAGGGACACAAAGGAACATTCGGTCATCTCTGCCTCAGGCAGAATAAACTGTATAAAAGCTCGATGCGCGAAGCAGCCGGCATGAACCGAGGGGGAGACTGACATTTTGGTGGTCAGATCCAGGTTCACCCAGCACCGATCCCGGGGTTGACGCTGCCCTTGGCTGTGGTGGTTTTTTTTTTTTTTCTGATTGAAATTCTGTTTTGCTGACAATCTAATAAATCATTGCTAAATTTTCTTATAAATTTGGCTCCTGATTTGATCATTTATAACACTCTCATGAGCAAAAGCTCACCCCATTGCAGAAGAAGGACCTGGCTGGGCTCCTGCGGTGGTAGCGAATTCCCCCCAGGCAGCAGCTCCAACTGTCCTCCTCCAAAGTCGAGAGCAAGAGAGAGGTGAGACCTGCACCCAACCCCTTTTCCCCAGCCCAATTCTCGGGGTATTCTGCCCCTCCACGAGAAACCTCCCAGATAAGAGGGCAGCCAGATGCACCCTTCCAGGGGAAACTTCTTGTGTCTGTCTTAAGTACTCAGTCATTATTGTCTCTTAGCAACAAGAAATGGGAGAAAATTCTCAAAGAGAAAGAAACAAAAGGAGAACTCAAACCCCAACACATGCACTGCAAGCACTAATTGCAACACTGTATACACCAGCATTAAACTTGTGACTTTCAGAATACACCTGAGTCTCTCAGCCCCAACCAACATCTCACGAGCATTGCAAAATGCAGTTCCTTCAGCAGATTAGAACTAGTGCTACTGGCTTCTCAGCAGCAAATGCTGCCACAGCACCCTGGCCAGAGCCACTGCCAACTGATTGTGTGCAGCATGAACACATCAAGAGAACAAACAGGAACAGAGAACAAATGCAGAAGATTTTACAAGGTACTTCAGCTCACCATTAAAACATTTTGGGTAATAACTTGGCACCTACCTTAGGTTACTACTCAGAATCCCTATCCCCATTGTCTTGGTTTGAAAGATAGGTGTCTGCCAAGGAAGGTGGGAACCTCCCTTGGAATGAAAAATATGCACCCCTTTTTCCAAATTATTCTAACTTTGAAATTAAGGGGCTTTCCGGCAAAGATATGGGGAAAAGAATAACAGTTCTTTGCTAGTAGGTATATGTATAACAAGGCAAAAAAACAACAACAATGGCAGTGTGAAAAATGCATATTATATGACTGGGTCTTCACAAATATTAAAATGAATACTATATGTGTTATGTTGGAAAGTTATGCTGTAGTGCTATATTAATCTTTTTAAGTAGTGTGGTAAATATAGTTTTAGGCTATAACATAATATTAAAATAGGTACTATGTGATGTAAGATAATTTTTCTAACTAGCTCAAGGAATGAATAATTAAGAGATTCTTCGCATACAGAGAACAGCAACAAGACACCAAATCTCAAGAGAAGAATTATTGCCTCCCTATCAGGAAAAACCAGACTTCTTCCAGACTTCGAGGAGCCACAGGAATTGATTTACAAGATGAGGAGGGGAAGGTGACAATAACCAGAAAACACCCCTATTTTTGAAAGGAATGTTTGAATCATGTATGAGATATATAATTATGCAGCAGGCTATTGCTTTTAAGGGTTAATCCTTTGTTAGCAAGGTGTGCTTTTGTGGCAGAGTGCAAAAAGCACCTGGATGTCCGTAATTCTTTGCTTTTTATTGTCTTTTATTGTCCTAACTTTGATTGTCCAAATTCTTATTTTCCAAATTTTTATTACTATTTTATTACTATTAAACGTCTAAAATTTTGATACAAGTGATTGGCATTTTCCACAGGCAGCAACAACAAACAAGAACAGAAACCCAACCATAGCCTTCTCTCAGCTGTCAAGCACTTTCCCCTTTGGTGTAGTTATGGTCACAGCCGGCAGGGGCACTGTTGACTCCCAGGCAAGCAGGTGTGATAATTCTCCCGCAGCTGCAGGGGGCGCTGTGGTTGCTTCTTTATGTGGGTAATGGTGGGCACAGCCAGAGTAAGATACTGAAAAGGGGCTTCCTTTACAACCTCACAGGGGCAGCCGGTCCAGGTGCCCCTCCAAATAGCGAAATTAGCTGTAGCATTAACCTTGGAAGCAGTAAGCTAGAATGGCAGAGGCAAGCAGACCCCGGGGTGGCAAACAAAATGTAACAGAAACTCTGCAGCTGTAGCAGGAGCCACAGGGTGTCCCAGCAGGCAGGAGGTGAGGAGTTACAGTGTAGCAAAAAACTCAGAGCAGTGGCAGAGAAAGGGTGGGGCTGGGGCAGCAGCAGCCAGGCTCCCAAACATGGTCGGGAGAGGTTCCCTTGGAGGGGGGAGGAGCACTGGGTTTTCCCCTGAGGCACCTGAGTAGATGGTGAGGGTCCTTTCCAGTGAGGTAGGGTGTTAATAAGGTCCCAGTCCAATGGCTGCTCTTATGAGCAGAGCTTCATTCATGGTAGAAAACAGCAGGAGATGGAACCCCGCAGTGGTGGCAAATTCTTCCCACAGCGACTGCAGCCTGTCTCCCCTTCCATCCCAAGAGCAAGAGACAAGCCGAGCCCATCCCCTCACCCCCCAGCCAAAATCTCTGCCCTTCCCAAGAGAAAGCTCCCCAGCTAAGATAGTGCCTCCAGCTGCACCCCTACCCCTACCCCTACCCCTACCCCTTCCCCCCGCCCCCGGCTACATCCATTTGTCTCTCTTAAGTACCGGTCGTTATTGTCTCTTAGCAACAAATGGGACAAAATTCCAAACAGCGAGAAAAAAAAAAAAAAAAAAAAAATCCTAACTTTCAACACCCATATAAAGAAAAAAAAGTGTATTTCTTACAATCACCCTTTATTTATAGCTACTGTATTGCCTGAAGCATGACACGAAAGGAAATGTGACCAGTTTCCTCCACTTACCTTTCTTGTCAATAGACTTTTACGCCTCATTCCGCAAGCCTCTAACTGAAGACGCCCTCGCAATGCCAATTCAATTAACATACAGCCACGCAATCCCGAAGAGATGCAATCATTCCAAAAGGATGTGTAACCCTGTGAAGAATGAAAGGCAGTAAGATATTTCCATTTCCACCTGAAAGCAAATAGAAAATGAGGCTTACTGAATTCTCTAAATAGTTCTCTGGCCTTCATACACTATCATCACTAGACAACTACCATTCTTGTACTGAAACATGAAAGAGAAAACAGACTCACCCACTATTAGTTTTGACACTTGGTCTCTGCTCTTTAAAAGAAGGGAAACTTCAGGAAAGAGATGCAAAACAAACCAGCAAGATATCAATAACTGGGACATATAAAGTGTAGTTTATACATAGTCAGAAGACCTCCATGGTCTGCAGGGGCACGGCTGCTTCACCATGGTCTTTAGCACAGGCTGCAAGGCAATCTGCTCCAGCACCTGGAGCAGCTCCTCCCCTTCCTTCACTGACCTTGCTGTCTGCAGAGTTGTTTCTCACATACTCTCACTCCTCTCTGGCTGCAATTGCTCTCATGAAGTTTCCTCCCTCCTTCTTAAATATGTTATCACAAAAGTGTTACCACCATTTCTAATTGGCTCAGCCTTGGCCAGCAGCAAGTCTGTCCTGGAGCCAGCTGACATTGGCTCTGCTGGACATGGAGGAAGCTCTCAGCACTTCTCACAGAAGCCATCCCTGTAGCCCCCTGCTGCCAAAACCTTGCCACACAAACCAAATACAGTTGTTCTAATATGGACTGCCAAACTTCAAGCTACATTTGTTCTTTGAACCACACTACTACACTTTTTCAACTATATTTTTATATACAGTTTTGCCATAATGGGCAAAAAGTCCTTCATAACAATGCTTAAGCCATTAACCGTAACATTACAGTCTCTCAAAAGAGTAGCAACAGTTAAATATTAAAAAACATGCAAGAACAGTATCTAAGACAAAACAAAATATTGATAAGAAATTATTTGGTTTTTGAGAAATGACTGTGAAAACACTTCTTACTGTTATAGATGAGTAAATGGTTGGCTCTCACAATTAAGGGGTAAACTTTATATGTATGGTAAAAGAAGTTTTATAAATGTATAGTTATGTTACTGCAATGTGCTCCCCCCAGTATGTGTTATCATGGGATGGTCTTGGTAATCCGGGGATTTGGGAAGGTTGGCTTGTTACTATGGCAACACCTGACCTCGAATCAGAATGTAAGAAAGTGACTTCTACCACTGGACAGCAAGGTTGACTGACAAGGCTAAAGGAGGGGCTAGAGATATAAAAGGCAAAGCATCCATCTTGAAGTTGAGCCAGCCATGTGGTGGGCAGTCACAAGGGCAGTTCTCAGGCCTGCTTTTCCTTATTTAGTCCTTTTGTTGTATTTTTGTTAAGGTTTAATAAACCCATTAAATTTTTTAAATGAGCAGTCGTTTCTCACATTACAATCCAGAAAGACTTTGTTATAAATAACTATGAAGTTGGTGGCTTTCGCAAATTATTATTAATCACAACAATTTTGATATAGTACAGTTCGTAATCACTTTTAACTGCTTTTGATATAGTATAATTTGTCAGCTTTTTGTGGCCAATGCCCTGGCCCCTGTGTAGCTCATATCCTTAGAACATCATTTATGGATGATATTTTAGTTTGTAGACAGTGTGATAAACATATATTATAGTTTTAGCTTTCCCAAATATTAAAGTGGATGCTATGTATTGTGCATTATAATGTTAACTTTTGCAGAAGTAGCTGTAGTTGTGAAATAATAACTAATGCTTTTATTTTTGTAACTAACTGACAATAATGAAAATAACTCAGACATTTGTGAAATAGCTGATGTTGATTTAAAGTACTTGTGGTAAACTTAGAATAATGAAAATAGCTAAAACCATCTGCATGGTCAGATAACATTTAAGGAATGGATGTGATGAGGACCCCTGCTACTGACCCTTCGACTATCAATAATTGTTGTCTGCTGAAACCACAGAACAGGGGGCCTTTGTGAGGAAGTGACACATGACCTGCAAAACCACATCCATGATTACTGCACGTGCTCTAAAAAGGCGGGTCAGCGGTCGAACCAAGCTAAAGAATTCCTGGAACATGTAAACGAGTTCAAAGAAATGTTTAAATATGTATACACTTTATGAATATGTATTTAACCAATGCAATAGAAAAAATATATAAGAAGAGTTGCTATGGTTAGCTGATGTGCCTCTGGCCATCGCCAAGCACCCAGCACTGTTATTTTGTCCCATATTATCCCTTATTAAACTTTTAAAAATATTCAAGAGTGAGGTTTGTTTCTCACACTTTCCAAAACTCCCATGTTGTTGCATCTCTGTGAAAGCATCCACTTTGTGCATCTTTGGAGAAAAATTCAGTAAAAAAAAAGACTCCTTTTCATAAAAATTATCCTAACCAGTAGCAAAGACTCACTTAAATAAAGGGCAATACAATGTTATTCTTTTTGCAAATAAAAGCTGCCAATGTATAGAGATATCAGATGCATACATCTGAAGTCTGTTAAACACAAACCAGTCACTAATTCACAGAATTCACAGAATGACAAGGTTGGAAGAGACCTTAAAGATCATCGAGTCCAACCCATGCCCTAACACCTCAACTAAACAATGGCACTGAGTGCCACATCCAGTCTTTTCTTAAACACGTCCAGGGATGGTGACTCCACCACCTCCCTGGGCAGACCATTCCAGAACTTTATCACCTCTTCTGTAAAAAACTTCTTCCTAATATCCAACCTATATTTCCCTTGACGCAGCTTGAGACTGTGTCCTCTGGTTCTGTCAGTTGCTGCCTGGAGAAAGATACTGTCACTATAGGACACATAAGAACACAAGCGCACACTGCTGCTCTCCAGGTGAAGAAAAAAGGGAAGTTCATTTTCTGACTCCGACATTTATAGTTTTCCAAAAGTGAAAGTGGATTGGAGGGTGACAGTGCCACCTCTCCAATGACACTGGACAAACCAACAATCCATTAAATTTCTCCTCCTCCATAAAAGAATGCAAAACAATGAGTTATTTACAAAAAGTGTGTGAGAAAGTTTGTTACAAGAATGTCAACATCAGAAGGCTTGGAAAATCTTAAAAATCAGGGCGACATCTCACCCTTTTCCATTTAAAAAAATAAAAAAAGAAAAGAAAATGAACAATGTGAAAAAGAAAACATGAACAATGTTCAGTGTCCATTTGCGGAGGAATTATCGGTGATCACTCATGTTGTCTGCATCCCAGTCATCACGCAATGATTCACCTGCGTGATGCCTTTCAGTTTGGTCACGGTTTCCATCTTGCCTGTCGGCCGGATTCTGTCTCTGCGGTCGCAGGTCAGGGCAAACACACTTCAAAGGTACCCAGCATACCCCAGTATCTGTGGATACACAAGCATACCTGCGCCCCAAAGCGATAAGGTCATAGGGACCTTCCCACTGTTTGGTGACTAAATTCCGCACCCAAATCTTCGCTCGAGGCTGATGTGCCTCGTCCACAGCCTGCAACGAGAGATGATGATTCAAAATGACAGGATTATTTGACTTCTGCGGCACAGTGAGATGATTGATTGTGCACAAAGCTTTTGCCAACCGACTGTGCAGGGTTTCACCCTGCATTCCCCATTTTTGTTTTTGAAGAATCTGCTTCAGAGTACCATGAGCGCGTTCTATAATAGCTTGACCAGTCGGAGAATGAGGGATACCAAACTTGTGTGAGACACCCCACAACTGCAGGAGCTGCCGCACCTTCTGCAATGCGTGAGCAGGACCATTGTCGGTTTTCACAGCAGAAGGTATGCCCAGAACAGCAAAGGCCTGCCTCCAGTGGGCGAGGACATCACGGGCCTTCTCCCCAGTGTGAGCCGAAGCCCACATCACAGAGGAGAACGTGTCCACTGTGACATGCACATACTTGAGCCGGCCAAACTTGGCAATCTGGGTGACATCGGTCCGCCAAAGCTCCAAGGCCCTAAGGCCTCTGGGGTTCACCCCTGCCGGCAAAGGTGGAGCAAGTGCGTGGCAGTCGTCACACGACTTAACAATGTCATGAGCCTCAGTTGGTGTCAGCTGAAACTGCTTCTGCAGGGTATGTGCGTTTTGGTGGAAAAACCCATGTGATGCCTGGGCCTGTGCGAGTGTATCAGGCTGAGGCGCTACCCACGCTGGGTTAGCCAGCTTGTCAGCCCTCGCGTTACCTTCCACTATAAAGCCTGGCAAATTGGTGTGACTCCTCACATGCAGAACATAGAATGGATGAACCCGGGCCTGAATGGCACACCACAAGGTCTTCAGCAAATGAAACAAGGCAGGATTACCGACCTCCTTCAAAACCAAATGACCCAACCGCTGTCGACCACATAGGCGGAATCTGTGACCAAGTTGAAAGGTTCCTGGGAAAATCTCTCAAATGCCATGACAGCAGCCCTCAATTCAACCAATTGGGCTGACCCATCCTCATGACCTTCCAGAACCTGCCACTCAGATCTGTCCCTCCAAGTAACAATGGCCTTTCCTGTTTTCCCTGAACCATCAGTGAAGACAGTGGGTCCTTGCACGGGTTCCTGGCTATTTTTGGGCCACAAAGAGATTTGTGTGAATTTTGCCATATGCAGTAGCCTATGGCTGGGCAGATGATAAATGATCCGCCCTGAAAAGTTTTCCAGAGCACTCTGCAGGGACACACTGTTTGCAAAGCTCCAGTCAAAATCCTCCCGTTGCACCGGGAGTATGATTTTTGCGGGATCCGCACCCATCAATTGCAAACACCGTTGCCGGCATTTGATTATCAAGTGAGCAATCAGCTCAAACAATGCAGTTGCCATCTTCTGCAGCTGATGGGGCAGGAAACCCCATTCCAAGATGTGCAAGGAATTGGACCATTTGTCACTCCATTGGCCAATGATGCCTGTGGGATGCGAATCATGAGTGGTGATGAACACTGACATCAACGGAGGGATCAATGCGATAAACTTGGCAAGCTGAAACAGCTCACTGAACCACCTCCAGTGCCTTACGTGCCTCAGGGGTCAATGTGCAAGGCGACTTTAGATCAGAGTCTCCTTTCAACAAATCATACAGAGGAGACAGCTGTGCGTCGGTTAGTCCCAAGTACAGACGTAAACCAAGTGATGACACCTACCAATTTCTGAGCATCATTCAGTGTCTTCACAGAATGCACAAATTGCACCTCCTAGTGACGGATTGTCTGTTCCAGAATTTTGACCCCCAAATACTTCCAAGGTGGTTATTGTTGAACCTTTTCTGGAGCCACCAGCAGTCCATGAGCATGCAAAGCATCGAGCAACCGAGGCTGAATCCTCAGCAGCTCATCCTGGGTGGATGCAGCCACCAAAATGTTGTCCATATAATGATACAGACGTGCATCAGGAAACTGCTTGCGAACTCCAGACAAGGCACGGGCCACATACCATTGGCATATGGCCGGAGAATTGCGCATGCCTTGGGGCAAAGTCCTCCATTGATGTCTGTGCAGGCTCAGCCTAGTTAATCGCTGGCACTGAGAAGGCAAATTTTGGTCTGTCATCAGGATGCAAAGGAATAGTAAAGAAACAATCCTTCAGATCCACAATGAGGACCGGCCAGTCTGTGGGAAGCATGGTAGGTGATGGCATGCCCAACTGCAATGTTCCCATGCTTTCCAGCACGGCATTGATCTTTCGGAGGTCTTGCAACAACCTCCATTTCCCAGATTTCTTTTTGATGCAGAAGACAGGAGTGTTCCAGGGACTGGTAGAAGGCTCCTCCAGATGACTCTAGTCCAACTGCTCCTGCACCAGATTCCGAAGGGCGACCAATTTATCTTGAGGGAGGGGCCACTGCTTCTCCCAGACAGGCTTGTCCACCAGCAACGTATAGGAGGCGTAGGACACTCTGCGCCCCTTATCGCAGTGGCCCTCATCAAAAACCGGTCCCGATGCGCACCCCCCAGGCAGACAGGACATCCCTCCCCCAGAGGTTAGCAGGAGTAGAAGTAACATGAGGCCTAATCCAGGGCATCTGTCCCTCTGGGTTTGCGACCAGCACGGGCCGCTGGCTCACGTAGCACTGCGACGTCCCTCCCAGGCCTGCGACAGGTGTCTCCACCAGATTCAGGGGCCACTCCAGGGGCCAGGTCACAAGGGAGAGAACCGTGACGTCAGCACCGCTGTCGAGAAGTCCGTGGAGGCGGATCTCTGACAGCTTCGCACCAGTGATGGACAGGGTACACAGTATCTCAGGACAGTTTTTGGTCAGGACAGCAGTCCAGTGAACTTGAGGCGGCCCAGTGGATCCAAAGCCACTCGCTCCATGCGACTAGTCAGCTGTCCTGAGAACAGAAGACTTAAATGGCACAAGTTGAGCATTTCACATCCCTTTCAGGATCGTGATGGGGGGGTGGGTGTGGAGACCATTGCACAAATCTGCCCTGTGAAATCTGCATCAATGAGTCCCAGGTGCACAATGATGCCCTGAAGGGTGGCACTAGATCTCCTCATAAGGAGAGCACTCATGCCCCCACCCAAGGGACCAAAGGCATCCAGGGGAACCTTGTGTATTTGACAAGATTCTAAAACAACTGTTGCTGCAGTGCAGACATCCACACCTGCTGATCCGCGGGTGCTGGCTGCAAGCCAGCAAAGCAGACCTCCATCGGCTCCGGGGTCTGGAGAGAAGCTTGTGTCTGGGTGAGCTTCTCCTTCGTGCTCCGCTTTCCATTTCCTGAGCCCGGCAAAGCCTGGCCATTAACATGAACAGTCGCCTTGCAGACATTGGACATGTGATTCGGCCTTCCACACCGACCACACAAGAACATGGGAAATTTGACCTTCAGCGCTTTCTTCCCCCACTTCTTGCCAACCTGCGCATTCCCCTGCTGTGGCCGCCTGCCCTGCGGTGCCTCCCAGACTGGCTGCACAGCGGCAGCCACAGCAGCCAACTTCTGACCCAGGGGGACGATGTCCGCACAGGCCTCCGCCATCTGGGAGACAGTAGGATCATCAGGCAGAGCCTCTATGACCCTCTTACAATCATCATTGCAGTTACATCTCGCAAGGCTCGCAATCACAAGTCTCCTTTTCACAGGATCAGGCACCTGCCTCTCCACAGATGCGGTCAGCCTCACTGCAAATGCCATGAAAGGCTCAGCATCCCTCTGGACAACAGTCGCAAATGGCTGCTTTGAAGCAGCCATTTCAGGGTCTGAACAATCGCTGCAATGCCCAGCGTGTGGCACTGGTCAAGCACGAGGGGATCGAAGCCAACCTGCCCCTGAGCATCGGCATAATGTCCCGTGCCCAACAGCATGTCAGCGACAACCACACGCCTGGGGCCCTGCGGCCCCAGTGCAGCATTCTGCACCACCACGGCGGCCACCAAACGAGACCACTTGGTCTCAAAAACATCATATTGCACAGGGCCAAAAGGAGAATGTGCCACACTACAGATGTCGTGAGGCGTCAGGATGTCCTTAGCAACCCTTCAGAGCATCTGCATAACTTCAGCAGACCTCACACCAGGCTGAGCAACCGCATCACCGACTTCCTTCTCCAGTTTATACGAAAATAGGTTGATGGGTGTTATGAGTAACACCCCTGAGCACAGGGAAAGCCTGGGGACCCCCTGGCAAGGCCACAGCACCTGCTGTGTCCCGCCCCGTGGGCCCCACAGGGACAAGAGCAGATGACTGACTGGGACCCGGCTCAACACCACTCGCCCCTGCACCCCCTGCAGCACCAGCAGAGCCAGAGGATCCCCCTCCGCGATCCTGAGGATGCCGCGAGGAGGCAGGCTCACACATCTCGTCAGACTTAGTTTTGGCTTCTCACCAGAAATGCCCAGGGTCCCTCGGACGCACGGTCACCTGGCACAGGGGGAGCGTCCACAAATTCAACACAGAGGGGCCATGGCCCCGGGAACCCACTGGCCTCCCGCCAGCCGCGTCAGCAGTCGCGCTAAAGGTAAATACCTCAGCGCCCTGTCACGCCGCAGCCCCGGCAGAGGGTGCCGTGGCGGACGCAGGTGCAGGCACGGCTCGCAAGCCCGGCGCGGATTGGAACGAGACCGGCACGGGGACCTCCTCCCCCGACACAGGAGAGGGGCGGGGGGCTGAGAGAGGCGCGGCTCGCGGAGCCACGTCGCTGCGGGGCGGCACAAGAGAGTCCGGCAGGGCCCCTATGAGCGTCCGACCCGTGATGCGAGACCCCACAGCAGGCACCGACCTGCCGAGAGGAGCAGGGCGAGCAGCATGCCCACAGGAGCAGAGCCCGACAGAGCACTGACCGATGCCCCACCCCCGGCTGCTCCCACTGACTGCACATGCCCAGCAGGCTGCGCAGGCCCAGAGACGGGCGAAGTCGCCCCCCCCGACGACGAGCCCGACTCGGAGGCGGGCGAACCCGCCCCCGCCGCACTCAGGGGGAACTTAGTGGAAACACCGCAATTCGGACAAAGAGTTGTCACCGAATCAGACTCAAGCAGAGGCGGAGGCTGATCCAGAGGCTCCCCGCCATCCCCAAGCTCCAGGAAGGCACAAAGAGAGGGTGGACCCCCCCCCGCCCCGCCCCGCCCCGCCGCCCGCGCGGGGCGGGGCGGGACGAGGACGGACAGCCGACCCCACAGAGCCCCCAGAAGCCCACGGGGTCCACCCGCCAGACTCGGGTCCCGCTGGTCGGGAGCCCAATCCACCCCAGGGGAACAATCGCCACCCCCGGAGACGGACCCGTCCCCCAGTACACCGTCCTGGGGCAGGGGGGAGGGCTCCACATCGCACAGAAACTCAAACTCCCCCTCGTCCACGTCCGAGACAGAAGGGCCCCCCTGGGAACTCTGAGGGCTACAAGAACCCGACCCCTGCCAAAGCTCCTCACACTTTTTCCACTGCACCAGCAGCAACCCCACGTCCACGATGCAATCATCGAAGAGGGCCTCCATGAGGCGGACCCCCACGAGAGACCACACCTCCCTGGAGAACGCCTTCACAGGGTCCAAAAAGAACCCCTGCTCTCTGGCCCACAGAAACAGCCTCTCAAAATCACTCCAGAAAACGGAAACCTGTTTCCACTCCAGGACCTCCCTCCAGAGATCCAAAACGAGAGAATCCTCCTCGAAACCCACAGAGGTTGCCATCACCACAAGAACAGCAGGCAAAGCACCAAACGGGGGGGGAAGGACACGACCTCACTGGCAATCCGGACTGTGTTTCAGCCTAGGCTGCAGTACACTTCGGCGGTCACCAGATGTCACTATAGGACACATAAGAACACAAGCGCACACCATTGCTCTCCAGGTGAAGAAAGAAGGGAAGTTTATTTTCTGACTCCAAACCAACATTTAAAATTTTCCAAAACTGACAGTGGATTGGAGGGTGACAGTGCCACCTCTCCAATGACACTGGACAAACCAACAGTCAATCAAATTTCTCCTCCTCCATAAAAGAATGCAAAACAATGAGTTATTTACAGAAAGTGTGTAAGAAAGTTCGTTACAAAAATGTCAACATTAGATAGCTTAGAAAATCTCAAAAAATCAGGGCGACAAGATACCAACTCCCACCGGACTACAACCACTTTTCAGGAAGTTGTAGAGAGTGATAAGGTTGCCTCTCAGTCTCCTTTTCTCCAGGCTAAACAACCCCAGCTCCCTAAGTCATTCCTTATGGGGCTTGTGTTCCAATCCCCTCACCAGCCTCGTTGCCCTCCTCTGGACGTACTCAAGCATCTCAAAGTCCTTCCCAAACCAAAGGGCCCAGAACTCGACACAGTACTCAAGGTGCGGCCTCACCAGTGCCGAGCACAGGGGAAGGATGACCTCCCTGCTCCTGCTGGCCACACTGTTCTCGATACAAGCCAGGATGCCGTTGGCCTTCTTGGCCGCCAGATCACACTGCTGGGTCATGTTCAGCCGGCTATTGACCAATACCCCCAGGTCCCTTTCTGCCTGAGCACTGTCCAGTCACACTGCCCCGAGCCTATAATGTTGCAGGGAGTTATTGTGGCCAAAATGCAGGACTTGGCGCTTGGATTTATTAAACTTCATCCTGTTAGACTCTGCCCATGCATTCAACCATTCCAAGTCTCTCTGCAGAGTCCTCCTACCCTAAAACAGATTGACACACAATCCCAGCTTAGTGTTGTCTGTAAATTTACTAATGAAAGACTCAATCCCCTCATCCATGTCAATAAAGGTATTGAACAGAACTGGCCCTAGCACAGACCCCTGAGAGACACCACTGGTGACAGGCTGCCAGCTGGATGCAGCACCATTCACCACCACTCTCTGGGCCCGGCCATCCAGCCAGTTCTTAACCCAGCAAAGAGTGCTCCTGTCCAAGCCGTGAGCTGCCAGCTTTTCCAGGAGTATGCTGTGGGAGACAGTGTCAAAGGCCTTGCTGAAGTCCAGGTACACAACATTAACAGCTTTTCCTGCATCCACCAGGTGGATCACTTGATCATAAAAGGAGCTCAGGTTGGTCAAACAAGACCTACCCCTCCTAAACCCATGCTGGCTGGGTCTAATGCCCTGGTCATCCTGTAAGTTCTGTGTGATGGAACTCAATATAAACTGTTCCATAACCTTACCTGGTATAGAGGTCAGGCTAACCGGTCTATAATTTCCAGGATCCTCCTTCCCACCCTTTTTATGAATGGGCGTCACATTGGCCAGCTTTCAGTCATCTGGAACCTCACCAGTGAGCCAGGACTGCTGGTAAATGATGGAGAGTGGCTTGGCAAGCTCATCTGCCACCTCCCTTATCACCCTGGGATGGATCCCATCTGGCCCCAAGGATTTATGAATGTCCAAGCAGCTCAGCAGTTCTCTGACTGTCTCCTCTTGGATAATGGGGGGACCATTCTGCTCCCTGATATCATCGAGCAACCCAAGAGGACAGTTATCCTGAGGTCAAGTCTTCTCACTAAAAACCGAGTCAAAGAAGGCATTAAGCACCACTGCCTTCTCCTCATCTGCAGTAACCAAGTTCCCTTCTTCATCTAATAAAGAACAAAGGTTAGTCTTACCCTTCCTTTTACCATTAATATATTTATAAATCCATTTTTTGTTATCCTTATACAAAAGTCACCATTTTAAGTTCAAACTGAGCTTTAGCCTCCCTAATTTCTTTTCTACATACTCTAGCAACCCTCTGAAATACTACCTGAGAAACCTGACACTCCTTCCAAAGATAATACATCTTTTTTTTTTTATTCCTGAGTTCCTCCAAAACCTCCTTGCCCATCCAGGCCAGACGTTTGCCTCATTGACTTGTCTTTTGGCACACATGGACAGTCTGTCCCTGTGCCCTCAAGATCTCCATTTTGAAGCACGCCCACCCTTCCTGAACTCGTTTATTTTTAGGGACTACTTCCCAAGGAACTCCGAATAAGTCTCTTGAATAGGCCAAAGTCTGTCCTCCAAAAGTGCAATGTAAAAGTCTTACTAATGTTCCTCTTGACTTCACCAAATATTGAGAATTTTATATTTTCATGATCACTATGCCCCAAGCTGCCTCCAACCCCCACATCTCCTCCCAACCCATCTCTATTTGCAAATAACAGATCTAACATAGTCCCTCCCCTGGTGAACTCACCCGCCAGCTGCGACAAAAAAAGTTGTCCTCCACGTACTCTAAAAATTTACCAGACTGCCTTTTTTCAGCTGTATTGAGATCCCAACAAATGTCCGACACGTTGAAATTGCCAAAAAGAGCAAGGGCAAATGATCCAGAAATATTCTCTAACTGCTTATAGAATGAATTGTCCACCTCTTCTTCCTGGCTGAGTAGATGATAACAGACTCCCAGTAGGATGTCAGCCTTATTGGCCTTCCCCCTAATTCTTGCCCATAGGCATTCAACTTCGTCATCATTAGTTTCAATACCTATGGTGTCCAAAGCCTCCCTGTCCTGGATTGCAAGATATGTGTGTTGTGGAAGGGGCTAACAGCGGGCCTGTTAGCTAAAGGAGCGAGAAGAAGCTGAGAAGTAAGAAGAAGCTGAAGAAACCTACTTCTGTCCTGGCAGCATGGGTGCTTCAACTCAAGGAGGGAAACACTAAATGAGGGAGTTCCACTAAAGTGAAGGTAGCCTCAGCCTCCCATGACCGAGCTGCTGGGTATGATCTGTCAGATCCCCTTGAAGGAACCTCTACTATGTATGCCCAGGAAAGTAATAATAACCAGAGCTTGAGGGGCCCTGCCTCTAGCCAGGGAGAGGCACGGGAAAACCGGATCTTCTGCACGGTGTGGATCCGATGGCCTGGCACATGAGAACCACAAAAATATGATGCCTTAGTTGATACTGGTGGGCAGTGTACCCTAATGCCATTGGGACATGTGGGGGCAGAACCTGTTTCCATTGCCAGGGGGATCACAGCAAATGACCCTGTTGGAAGCCAAGGTGAGCCTGACTGGGGAGTGGCAGAAGCATCCTACTGACCGGCCCAGAGGCCCCGTGTATTCTAGTCATAGACTTCCTCTGGAACAGCTATTAAAAAGACCCAAAGGGACTCAGATGGGTTTCTGGCATAGCTGCTGTAGAGGAAGAAAACATTAGCCAGTTGAACCCCTTGCCTGGACTATCAGAAAACCCATCTGCAGTAGGACTCCTGAAAGTGGAAGAAGAACGGGTACCAATTGCCACCTCGACAGTACACCGCCAGCAGTATCGAACAAATTGAGATGCCGTGATCCCCATCCACAAAATGATCTGTGAGCTGGAGAGCCAAGGGGTGGTCAGCAAGACCCACTCACCCTTCAACAGTCCCATCTGGCCTGTGCACAAGTCTGACAGAGAATGGAGATTGACTGTCGACTATCGTGGCTTGAATGAAGTGACTCCACCGCTGAGCGCTGCTGTGCCGGACATGCTGGAACTCCAGTACAAGCTGGAGTCCAAGGCAGCAAAGTGGAATGCCTTTACTGACTTTGCTAATGTGTTTTTCTCCATTCCTCTGGCAGCAGAATGCAGGCTTCAGTTTGCTTTCATCTGGAGTGGCATGGAGTACACCTGGAACTGACTACCCCAGGGGTAGAAGCACAGCCCCACCATCTGCCATGGATTGATCCAGGTGGCACAGGAAAAGGGTGAGGCTCCAGAAAACCTTCAATACGTCGATTGTTGCAGTGTGATGCCATTTCCTGTTTCACCTATCCCAACCCCCTCAGGTGTGCCAGCCTTTCCCCTCCCCCCTTTTGCCCTCCTGCCTAAGAGCTGTCCATCAATCTTAACATTCCAGCAAGGCGTCGTGTGGTTGGCAGATGCTCCTCTGGTCTGGATTCACTGGCCTGTCCTAGCGTCCATATCCCTTGAGCCTTCCCCTCCTCACACCTGGTTGGCCCTCACCTGTCCCTCCCCTCCCCCTGTTCCCGGGGCTTAAAAGGACACGAGACCATGCGGCCGGGTTATCTATCGGTGAGCTGTTACCACATTCAGAGGTCTACCACACTGAAATAAAACTCTGGATTAAGACTCTACGATAGAACCTGCTCCTTTTCTCTTCACTGTTGCCTGAACCTTTTCCACCAAAGGTAAACTGAGTTCCTACTTTGCCTGGATTTGTTCCGAGTGCCAAGCTGCAGCACCCAACCGGCCAAAGGTATCTCTGCAGTGAAAACACCACAGCTGCAGCCTTTGGTCCAGCAGCGAGAGCTAGACGAAGCCAGGCACCCCACACCCGGAAACTTCGGGATCAGTATTTAATATATTGGCGCCCAATGTCAGGCTGCTCGAATCTGCAGCCCCAGAAGGAATCTCAGAACCTTGGAAAAGCGTTATGGCAGCTTTTGCTTCCGCTGGAAGAGCTGTGATTGCACAGCTCTCCAGAGAGACTTTGGGACTGAACCCACAAGAAACCTCGAGGAACGCATTGCGCCTTTGGAAAAACAGCTCCTTTCTGGTGAGCGAATTTTCCAGGGGAGAATAGGGGAGCCCCTCCTGCCCAAGGGGTCCTATTCAGTGAAGAGACCAGCCTGCCTGACTTTGACAGCAACAGCTTCGATTTCGGTGAGTATTTCTGCTCCTTGGGGGGGGGTAGAAGCTCAAAATCCATCTCTGCCGTGAGACGTGTCCTTTTTTGCTCTTGCATCTAGGCTGCGCAGCCCTGCGGAGCTAAGGCGATTTATTCCGTGTAAAGCTTTAACTCTGCAGCGTGCTTTCGCGGCTTTTAGAATTCACGCCGGCTCGGAGGAGCGGGACGGCTCTGCCTGCCCCTCCCCCCGGCGCGGCAGCGCAGACTGCTCTCTCTCGGTGCGGGGGGGGGGGGGGGGGAGCTCTCTCGGCGCGGGGAGGGGCTGCATTCTCGCGCGGGGGAGGCCTTGTCTGTCTCTCCACGCAGCCGGGGCGGGTCCCGACTCCCTGCTGCTGCTGCCGCTGCCGCGGCAATTTTAAAAGCAGTGTATACAGCTGCATTGTGAAAGCTTTCGCATCGTTATCGCTTTTTAACCGTGGTCTTTTTTAGAAATCGGTAGCTGATTTTGGCTTTGCATTCGGTCGGCGGGACTGTGTTCTGTGCCATTTACATCTAAGATGGGCTCAAAATTAAGCACAGCACAAAAAGGAGTGTATTATATTACTGGAATTTTAGTTAGTGCAAATGTAAAGTTCTCTAAAGGAAAATTGAAACAGTTTATAAGGTGGCTTTTTCTACACTTCCCACAAACTTCTCCTGAGGAAGTCCACAATATTCAATTTTGGGACAAAGTAGGGCATGAATTGATAACCTTGGGACAGTCTGGGAATACATCCTCAGCTAAATTTGTGTTCTGGAGCTTACAAATTCGGACAGCATTGCTCAAACAAAGGGAATTGGAGAAAAAGCCAAATGATGAGCCATGTACCTCTGCTCTCTCTGTTTCTTCCCATTCCAGCCCTAAACCTCTTACCCCAAAACTTGGTATTTTAAAGAGAGCAAATCCTGCTCATGTGCTGGGAAGTTGACTCCCTGAGCACGTTAAAATGCCTGAGTCCACAAGGCCCTGGCCAGGTCTCGTGGAAAACTCCCCAAAACCCTCTTTCCCCTGCTCTGAAACCCAGAGCACGTGTTAGCTTTTCAGAGAGCAGTGATACCCAAAATGGCCCCCAGTGCCTAGGGGGTACCCAAGAGGGAGGATGCCACGTGGCACCCTCCCAAACCTGGTCGTCTTCTTCCCACGATCCCCCTGAAGATCCCAAAATTCCTTCCCGATCCCCCTCCCCTCCTGTTCCTTGTGAAACCTTCCCTCCCCCTCCCTCACCTGCTCTACCCTCAGCTCTGCCCCTCTACTCCTCCCAGGGGGTGTCTGCCAATGTGACGTCACCATGTGTACCCGCCCCCTGTTCCCACAGTATCCCCGCCCCCTGTTCCCACAGTATCCCCGCCCCTTTCCTTCTCCCTGTCTCCGCCCCCTGTTCCCATTGCATCCCCGCCCCCTCCTCGGGTTCCCACGGTGGGGGCACACCCACTGCATGTCCCCAAACCTGCTTCTGCTTTCCCAGTAATTCCCATGCAAGGGATACAGGGCAGGAAGCGGCAGACCCAATACAGGGTCCCACTCTGTCATTCGCCCCTGTTTCGTATCAGCCTGCAGTACAAGGAGGAGCAGCCCAAACTGCTAATTGGAGTTCCTTTGGATGACAATTGATTAAAGAGATCTGTAAATCCCACAAGGAGTATGGCCCACACAGTCCATATATCTGTGGCCTTTTAAATTCTGAATTGAGTAGGACTGTGGTAATCCCGCATGATTTAAAACAGCTTTTCTCATGCCTCATGACCTCCACAGAATTCAAATTATGGGAATTAGCATGGAAACAACTGTTTAAGGAGGCTCTCCCAGGCTTGCATGCTGATCCAAACACAGCGAAAGATGTTAATGGCATGCCAATTACCATTGAGCATCTCTCCGGTGAAGGCCAATGGTCTTCATCCTCAATCCAAGCTATTGTAATTCCTGTAGAAACACTCAAGAAAGTAAAGGAAGCAGCTGAAAAAGCATTCTTTTCCCTCCAACCTGAGGGGCCTTTTGAGCCCTACAGTAAGATCAAGCAGCTGCCATCAGAGCCTTTTCTGAAATTTGTCGAAAGGTTAACTAGAGCCATTGAAATCCAAGTTAAAAAAGAGAATGCAAGGGAAGAGGTTTTAGAGGAAATGGCATTTACAAATGCAAATGAACAGTGTCAAGCGGCAATTTTGAGCCTTCCTCTCGAACCGCCCCCTACACTAAAAGATATGCTTCTAGTCTGTAACAGGAAAGTGCCTCTGATGAGTGTTGCTGAAGACACCAGACCAAGGCTGCTGCCAAGACCACCTCAGCGTGTCGCTGTTGCCAGACCTGCGCCCATTCCCTCAGCACAGCAGTACCCTGGGCAGCAGTGAAGACCAGCAATGGTTGACCCCACAAAGCCATGCCTGCTTTGCAATAACCTTGGGCACTGGAGTAACCAGTGCCCCCTGAAAAGGCAATTTGATGAATTTAGAAATGGCACGGGAGGGAAATTAGAAACACTCCCAGGGGGTCAACAACAACAAAAAAACTAGAAGGGGAGCGCCGGCCTGCCAGGTGTGCAGACATAAAAAGAGCAGGCCAAGGGAATAAGGGAACCAAAACAAACCAAGCGCGCGGTAATATTACTATTTCTGTAAGTGAAGCAGATGCTTCAAAGACCACGTCTGCAGGTCCACTGTTGACGGTGCAACGAAATAACCTTTGTTATGATTTAGGTGAACCTATGTTAACCACGTCTTCTGTCAATGAGCCTTACAGGTTGCAGCTGACAGAATCACTCCACCTGAAAGACACGGACTGGCATTTTGTCTCTGTCAACCCAGAACAGAAGGGTACTTGGCATCGTATTCGCTGTAAGTACATTGTCATTGGGGACACCAAACACACACCACATGAGATTGAAATTGCTCCAGGAATGACAACATCAGATCCTGAGCAATTCGTTCTCGGGCTGCACTGTTTTCCACCCACCCCTGTTTCTTCCCAAAGGAAAAATTGTTGCACAAGCTATCCCTGTGCCGTTTTTGCCTGAAGGCACAAAAAAACAAGGGCCCACGGTTGCCCGGGTCCAAGTTATTGGGAGAGACAAACCCAAATTATGGTGTAATGTCAGTGGGGGTGGGGAGTCAAAACGCATTGAGATGCTTGTAGACACGGGTGCAGACTGGACAGTGATCCCAGCACAAGACTGGCCAGCACATTGGTCTTTGCAAAACGTTGCTGGTCACGTTCAAGGTGTAGGAGGCCTGCAATTGGCAAGACAATCCAAAAGCATCATCCAAATCTAGGGACCAAATGGACAATTGGCAAATATCCGTCCATTTGTGTTAGATTATTTGGAACCATTGTTAGGAAGAGATTTAATGGCCCAGTGGGGTGTCACAATTGATATTCCAGACTCTCCACAGGATTTTTGTACAGAGGTCATTGAACAACAGTGCCCCACCCAAAAACTAAAGTGGAAAACAGACGAACCAGTTGAGGTGAAACAGTGGCCGCTCAGTAAACAAAAAATAAAGGCGCTTGAGGAGCTAGTGGAAGAGCAATTGAAAAAGGGTCACATTGTGGAGACCACGTCCCCGTGGAACTCTCCAGTGTTTGTCATTCAGAAAGCTGACAAAAAGAGATGGCGGCTCCTCCACGACCTCTGACAAATTAATAATGTCATTGAAGATATGGGCTCTCCCCAACCTGCTATGCCATCCCCAACAATGCTTCCCCAGGATTGGAAATTAGCTGTTATTGATATAAAAGATTGTTTTTTCAATATTCCCCTCCACCCTGACGATGCACTGCGTTTCGCATTCTCAGTCCCCACCATCAACATGGAAGCCCCTATGAAAAGGTACCATTGGACAGTTCTGCCTCAGGGCCTGAAGGTTTCTCCAGCGATCTGCCAGTGGTATGTCTCTTCCCTGCTTTCCCCAGTGCGTCCAGCTGCAGAAAAGGCCATCATCTATCATTATATGGATGATATCCTTGTGTGTGCCCCCAATGATGATCTACTCACACATGTGCTTGACCTAACGATCCATGCATTGATTGTTGCAGGGTTCGAGCTCCAGGAAAAGAAAATTCAAAAGATGTCACCTTGGAAATATTTGGGCTTAGAAATTGGAAATAGGACCATTGCTCCTCAAAAACTAGAAATCAATCCAAGGATCAAGACCCTTGCGTATGTCCACAAGTTGTGTGGGTCTTTGAATTGGCTAAGACCATGGCTCGGTCTGACTAACGAAGACCTTGCCCCTCTTTTCGATTTATTGAAAGGGGGAGAGGACCCAGGTGCTCCTAGGTCTATTACCCCAGAGGCACGGAAAGCTCTAGAAAAGGTTCAGATTGCAGTGTCCACAAGACATGCCAACCAATGTCAGCCTGACCTGCCATTCAAATTTATCATCTTAGGTAAGTCGCCATACCTCCATGGAATCATTTTCCAGTGGGAGGAAAAACAAACACCTAAGGCAAAGGAAACACCTAAAAAGGGCCAGGACAAGAGGGACCCTCTCTTGATCATAGAATGGGTTTTCCTCAGTCACAAAAGGTCCAAGAGAATGACAAAGCCTCAGGAGCTTGTAGCAGAACTGATCCGGAAAGCAAGGACCCGGATCAGGGAGTTAGCAGGATGTGACTTTGAGTGCATTCACATTCCAATTGAGTTAAAATCAGGTCAAAATACTATGCAAATATTGGAACAATTGCTTCCAGAAAATGAAGTGTTGCAGTTTGCTCTGGATTCCTACTCAGGACAAATTTCTGTAGAGCGGCCTGCCCACAAAATGTTCGAACAAGATGTTCAATTTACTCTGAAATTGAGAAGTGCTCAGAGTAGGACACCTTTAAAAAAGGCTCTGACTGTCTTTACAGATACGTCCGGGAGGTCCCACAAGTCCGTTATGACTTGGAAGGATCCTCAAACCCAGCAGTGGGAGACGGACATTGCTGAGGTAGAAGGTTCACCTCAGGTTGCTGAATTGGCTGCTGTTGTTAGGGCTTTTGAAAGGTTCTCAGAACCATTCAATCTGATTACGGATTCTGCATATGTGGCAGGAGTAGTATAAAGGGCAGATCAAGCAATACTGCAAGAAGTGTCTAACATCGCACTTTTCAAATTGCTCTCAAAACTTGTAAAGTTAGTCACTCACCGGGAGCAACCATTTTATGTGATGCACGTCAGGTCAGACACCGACTTGCCAGGGTTTATCGCTGAAGGCAACAGAAGGGCAGATGCTCTTGCTGCACCTGCAGTGATGGCCACTCTTCCAAATGTTTTTGAACAGGCAAAAATCAGCCACCAGCTTTTCCACCAAAATGCACCTAGCCTGGTTCATCAGTTTCACGTCACTCGAGAACAGGCCAAAGTGATTGTGGACACATGCCCCAATTGCCAACAACATGCACTCCCTACAATGAGTGCAGGAGCAAACCCTAGGAGTTTGAACAGTTGTGCACTGTGGCAAACAGATGTTACACACATACAGTCATTTGGATGGCAGAAATACGTTCATGTTAGTGTAGATACCTTTTCTGGAGCGGTCTATGCCTCTGCCCACACAGGAGAGTCATCTAATGATGCCATTAAGCACCTCTTACAGGCTTTTTCTTTCATGGGCATCCCCAAGGAATTGAAAACTGATAATGGGCCTGCCTATAAATCCAAGGAATTCAGGAGCTTCCTGCAGCAATGGGGAGTAGAGCACAAAACTGGCATCCCCTACTCCCCTACAGGTCAAGCCATTGTAGAAAGGACTCACTGCAATATTAAAAGAGTCCTGGACCAGCAACAACAGGTTCTGAAGGTGGAACCCCCCCACATCCGATTGTCCAGGGCACTGTTCACAATAAATTTTCTGAATTGTTCCTCTGACAGCCCGAACCTGCCCATCCTATGCCACTTTGGGGGGAGCAGTCGTATGTTGATGAAAGAAAAGCCTCCGGTTTTAGTAAAGGACCCTGAGACTTGGAAGACAGTGGGACCTTACAAATTGGTTACTTGGGGACATGGATACGCCTGTGTGTCCACCCCCTCTGGGTTAAAGTGGGTTCCTTCCAAATGGGTAAGGCCCTATGTTCCCAAGGTCTCAGAGAAATCGACAGAAGCGCCTCAGGTTGCTAATGCTTCCTGGAGAAGGAAACGCCGTATGCATTCTCTGGAGGAAATTCCATTTAAGCCTCCTATCTGGAATAGTTTGTAATATGTTTGTCTTAAGTTCCTTGTACCAGTTTAGATCCCACGGTTCGCGTGTAGCCTCGAGACGCCATGAGACCAAGCCTGCTCCTCGTCCTACTTGCGATCATCCCACCAGTGATCTCCTGGATAGTCCCTCAGCCCAAAGCACGTATGGATTACCTTGGCAAAAGACTTCGGACATCAAGAGAGAAACTGACGACTGGCTGAGTGGACTGTTCAAAGGCTGGGGACTCTCGGGCTGGTTGGGATCTATTCTGAAAACTGTATTTTTAGTATTGTTTGTATTAGTTATCGTTGTTGTAGTTGTTAGCATTGTTTTTGGATTAGTCAAACGCATGGTTCTCAAGTTGATTTCAAGCTCATCTCCCCCTCCTGAAGTTTACCATTTGGAAGCCCTTAGTGCTCCAATGAATGACACGGAACCCTTATTGGAAAGCACTGAACCTCCCGTAGAGGAGGAACCGATTTACCAACCATGGTTTGGCAAGCATTCTGCACCACAAACCCAGTCCTCTTCTTTTTAAACAAAACTAGGGGGAGATGTTGCAGTGTGATGCCATTTCCTGTTTCACCTATCCCAACCCCCTCAGGTGTGCCAGCCTTTCCCCTCCCCCCTTTTGCCCTCCTGCCTAAGAGCTGTCCATCAATCTTAACATTCCAGCAAGGCGTCGTGTGGTTGGCAGATGCTCCTCTGGTCTGGATTCATTGGCCTGTCCTAGTGTCCATATCCCTTGAGCCTTCCCCTCCTCACACCTGGTTGGCCCTCACCTGTCCCTCCCCTCCCCCTGTCCTCGGGGCTTAAAAGGACACGAGACCATGCGGCCGGGTTATCTATCGGTGAGCTGTTACCACATTCAGAGGTCTACCACACTGAAATAAAACTCTGGATTAAGACTCTACGATAGAACCTGCTCCTTTTCTCTTCACTGTCGCCTGAACCTTTTCCACCAAAGGTAAACTGAGTTCCTACTTTGCCTGGATTTGTTCCGAGTGCCCAGCTGCAGCACCCAACCGGCCAAAGGTATCTCTGCAGTGAAAACACCACAGCTGCAGCCTTTGGTCCAGCAGCGAGAGCTAGACGAAGCCAGGCACCCCACACCTGGAAACTTCAGGATCAATATCCAATTGTCGATGACATCATTGTGTGGGGGAATGTGGCAATGGAAGTATTTGAGAAAGGAGAGAGGATCATCCAGATTCTGCTACAAGCCAGTTTCGCCACCAAGGAGAACAAAGTCAAGGGACCTGCCCAAGAGATCCAGTTACTGGGAGTAAAGTGGCAAGATGGACAGCATCAGATTCCCACTGAGGTCATCAACAAGATCACCATGATGTCTCCACCAACCAATAAGAAGGAAACACAAGCTTTCCCAGGTGCCATAGGTTTTTGGAGAATTCACATTCCTGAGAACAGCCAGATTGTGAGCCCTCTCTACCTGGTCACCCACAAAAATAATGATTTCCACTGGGGCCCTGAACAGCAGCAGTACTTTACAGAGATCAAGCAGGAGATCGCTCATGTGGTAGCCCTTGGTCCAGTCAGGACAGGACGAGAGGTGAAGAATGTGCTCTACTCTGCAGTGGGGAACAATAGCTTGTCCAGGAGGCTTTGGCAGAAGGTGCCTTGGGAGACTCGAGGCCGACCACTGGGATTCTGAAGCCGAAGTTACAGAGGATCCGAAGCCAACTACACTCCCACAGAGAAGGAAATCTTGGCTGCCTATGAAGGAGTTCAAGCCGCCTCGGAGGTGATTGGCATGGAAGCACAACTCCTGGCACCCCGACTACCAGCGCTGGGGTAGATGTTTAAAGAAAAAGTTCCCATTACCCACCACGCCACTGATGCCACATGGAGCAAATGGATTGCCCTCATCACACAGCACACCCGTATTGGAAACCTGAATCGCCCTGGGATTGTGGAGATAATAACAAACTGGCCAGAAGGTGAAAACTTTCATTTCACTGATGAAGAGGAACAAGAGCAAGTGACACGCTCTGAAGAAGCTCCACCATACTACCAATTGCCACCAGAAGAAACACACTACGCTCTTTTCACTGATGGTTCCTGTCGTAACGTAGGGATGAACCAGAAGTGGAAAGCAGCCGTATGGAGCCCCACATGACAGGTTGCACAAGCTACTGAAGGAGAAGGTAGATCAAGTCAACTTGCAGAACTCAAAGCCCTTCAACTGGCCTGAGACATTGCTGAAAGGGAGAAGTGACCAAAGCTTTACCTTTATACTGATTCGTATATAGTAGCCAATGCTCTGTGGGGCTGGCTGGAAGGGTGGAAAAAGGCCAACTGACAGCATAGACAAAAGCCAATCTGGGCTGCTGATGAATGGAATGACATTGCCACTCAGGTAGAAAATCTATCTGTGAAAGTCCATCATATAGATGCCCATGTCTCCAAGAGTCGGGCTAATAAGGAACACCAAAACAACGAGCAGGTAGATCTGGCAGCAAAGATAGAGGTGTCAAAGATAGACTTAGATTGGCAACATAAGGGGGAGTTGTTCCTAGCTTGATGGGCCCATGATGCCTCAGGTCATCAGGGCAGAGATGCCACCTATAAGTGGGCACAAGACTGAGGGGTGGATTTAACCATGAACAGTATTTCGCAGGTTATCCATGACTGTAAGACATGTGCTGTGGTCAAGCAGGCCAAGCAAGTGAATCCCCTATGGTATGGTGGGCGGTGGTCCAAATATAAGTATGGGGAGGCATGGCAGATTGACTACATCACACTGCCCCAGACATGACAAGGTAAGTGCTATGTGCTGACCATGGTGGAACCCACCATGGGATGGTTGGAGACCTACCGTGTGCCTCATGCCACTGCCTGGAACACCATCTTAGGCCTGGAAAAGCAAGTCCTGTGGAGACATGGCATCCCTGACTGAATCAAGTTGGACAACAGAACCCATTTCAAGAACAGCCTTATAAACACCTGGGCCAGAGAACATGGTATTGAATGGATATATCATATCCCCATTCATACACCAGCTCCCGGGAAAGTTGAATGGTACAATGGACTACTCAAGACTACCCTGGAAGCGCTTGGAGGGGGAACTTGTAGAAATTGGGAAATGAACTTAGCAAAAGCCACCTAGATGGTCATCACCCAAGGGTCCAGCAATCGAGCTGGTCCTGCCCAGTCTGAACCCTTGCACACTGTGGATGAAGATAAAGTCCCTATGGTACACATGAAAGGTATTTTAGGAAAGACTGTTTGGATTAATCCCACCTCAGGCAAAGACAAACCCATCCGTGGGATTGTTTTTGCTCAAGGACCTGGTTACACTTGGTAGGTAATGCAGAAAGATGGAGAAAGCTGTTGTTTATCACAGAGAAACCTAGTCTTAAGTGAGAACTGTGTGTAAGGTTTCATGGTGATGCAGATGGAAATAGAATAAGGGGTGGATAATGTCCTGGATTGCAAGATAAATGTGTATTCTATTTGACATCTGTTAGAGGTGTGGCAGTTATCTTCTGTTAATTGAGCAATTTTCATTATCTCTTCCACAAACCAATCCTCGCCCTGGGAAATATATTCTGTTAATGGGACATTGAGTCTCACTGCATGACTGATGAAAAATTACATCATCCTATTGTGAGATGCTCCACCCAGAGGGAAGAGCTAAACATTCATTCCTGGATATAATCTGAGCTTTGGGACACCAGGGCAGCCTTTTCCACTGGCTTCCCAGAGGAGCAGCCCTTTCCCACTGGATTTGGAGGAAGACCAGGCCTATCTACACCACCACTGGGTCTTCAGAGACAGACTACACCCTTCTATAGCATAACTGCTTCAACAGAACTACATCTGTCACTCCAGGAGGACTGCAGCCACCATTCCAATTCGACTGCTACCAACACCCTGACGCACATGGTGTCAGGTAATATTCTGACTCTGTCAGTGTTGTTTTGTATTACTGCATTGTTTTGGGGTTTTTTTCTTTTCTTCCCTGTTGGGAAGGATGAAAGTTGGACAAGAAAGTCTCACAGATATGTATGCTTGGCAGAAAGACTTTTGAATGTAGAATCTGAAGAAGGAATAGAAATGAAAGCAAGTTTTGATATAGAAGAAAAGAATTGCTAAGCCAGTCTTACTGGATAACCAAGGAGGCAAAGGGTATGTTAGTTAGAAGGGGTTTTTATGGCTTAGAGCAAAGGATAAACCCACCTCAAACAAGATTATTTTTTTACCAAGTAAAAAGATACCAAGGCAAACAAGTCTGCCAGTGTTGCAAGTAGAAAAAAGGTCTCAGAATTTTCCACTGCAAGAAAACTGAAAAACAACTTCTAGCTTAAACTAGCATACTAACTGTTAGTGATTGGAGTATAGTAACATGAATATGGTAATTATAGTAGCTATGATAGGCTATAGGTAAAACTTAAGGTATAGATTGGTTCTTCTGTATTAAGATGCTCTGCAAAGAAAATTATATAATGCATTGTAACCAAAATTGAAGGGTCTTCAGGCTTGTCTGCAGCTGGAGCTGGCACCTGTAAGCGCAGGTTTTGTCACCCATGACCCTGGACTGCTGTAACATCTTGGATACAATAAACTGCATCTTGAAGAGCCCCCTGGAGTCCCGCATCTCTCATTCAGGCTCTTACTCATCCCTATTAATGAACTGTTATTCCTGCTCCCATATCTTTGCCTGAGAGCCCCTTAATTTCAAAATTATAACAATTAGGAGAGAGGGGGTTTACATTTTCCATTTCTGGGGAGGCTCCTACCTTCCTTAAGCAGACACCTGTCTTTTCAAACCAAGACATTCCCTAATCTAAATGACAACCCCTTCACCTCTTCTCCCTTTCCTATCTCTCTTGAAGAGCTTGTAGCCATCCAGTTCAGCACTCCAGCCATGAGTCATCCCACCATGTTTCTGTGATGGCAATTACATCATAGCTCTGCTGTTGCACCATGGCCTCCAGCTCTTCTTGTTTATTGCCCACGCTGTGTGCATTAGTGTACATGAACCTCAGCTGGGCTGCTGATTTCACTCCTGTCTCAGGCTTACCACCCTTGGGCCTGCTTCCAGACAGCCCAACAGCATCCCCTTCCCCCTTCAAACCTAGTTTAAAGCCCTCTCAACAAGTTCTGCCAGTTCACAAGCTAAAAACCTTCTACCCTTAACAGAGAGATGGAGCCTGTCTGGTTCCAGTAGGCCAGGTGTCGTAACAGTTGCCCCATGATCAAAGAATCCCAAATTCTGCCAATGGCACCAACCCTTGAGCCACTTATTGATAATGTGAGCTCTCCTATTTCTATCACCGGTTTTCTCAACCACCAAAGGGACTGAGGAAAAGACTACTTGTACCCCTGTCCTATCAACTACTTGTGCCAATACCCTAAATTCCCTTTTAATTGCCCTGACACTCCTCTTTTCAATCTCATCACTACCAGCCTGGAGTATCAGCAGTGGGTAATAATCAGAGAGCTGAATCAGCCCAGAAAGTTTCTCAGTAATGTCCCATACCCAGGCCCCAGGGAGGCAGCAGACCTCTCTGTGGGGTGGTGTGGGATCTCAGCACATCGTTCCCGATGTCCAGAGATGCCAGGAGAACCCTTGGGGGTCTCGAAAACCCTGGAATGTTGCCAAGAGTGTTTGGTGGCTTGATTTTGATCCATCCACAGAAGTAACAAGAGTCTGAGGACAAGAGAATCACTTTAGAGTAAAAGGTGTAAAAGAGACACATTTAGAGGGTGAGATATAGACTTTAAGGTTTTTGGTACAGGGGGGTTATGGAGACAAGATGGAGAGATCGGGGCGTGTCTTGTCCTTCTTCTTTCTTCTTCTTGTCCTCCATCTCCTGTGATGATGTTGGCACTTAGAGATTGGTTTCTGGTGAAGGTGCACTTGCCAACATGGGCGAAAAGCATTGGGAAATAAAGGTAAATATTGTATACGTAGGTTTTAGTATAAAAAGACATGACCGCCCCGTGGGTGGTCAGAGAGTGCCTGTGACTGCCTGCAGATCAGACCTCTGTTGGGCAGACAGAAAAATTTTGTAGATAAGAAATAATAAACAACCTGAAGACCGAAAGCTGAAGAGTCCAGACTCGTCCTTTGCATCGCGCCCACCAAAGAACCACTCTACCCGTGTCGGGGCAGAGACAGACAGCCGGACCCGACAGGGTGGGTATGGTCAACATATGAAGCCCTCTGTTCCCCTCAGAAGGGAATCACCCACCACAATTACCCTTATTTCCTCTTTGATGTTAGAGGTGGTAATTCTTCTCACAGATGAATCATAATTGGGAGGCTCACTGTGCAGATTATTTTCTTCTAAATCATCTGGCTGACTCTCTAGATCCAGGGGTTCATACCTATTCTGAAGGGGCACCTGGCTTGGGAGTGGGGGTTGGGAGGAATTTTTATTATTACCTCCTCGAGTAGGTACCCACTTCCACTCCCCCTCATCTACCAGGTGTCCTTCTATTGTCTGACAATAAGAGTCATGGGAGTCCTCTGACTCTTGGTGGGCCTCCCTCAAGGATGGAAGGGCTGAAATCCACCAATCTATTTCCCTTTCACTTTCCCTGATACTCCTTAGTTTTTCAACTTCCTCTCTTTATCTCGGCCACCAGTGAAAGGAGATTGTTCACCTGTTCACACCACAGGCAGGTTTCCTCCACAACGCCCCCTGAAACCACCGATAAGCTCAAACAGTCTGCACAGGAATGGGTCTGGACAGACACATCCTTTTTGGAAGGTTCCATCTGATTACATACACTCATACTAACTACAGTTTTTGATTGTGTACAAACCATTACTACCAGAAATGCTAAAACCTACCAACCAACAGAAACATCGTGCACAACATACATGCATGTCATTAAATATAGATTTCTAGGAATATAATATAGATTATATAGATGACCAATACTTTGGAAAGTTATAAAAGAGCTCTGGATCTCTAGAAAGTAACTACTGAAATATGACACAGACTTTTTTTTAAAGGCCATAATTAGAAGGTTGGAAAGGCATTTAAGAATTTGGATAAGTCAATTCAGAGCTGATATGAGAGTAGCTCTTACTCTCAAAGAAGTCACCATTCTGTAAATTAAGATTTTGGTTGGCACCAGACATTTCTTTGACAAAAAACATGCAAGATGGTGTGCAATATATACAAAAAAAAGACTCCTACACAATACCATTTTCAATTAAATAGCCTCTTTACATAAAAATAATTTTTAAACCAGACAACACACAAGTAAACTTACAGCTGTGGCATGATAAATATACACTTTCTATTTCCAGAAAGTGCTACATTATTATGCAAACAATTCAAGTGCTAGAATTTTTTTCCCTTGTTTAGCTATGAAAACTGAATTTATTTTAAAAGTATTTTTCAATTAAGTGAAGTTAACTATACTACTCCAAGTTTTGGAAATGTTACAAAGTTAATTTTTTTTTTTAAATAACCCTGACTCAAACTCAATTTACACTTATGAAGAATAACAACAACAGAGCTTCTCTGGGATAATGCATGTAACACTGCCCAGTCTTGTCACAGACATATTTTATGAAAATCCTTTTGCTAGGATTTTTCTCCTGAGAAGCTGAGAGGCCTCAGAAACGAAATGTAAACAATGACTATCTGATGGCTATGGAATGTGGTCTGGAGATGGTTTACCAACAGGTGCATCTTTGATTGGTCTCATGTGGTTGTTTTTACTTGATGACCAATGACAGCCAGCTGTGTCGAGGCTGTGGTCAGTCAAGATTTTATCATTCCTTTCTTTTCTAGCCTTCTGATGTCTCCTTGCTCTTTCTTTAGTATCGTTCTAATATATAATTTTCTTTTAATATATCGTAAAATAATAAATCAGCCTTCTGGAATGTGGAGTCAAGATTCTCATCTCTTCCCTTGTTGGGGTTGCTTGCAAATTCCACACAGTCTAAACTTCACTTTCTAACTGCCTTTCATTTTATATTCATACTTAATAGTACTCCTAAAATCCTCACCTAGCACCCTCTACTTGAAAGAAAAACACAAGATCTGTTGTAACCAAACTGAAATGAACCAAAGGGGTAACCTTCTGAAGGAGAAACATCACCAGAGTTACCCAAAACCTGTTCTCAGGAAATTCCAAATTCTTCTTTTAGGAAAGACACAAACAAAAAGACTTCAAAATTTAGTAATAAATGCAATTTCTGAAACTTCAGTTAGAGACAGCAGAAATAAAATGTTTTAACCCTTTTTAGCCATGATATTCCCATCAGAATGGGAGATGGACAATCTGGAAAGAAACAGAAAGCCAAGACAGACAATTACAGCTCCTGAGCAATCTGAAAGTCCTCGCTCTAAGGCAATATATCTGACAGTCTATCAAGAAGACATGAAACTTCAGGGTTTCTCTGCTAGGAGGCACAAAGTATGTTAGAGGAAGCTTTCGCTTCAGCAAACAGTACATTCTGAAATTACAGATAGCCTGTTTTCCCTTAGAAGAATATTTCAGGGGAAAAATTTCAGCCAGCTCTACTTGGATGTTGAAAGATAGAAAACCTAGAGTTCCTGAACTGTGCTGGAGTTTGATTTTACTTTTATTAATTCTGCATGGATGGCATTCAAATACTGTGTTGATGGTAGCAATATAAAAGCTGTGAGACATAAAACTATTGTTTTGTTTATACATAAACAACTAGTTAGCTTTCTTAAACAATGGTTTCTTCCTTGCCATCTATTCTTTCTGATATGTGGCAGACTATTTTTATGATATGTTCTTGCATTTGGTTTGCATGGCAAGGTTAGGGTGGTGGGCTACAGGGGTGGCTTCTGTGAGAAGCTGCTGGAAGCTTCCCCCATGTCAGAGAGAGTCAGTGCCAGCCAGCTCCAACAGGGACCCACCTCTGGCCAAGGTCAAGTCAATCAGTGATGGCTGTAGCAACACCTCTGTGATAACATATTTTAAAAAGGGAAATAAGCTATTGTGGAGAAACAATTGCAACCAGAGAAGAGCAGAGTGAGAATATGAGAGGAACAACTCTGCAGACAACAAAGTCTGTAAAGAAGGAGGCGGAGGAGGTGTTCCAGGTGCTGGAGCAAATTCCTCTGCAGCCTGTGAAGATCATGGAGACACAGGTTGTCCCCCTGCATCCCATGGAGGCCCCCAGGGGAGCAGAGATCCACCTTCAGCCCATACAGGACCCCACACTAGAGCAGGTAGATGCCTGAAGAAGTCTGTGACCCTATGGAAGCTTGCCATGGAGCAGGATCGTGGCAGGAAGAGGAGCTCCTGCTGGAGCAGGCTTGCTGGCGGGACTCGTGACCCTGTGGGGGAGCCCATGCTGGAGCAGCCTGTGCCTGAAGGACTGCATCCCATTAGAAGAACCTGCGCTAGAGCCTGTGGGAAGGACTCATGTTGGAGAAGTTTGTGAAGAACTGTTTTCTGTGGGAGGAACCCCATGCTGGAGCAGAAGAGTGTGAAGAGTGTCGTCGTCGTCGTCGTCGTCGTCGTCGTCCCCCCCCGAGGAGGAAGGAGCAGCAGAAAGAACATGTGATGACAACCTCCATTCTCCTCTATGCTGCTGGGGTGAGGAGGAAGTAGACAATTCAAGAATTGATCCTGGGAAGAAGGGAGGGGTGGGGGAAACTGTTTTTAAGACTTTTTTTACTTCTCATTATCCTACTCTGATTGATATTAAATTAATTTTTATTCCCCAAGTCGAGTCTATTTTGACCATGATGGTAATTGGTGAGTGATCCCTCCCTGTACTTATCTTGCCCCATGAGCCTTTTGTTATATCTTCTCTCCCTGTCCAGCTGAGCAGGGGAGTGATAGAGGGGCTTTGGTGGGTGCCTGGCATCCAGCCAGGGTCAACCTGCCACAGTTTTCAGAAATCACAGATGACATACTGAAAAATACTCTGTGCTTACTGACATCATGGGAAGTTATTGAGAGCAATTATCTCCAGGTCTCATCAATCATCCTGACAAAATTTACATGTCAGCATAATAAAAATACAACTTGAAACCTGTAAAACATACAAGGTTCAGTTCTACTTTTAAAATGAGAAGAAATAATTGTCAACAGATGTATAGCCTGAGATGGATGTACTAAAACAAATATAGAACTTGGAGAAACCTTGAAAGTCCGTTTAGGTCATTTGTAGCATTAGGCAAAGCAAATTGAGTTGTCCGCTGGTATAAATTATATATGCAATGATTTTCATGTTGCATAGCACCATTGGCAAAAAGTATGCTTTCTTCTAACAGTTACACAGCAGTGTCATGAAGTGAGAATACCCAAATGATTGCTCTGAGCAGCTATCTCAATACTGAGAAAAAGACTCATGCTTTGTATATACATAAATTCAGATATCTTTTCTTAGAGATACCTTAAGTGGCAGAGAGAAATGATGAGGGGGAGGGGAAACAGGAAAATAAACTGAAGACAAAATGATACCCCAGTGTTTAATTGCTTTCAAGGTATAAGCATCTCTTTTGAACAATTACTTTCTGTGCACACCACTTCAACTATTGTTTGAGAGAATAATTTCAGTTTTATTGACCTTTCAAATCAATGACACACATCTCATTTTAACCTTGTAAAAAAACATGTAACTTGAGAAGGTATACCCTCCCTCATGTCTTAATTTTTTGTCATTTGAGGGCTAAACCCAACAGTGAAGTCCAAGAAAGCATGAACTGCTGCTAAAGACAAATTATTTATTTTTTCACCCCATTGCTGCTATCTCTTTTGACGCCTCAGTAGCATTTATGTAGTCAACTAGATGAGAACATGACCTGTCTGAAAGCTAATGTTTAGTCTCTTCACCTGATTCAGTGAGAAGATGAGCAAATTGCAGAGGCAGCATGGAAAAAGGAAGGAACACGGTTGGGACAGATAGCAAAAGGCAAGAGCATCCTCTTCTGTGAAACTCCACAGTTCAATGGAAAAACCTACTTCAAAAACTGAATAGTTTTCACAACCTGAATAGTTACAGCTAGAACTATTGTTAGTCTTTGTGATAAAGAGCTCAAAAAATTACTAAAAAAAAAATTATTGGCCTACCTATACTGAAGCCATTCATGAGCACAGTCTGCTCAGAAAACACAATGGACAATGCTTAAGATATGCACTATATTCATTGCTACCTTGAGCTTCCCATTCTGGACCTCAGCAATGATTACCTTATTCAACATTAATTTGAAGTTTTATTCTTTAAATCTGACAGGACAGCACTAGTAGCACAGAAGACAGAACATAATAATACAAAATCATCATCTGTCACCCTTTTGAAACCTACTTAAAAAGACAGGCAGAGATGGTTTTTCTCAAAATATGAGCTGTGATGAGTTGTATTTCATAATGGACTTGAGCATAATGGCAACAGAATTCTCACTTTTTTAGTCAGAGTTCCAGTTTGAAGTAGTAATTTTTGGATCTATAGAAAGACAGCAGGGGAGGGTAGAGGGGAAAGAAATAACAGCATATGCTGTCTAAGTACATTTTAACAGGTTAAAAATTAATAGGAATTTTGATTTGTCACAGTTTTCATGTCAAAGATGGCTGTTTCCTTCCCCTTGCATCCTACCGCCAACATAAGAATCTGCTGCAAGCAACTTTACAACCTTAATCTGCTTCAGAGCTATGATTATTGATGACAAACACTGCTTTTAAGTATTTTGATTTTAATGAAGAGTACTAGCAGACTGAGGAGCATAGGACTATCATATTCCCAAAAGACGAGAACCATATTAATATACTGGTTCCTTTTTGTAGTCTCTCTACAATTACTAATATTCTTTTTTTTTTTTTGAAAGCAGCTGAGATCATCTGAAGAACTTCTAAAAAAATCTCCTCAAAACTGTTCCCAAATCCAAAGAGATAAAATACAAAATACAAGCCGCATCCTATATAAAGGATAATGAAAGTACCTGGTTTATTAAAAATTATGTTTTAGCATAGAATTTCAATCCTTTCAGTTGACCCAAAAGCTTCATTTTATGAATTCCAAATTAATATATCAGTATTACTTTACAACAGAAACACTACATCCTCTTGGATATTCACATCAAGTCATACAATTAAATGGGGGTTCTATCAGACATAGGTAGGAGAAGACAAAGAAGACGTGAACATCAGCTTCTGACACTTTTACATGATTCTCTGGCTCCTACCCTTTTAGCTGAAAGCAAAATTGCTTATTAGAAAAAAGAAAAATTGAAAAACTGCCCGCTATTGTTGCAAGTTAATAAATCTCTTCTTTGTGATAATGTAACTAATTATAAGCAGTTGTCCTAGGATGACGTTATGATGCTTGTATCCCCAATCGGGTGTTCTGTTTATGCTGGATGTTATATTCTGTGCCTTCAAGACTGGCTCTGACAGTGAAGGCGGGGAGAAGAAGCACAGAGTTTTGTCATCAGCTGCACTCTCCCCCACAGTCTGCTGGAACACAGAACTCCACTGTTGTTGTCTGGGCACGAACTGGGCAGAACAGCACTCCTTTTGCTTTTTAGTTAGTTTAGCTAGCTGAGGCAGACAAGGTTTCCCTGTACTGTTTTTCTTTCCCTTTAATTGGAACCATTCAAACCTGCTCCGGACTGGGACCTGGGGAAGCACCGAGAGCTCGCACTTTGTAGCCCACTGGAGCCTACTCTGGGCAGCAGCCTTTCCCAGTGCTGGAGGGACTGATAACAGAGCAACCACCCCCAGAAGAGACTTTCTGAATTTGTTATCTCTTCAGAGCAGTGAACGAGTTTTGTCATCTGGTATTGTTCATTTCTTGCGCCGGGGAATGCTTGGCCTGTTAAATAAACAGGTTTTCTTCCACTTCTATGCGAGGAAATTTTTCCCGAACTGGTTGGGGGGCAGGGGCCATGTGGGTTTGCTTTCTGGGTGGCCCTTTTGGAGGTTTTCAGCCCTAAACCAGGACAGCAGTTAGATCAGTCAATAACTGTTACTGTAATAAATGTATGTATTCTTTAAATTAAAAAAAAAACTTTTAAAAGCTAGTATTTTATTTAGAAACATCATCATTCTATAAGGAATAACTAATACAATTTCTGAATCTCTTGAAGGGAGTGAAAGTCATCAAGATTGATGCTATATATGCTTAATTTGAGACTATTTTATAAAATCTTTGTCCAACAAATCTGATACCAGACTTTTCAAGCCAATACTAAAAACTTCAACCATGTCCTTTTTCAGAACAGAATTTTCTTATATAAGAAATAAGGTATACTTTTAAAATGTTTACCTAACTTTATTCTTTAAGCAAGAAGCTTCAACATAAAAATAAGCAAACAGATCTTGTGAAAAAGAACACAAAAAACCCTTCCCAAAACCCAAGAACAAAGAAACAAAAACAAAAACCCACAAACAGAAAACCCAACCCACAAACTATTCCAAGTTCTCAATGACAAATAGAAAAGTTGGTCAATACTAGAACTGCATATTTACTCTAATAATTGGAAGCCCTTAGATCCTGTTGTACAGCCAAGCAGCATTTGTTCCTCCTTAACTAGGTCCTTATACAGATTTCTATAAAGCTCTGATTCAGTTATTGAAGTAACCTTAGACTGCTGTTGAAGAAACAGGTGTTGGTGTAAGGAAAGAGTTAAACAGAGAGCAGCAGCAGCGCCAGCAGCAGCAGCAGCGTATCTCTGGACAGCTGTACCTGAGACAGAACTGGACAAATGAGTTTCTACTTCTACATAGACATAGAACTATACACTCTTCACACTCCTTTACCATGGCTTTGGAGGGAACAATGGAAAATGTCAAGAGGACAGATTTCTTGTAGAACTGTGATTACATCTGTAAGCTGTAACCAAAAAAAGGCTCTTAGGAGTAAAGATATAGATACTGATCCTTATGAATAAAATCTCAGTTTTGCTCTCTCTCTGCTGGTGGGTCTTGTCCCTTCATGTATCACAGACTGCAAGAATATAAAGCACCTGACACTCTAGTGAGAGCCAATTAAAAGTCTTTTCACCAGAAAAACTAAACATACTCATAAGAAGTTGAGGAAAAATGCAAACAACAGAAAACAATGATGGAAGAGAAAAAGGAAATCCTTCACTGTAACATTCATCGATGACAGATAAGAATGGCTGGATTGAGCAGCCAGGTCCTGGGAGCAGGGGGCTACAGCGGTGGCTTCTCTGAGAAGCTGCTGGAAGCTTCCTTCATGTCTGACAGAGCCAATGCCAGCTGGCTGCAAGACAGATCTGCCACTGGCCAAGGCCTGTGGCAACTCTGGTGTTTTCAGGGTCTCCCTGACCCTGGCTGCCGTGGGTGCCCAAGACAGAGAAATCCAGTTAAGCACGACCTATCCAGGCCCCTCAGGAAGGCTCCAGAGCTGCAGGCAGTCTTAGCAAGCAGTTAAGCTCTTAGTGATTATCAGCTCATTTATGATTTCAGCTCTTTAGCTTGCTAAGTGCCTTAGGCAGACGCAGGGAGAGGAGAAGACTGTATGAGGTTCCACAGAGATGTCTTTACTGATGTCTTCTGCAAAGGTTCTCAGGGACAGCTCTTCTGCCAAGCTGGGCAAAAGTAGGGATTTATATAGGGTACAGGAGTTTTAGAAAACAGTCCAATAGTAAGGGTCGAGGGGAAAGTGACCTATAATCTTACAGAGATATAGGCAACGGTCCGAAGGCAGAAGAGGGGCTTCTTAGGTCCAGTCATCATGACTAGGCATTTACTATTTTAGGCTGCTGAACACCATGGAGGCATTGCAGGCCCTGTGCCTGCTACAAAGGCCAAGCCCATCAGAGGTGGTAGCAACGCCTGTGTGATAACATATTTAAGAAGGTGAAAAAATTATTGCACAGAATTAATTGTGTCCAGAGTAGAAGAGAGTGAGTATATGAGAAAGGAACAACTCTGCAGACACCAACGTCAGTGGAGAAAGAAGGGGAGGAGTTGCAACAGGTATCACCACCGGGGTCACCAATTATCACGGTTCCCCTCCTGCAGCGTGGTGCGCAGCCAGTCCATGAAAGGAGGACAGTGGTGCGGGGGGCCGTCCGCCAGTGCTGCCGCGGCCGGGGGCCCACCTGCGGACTCCACAGCCAGTGGCGCAGCTGGCGCAGGGGGGCCGGCTCGCACAGAGGCCACAGGCTCGCGAAAAAGCGACGCGGTGGTTTCTCTTGGTCCCGGGGGGAGCGGGGGGAGGTGGTGCTGGCGGTGTTTTTGCCGCTGCTGCTGCTAAAGGTGCCGGCTGGTGCGGCCAAGCAACATGCAAAGCAGGAAACACCAGTGCCACCGAGTGGAGTGGAACCGAGTTTGGCAAAGGCACCCCAGCGGTTTCTCAGAGCAAAGCGAGTTGTGGAGCTGGGGGCGGAGGTGGTTGGCTCAGGGCGGTCGAAACAAAGGAACACTGGCTGCTCCATCTGGAGTGGGGGTCGGCGCCACCGGCGGCTGCAGCAGAGCGGCCCTCGGTGGGGGCGAGCCCACCAGTCCCTTCGAGGCAGGGAATTCCAGAAATGCCAGTGAGTGAAAAGGCACTCCTGCCGCTGCTCTCGATACGGGGAGAGTCGGAGCTGGCGGAAATGGAACGGGATGGTCCGTCCAAGTCGATTGGGACACAGTTCCTGGAGCCATCTCAGGCAAAAAACACGTTGGCTTTGTCACTTTTCTGTTCCCCAGGAACTTGAGTCGAAGGGCTTTAGAAATGCTTTTCCAGGCAGGCAGTAAAGTCCTTGCGACTGCATCCCCTGTGGTGACTGCAGCTAGCAAACAATCACCGAGACATTCCCAAGTCTCTGAATCAAAGGCAGCTCCCAGATCCACTGCAAAGCTGTGATTTTTGGCCCAGGCCAGCAGATCACAGAGCGCTTCATCAAGACACAGTGAGTCTCAGAGGAATTATCAGATTCCTCCATGCAGAAACAATCGTTTGTTCATCTCTGGAAAATTGGTTCCCCATTTTTAAGGAAAACCCAGTCTGTCCCCTTCCAGCTCTTAGGCTAGACGATGTCCGCAGTCCCAAAGGGACAAGTCTTCTTCAGGAAGATGCGGAGAAAGATCACAGTTACCTCTCTAGGAGGGCAGAAGGCGTCCAACCTGTCTTGCAGGGAATGCTGGAGGTCAGCCTGAGTTCCTCTGATGGAGAGATCCAGATGGTCTCCAGTTCATGCCAGACACATGGCTGGAGTCAGTAATAGTCACCCCAGTTTGTCTGTACCCTCGAAGGGGTCAGCAATTTCAGGCCAATGTTCGGACACACTTCAGAAGAGTCATCAAAAAATCAAGGCAGCATGTTCACACACACGAGGAGTCACCAATTATCACCGAAGGGGTCACCAATTATCACTGAAGGGGTATCAGGGACAGACAAAGGTGATACAGAGACTCCATCATCAGAAGGCATGAAAAGGAACTTTATTATTAGAAATCTACAGTTCTTACAGAAACAATGGTGGACCTATGTCGTCCTGCTCTTCTAAGTTCTTCTAAGCCTTCTGATGCTTACATTCTTGTAACGAACTTTCTCACATGCTTTTCTGTAAATACTTATTGTTTTACATTCTTTTCTGGAGGAGGAAAAATTTGATGAACTGTTGGTTTGTCCAGTGTCATTGGAGAGGTGGCACTGTCATCCTCCAATCCACTGTCACTTTTGAAAATCTATAAATGTTGGAGTCAGAAATTAAACTGCCCTTCTTTTACCTTGGAGTTTCCAGTGCCCGCATCATTTTATTTCATGTCCTATAGCGACAGACCTAAGACCTGATTGGCCTTTAGGAATCTTCTCTCACACTGTTGGTGAACTATGGATAGCACACTCTGGAGAATCATATCTATGAACAACAGTTACAGAAAGAGAGATAATAATTGTTTTAATTCTTTCTCTCAGCTTTCTCACAGCTTCCCAGGAAAATCCTGGGACAGCTATGTCTCTCTCTGTTCAGAGGATATGTGATTGCAACACTACAGGTACAAGAGCTGAGATTCCCCTGCAGCCTGTCGTGAAGACCATGGTGAAGCAGCTGTGTCCCTGTAACTCATGGAGGACCATGGGGATGCAGAGATCTACCTGCAGCCCATGGAGGAGACCCATGCCAGAGCAGGTGGATGCCTGAAGGAGACTGTGACCCCATGGAAAGCCCGTGCTGGAGCAGGGTGCTGGCAGGACTTGTGACCCTGTGCAGGACCCATGCTGGAGCAGGCTGTGCCTGAAGGATGGTGCTGTAGGAAGGGACTTATGTTGGAGCAATTCATGAAGAACTGTAGTTCGTGTAGTTCGTGGGAATGACTCATGTTGGAGAAGTTAATGAAGGACTGCTTCCCACGGGGGGGATGCCATGCTGGAGCAGGGGAAGTACTTTATCACTCTCAAAAACTCCCTGAAAGGAGGTTGTAGCCAGGTGAGGGTAAGTATCTTCTCCTGTCCTGGTTTAGGTCAAATTTGGTAGAGAATCTCCAAACCCACACGGCCCCCCCCCCCCAACCGGTTCGGGAAGAATTCCTCAGAGACAAGTGGAAGGAACCTGTTTATTTAACAGGCACAGCACCCCCCAGCACACAAAATGAACAATACCGGATGACACCACTCTGAAAAAGATGACAAATTCAGAAAGTCTCTCTCGGGGGTGGTCACTGTTCTCAGTCCCTCCGGCGCTGGGGCAGCTGCTGCAGGCCACAAGGTGCAAACTCTCAGTGTTCCCAGGTCCCAGTCCGGAGCAGGTTCGAGTTGGTCCAAAAAAATGAAAGGAGAAACAGTCCAGGAAGAATTTTGGACTGTTTAGCTAAACTAGCTAATGAGCAGAAGCAAAGCAGAAGCAAGAGCCAGAGAGCAAAGCGAAAAGCAAAAGCAAAAAAGCAAAAACCGCACTAGCTACTGCCCTGTCTCTGTGTCTCTCCAGGCTGATAAGAAAACCCAAAAAAACTTTCACTCTTCAGAGCCAGTCTTAAAGGCACAGAACATAATATCCAGCATTAATAGAACACATGAATGGGGATACAAGCATCATAACGTCACCCTAGAACATTCCACCCCTTAGACCCATATCATCAACATACTACCACACATCATGCATTTATTCACACAAAATTTCCATCTGCTCCCCCAAAATTTACAAGCAAAACCCATCATGCCCTCATCAAATCCCCACACTGGGCCACTGAATCCAGGCCCTATACTACAGAGCTGCAGGATTCCCCCCTTTCACTTTACTCACTCAAAGCTCCATCTATGACTTGCTCAGACCTTCGACACTTGCACATCTCCTTCTCCATCTTCCACTTGCCCAGACCTTCAACACTTACACATTTCCTTCTATTTCATGTCTGTATGGTTTAATGTACAGACAATGGCAGTAACATCCAATGAACAGTGATATTGCATATCATTCTCACCCCACAATCAGATCTCCCGGAGGTACACATCGTGTTGTTCCATCTCTCTGCATTATCCACCATGTGCAACCTGGTCCCTGAGCAAATACAACCCCATGAATGGGTTTGTCTGTACTCGAGGCAGAATTGATCCACACAGTCTTCCCTAACAAACCTCTGACGTGTACCACTGGGACTTTATCTCCATCTATTACATTCAGGGACTCAGACTGGGCAGGACCTGCTCGGTTGGTGGAACCTCGGGTGTTAACTAACCAGGTGGCCTTTGCTAAATGCTGCTCCCAATTTTTGAAAGATCTCCCACCCAAAGCTTTCAACTGGGTTTTTAGTAATCAATTGTACCTCTCTACTTTTCCTGCAGCTGGTGCATGGTAGGGGATATGGTACACCCACTCAAGGCCATGTTCCCTAGCCCAGGTGTTGATAAGGCTGTTTTTGAAATGAGTCCCATTGTCTGACTCAATCCTCTCATGGGTACCATGCCTCCAAAGGACCTGCTTTTCAAGGCCCGGGATGGTGTTCCGGACCGTAGCATGAGACACAGGGTAGGTTTCCAACCATCCAGTGGTGGCTTCCACCATGGTCAGCACGTAGGGCTTGCCCAGGTGTGTCTGGGGCAGTGTGATGTAGTCTATCTGCCAGGCCTTCCCATACTTGTACTTGGAACACCACCCACCGTACCAGAGGGGCTTCACTCGCTTGGCCTGCTTGATGGCAGCACACATCTCACAGTTATGGATACCCTGAGAAATACTGTCCATGGTTAGATCCACCCCTCGGTCTCGTGCCCACTTATAGGTGGCATCTCTGCCCTGATGGCCTGAGGCATCATGGGCCCATCGAGCTAGGAATAACTCTCCCTTGTGTTCCCAATCTAGGTCTATCTTGGACACCCCTATCTTTGCAGCCTGGTCTACCTCCTCATTGTTTTGGTGCTCCTCATTGGCTCTACTCTTGGGGACATGGGCATCTACATGGCGGACTTTCACAAGTAGCCTCCCTACCCTGATAGCAATGTCTTTCCACTCATCAGCAGCCCAAACTGGTTTTCCTCTACGCTGCCAGTTAGCCTTTTTCCACCTCTCCAGCCATCCCCACAGAGCATTGGCTACCATCCATGAATCAGTGTAGAGGTAGAGCTTTGGCCATTTCTCTCTTTCTGCAATGTCCAGGGCCAGTTGAACGGCTTTGAGTTCCGCAAGTTGACTTGATCCACCTTCTCCTTCGGTAGCTTGTGTGACCTGTCGTGTGGGGCTCCATACGGCTGCTTTCCACTTCCGGTTCATCCCTACGATGTGACAGAAACTGTCAGTGAAAAGAGCATAGCGTGTTTCCTCTGGTGGCAGTTGGTTATATGGAGGAGCCTCTTCAGCCCGTGTCACTGGTTCCTGTTCTTCATCTGTGACATGAAAATTTTCACCTTCAGGCCAATTTGTAATTACCTCCAAAATCCCAGGGCGATTCAGTTTACCTATACGGGCGCACTGAGTGATAAGAGCAATCCACTTGCTCCATGTGGCACTGGTGGCATGGTGAGTGGAAGGAACCTTGCTGTGATAGTGGTCACAGGGGTTTTCAGGATGAGGGGAGAGACGTAGATCTGACTCCATATTTCAGAAGGCTTGATTTAATATTTTATTATATATATTACATTATAACTATACTAAAAAGAATAGAAGGAAAGGTTTCCTCTCAGAAGGCTAGCTAAGAATAGAATGGAATGAATAACAAAGGTATGTGGCTCGGACAGAGAGAGAGAGCCAGCTCTGCCGTGAGTGGTCACTAAATCTAAACATCTATACGAGACCAATCATGGACTCACCTGTTGCATTCCACAGCAGCAGAAAACCATTGTTTACATTTTGTCTCTGAGTCCTCTTAGCTTCTCAGAAAGAAAAATCCTAAAGAATAGGATTTTCACAAAAGATGTCCACGACACCTTGCCTTTGAACATTCATCCCAGCACCGGTAGTCAGGGTGCCAGGAGGAGTTGCGCTTCTGTACCAGTCACCTCTGAGGCGGCTTGAACTCCTTCATAGGCAGCCAAGATTTCCTTCTCTGTAGGAGTGTAGTTGGCTTCAGAGCCTCTGTAGCTTCGACTCCAAAATCCCAATGGTCAACCCCGAGTCTCCCCAGTCACCTTCTGCCAAAGGCTCCAGGACAAGCCATTGTTCCCAGATGCAGAGTAGAGCATGTTCTTCACCTCTGGTCCCGTCCTGACCGGGCCAAGCGCTACTGCATGAGCGATCTCCTGCTTAATCTGGACAAAGGCTTGTTGCTGCTCAGGGCCCCACTGGAAATTGTTCTTCTTGTGGGTGACCAGGTAAAGAGGGCTCGTGATCTGAATGTACTCGGGAATGTGCATTCTCCAAAAGCCTATGGCACCTAGGAAAGTTTGTGTCTCCTTCTTATTGGTGGGTGGAGACATTGCTGTGATCTTGTTGATGACGTCTGTAGGAATCTGACGCCGTCCATCTTGCCACTTCACTCCTAGGAACTGAATCTCGCAAGCTGGTCCCTTTACTTTGCTCTTCTTGATGGTGAAGCCGGCTGTCAGGAGAATCTGGGTGATCCTCTTTCCTTTCTCAAACACTTCCGCAGCTGTGTTCCCCCACACAATGATGTCATCAATGTATTGCAGATGCTCTGGAGCCTCACCCTTTTCTAGTGCAGTCTGGATCAGTCCATGGCAGATGGTAGGACTGTGCTTCCACCCCTGGGGCAGTCGGTTCCAGGTATACTGCACTCCCCTCCATGTGAAAGCAAACAGGCCTGCATTCTTCTGCCAGAGGAATGGAGAAAAATGTATTGGCAATGTCTATAGTGGCATACCACTTCGCTGCCTTGGACTCAAGCTCATACTGGAGCTCTAATATGTCTGGCACGGCAGCACTCAGTGGTGCAGTCACTTCATTCAATGAACGATAGTCCACAGTCAATCTCCATTCTCCTTCAGATTTTCGCACAGGCCAAATGGGGCTGTTAAAGGGTGAGTGGGTCTTGCTGACCACCCCTTGGCTCTCCAGCTCTCGGATCATCTTATGGATGGGGATCACAGCATCTCGAGTGGTTCTATACTGTCGTCGATGCACTATGGAAGTGGCAATTGGCACCTGTTGCTCTTCTCCTGTCAGGCGTCCTACTGCAGATGGATTCTCAGACAGCCCAGGCAAGGTGTTCAATTGCTGGATGCCCTATGTCACAACATCTGCTATCCCAAATGCCCACCTGAGTCCTTTTGGGTCTTTGAAATACCCACTTCAAAGGTAGTCTATGCCCAAAATGCATGGGGCCTCTGGGCCAGTCACGATAGGATGTTTCTTCCACTCCTTCCCAATCAGGCTCACATCAGCTTCCACCAAGGTGAAATCCTGGAATTCCCCTGTCACACCAGCAATAGAAACAGACTCTGTCCCCACATGTCTCGATGGGATTAATGTACATTGAGCACCAGTATCAACCAAAGCTTTATACTCTTGTGGTTCCAATGTGCCAGGCCAACAAATCCACACAGACCAGAAAACACGATTTTCCCTAGCCTCTACCTGGCTAGAGGCAGGTCCCCTCTAAGCCTGGTTATCTTTCTTTCCCTGGGCATATATCTTGGATGTTCCTTCAAGGGGACTGGACATGTCATCATCATCACACCTGGCAGTTGGCTACGGGCAACTGGAGCTGCTTTCCTTTTGGTGGAACTCCCTCTCTCAGCCCTGTCTTCCTTCAATTCACGCACCCTTCATGCCAGAGCAGCAGTAGGTTTTCCATCCCACCTCCTCATGTTTTCTCCACAATCACGCAGGTAAAACCACAGCTCAGCTCGTGGAGTGTACCTTCTCTCGCCATCTGGGAAACGTCTGCCTTGGATACCAGAACCTCTGATCTGTAATGCTGATATTTGGAGAAGGTCTTCTTTAATCTCCTCTCTGAGCTTCTTGTGATTCTCCTCTATCTTGTCCTCTAATTTCTGCAAACGTGTTTCTACCGCTGCGATTCTGGCATGTGTTGGGCCATGCACAGTGTCTGCATATGCTCGGAGCTTCTTTGCCATATCCAGCTCAGTCTCATCCCTCTCATCCCTCTTCATTATGGCTAAGGCAGAAGCATATTCATGTGGCCCAAGTCGCACAAGTTTTTGCCACATCTCAGATGTGCATGGTACCAAGTCTGGGTTCCTAGTTGTTACATCATCTGAGAAGATAATCTCTGCCACTGCCATTTCTCTCAGGCGTTGGATCCCTTGCTCTATGGTTTTCCACAGTGTTTGTTGCATATAAAGATCATCTGCACACAGGTATCTTTGTGCAACACTTTCCAAGACCCGCGCCCAGAGGCTGTGTGGATTAGCCCCCCTCATCATTCCTTGGTCGATGACAGGATCATGTGACAGGGATCCCAACTGCCTTGCTTCAGTGCCATCCAGAATTGTAGCCTCACCTGCAGCATCCCAGAGACAGACTCACCAACTAATTATGGATTCATCAGGTCGTCGAGTACAATTCTTCCCTAGGCCACAAAGGTCCTTCAGGGAAAAGGACTCAGTATTTGCTTCTGATGTTGCACCTGCTGCTTTGACTCCTGATTTTATGTCAGGAGGCATTGAGGTTCCTTCTCCTGCATCATCATCATCATCATCATCATCCACTGGTCGATTAGTCTTGTCCGTGCATTTCCCACTTCTAGTGCTGGTAGCAACAGCCATTGGTTTAGCTGCTGGCTTAGGCTCACTATCTGGTTTGGCTGCTGGCTTCAAGCCTGGGGTGTTGGCTGCAGCCTGAGTGACTGGGATAGCTGATTTATCTCCCTGCTCCCCTGCCTCTGTCTGCCACCCTACAGTATCTAACAGAGTGCAATAAGCATATGCCAAGGCCCAGCTCACTGCAATGATCTTTTTCTCCTTAGGGTCATCCTGGTACTTCTCTTTCAGGTATTTCCCCACCTCAGCTGGCTTCTGAATTTGTTCATGGGGAAAATCCCAGACTATAGGGTCAGAGACTTCCTTCAGGATTTGGCCCATATCCTCCCATTTCCCACACCACTTAGGATTTTCCACAACTGGGTCTACTCCTGAGTCAGGGGTCTCATCAGCCCATCTAGAAATCTCAGCCCTCATTTTAGAGAAGCAGCAGACTGTATAGAGGAAGGTTACCAGACTGAATACCAGAAAGATGGTTTCTTTAACATTCAGGGGAAACTGAACATTCTTCAATAGGGATGCAACAGATTCAGAGGAGAAGAAGGAAAGCAAAGGCTGAAAAGCCTCATTCCCTCCTCTAACAAACTGGATGCATAACCATAGCCACAAACCGTTCATACCTAGAGCAGACCCCAGCATGTTTATAAACTTCTTACAAATCATTACCACCAAGCCCAGCAGGATAGCTATTCTGGTCACTGCCCCTCTGCTATAAAAACTATGTATTAGGGACAATACTAGAGCTATTTCTGGATAAGAAAATAAACCTAGGGACCATAGAGGTATTAAGATCTCAAAAAACCCTAGGGACCAGAAATGCATGCAAGCCTTCACCCCAGTAGACATTATGAATTCAAACATCATGGCTATTTACTGCTTTATACAAACACAGAGTAATGGCAACCAAAATGCACTCAAAACAGGGTTTTTCCACTCTCTCTCGAGCCCCACATGTTGGGCGCCAAAATTTTGTCCTGGCTAAGGCAAATTTGGTAGAGAATCTCCAAACCCACACGGCCCCCCCCCCCCCCAACCGGTTCGGGAAGAATTCCTCAGAGACAAGTGGAAAGAACCTGTTTATTTAACAGGCACAGCACCCCCCAGCACACAAAATGAACAATACCGGATGACACCACTCTGAAAAAGATGACAAATTCAGAAAGTCTCTCTCGGGGGTGGTCACACTGTTCTCAGTCCCTCCGGCGCTGGGGCAGCTGCTGCAGGCCACAAGGTGCAAACTCTCAGTGTTCCCAGGTCCCAGTCCGGAGCAGGTTCGAGTTGGTCCAAAAAAAATGAAAGGAGAAACAGTCCAGGAAGAATTTTGGACTGTTTAGCTAAACTAGCTAATGAGCAGAAGCAAAGCAGAAGCAAGAGCCAGAGAGCAAAGCAAAAAGCAAAAGCAAAAAAGCAAAAACCGCACTAGCTACTGCCCTGTCTCTGTGTCTCTCCAGGCTGATAAGAAAACCCAAAAAAACTTTCACTCTTCAGAGCCAGTCTTAAAGGCACAGAACATAATATCCAGCATAAACAGAACAGATGAATGGGGATACAAACATCATAATGTCACCCTAGGACATCTCCCCAGGCAACCAGCAACAGGACAAGAGGACACAATCTTAAGCTGTGCCTGGGGAGGTTTAGGTTTGACATTAGGAAGAAGTTCTTCACAGAAGGAGTGATTGGGCATCAGAATGGGCTGCCCAGGGAGGTGGTAGAGTCACTGTCCCTAGAAGGTGTTTAAGAAAAGACTGAATGTGGCACTTAGTGCCATGGTCTAGTTGACAAGGTGGTGTTAGGTAATAGGTTGGACTTGGTGATCTCAAAGGTCATTCCCAGCCTAGCTGATTCTGGGATTCTGTGACTCCTCTCCCTGGAGAGGAAGCAGAGACAGAAACAACAGATTATGAACTGATTGTAACCCCCATTCCCTGTCTCCCTGCACTGCTGGGGTGTGAGGAGGTAGAGAATCAGGAATAAAGTTAAGCCCAGGAAGGAGGGAGAAGTTGGAGCAAGGGGTTTTTAAGATTTGTTTTACTTCTCATTATCCTGCTCTGATTTTATTGGTAATAAATTCAATTCATATCCCTGAGTCAAGTCCCGGCTGGTGCAGTATTGTTGACAGTGCACTGTTGTGATAGTGATCACTACCTGTTGTTCTTCAACCCTCAGCAGTCGAATAGCAGAAGGGTCCTCTGAGAGACCAGGAGAGGTATTCAGCTGTCTAATTCCCTCTGTCTCCACAACAGCTATCCCAAAAGCCCAATGGTGCCCTTTTGGGTCCTTGAAATACTCTCTCCTGAGGTAATCTATGCCATGGATGCCTGAGGCCTCTGAGCCTCAATAGTCACAATAGAGTGCTTTTGCCATTTGTTCCCAGTCAGGCTCACTTTGGCTTCCAGTACAGTCAGCTCTTGGTATCCCCCTATCACCCCAGAAACAGAGATAGATTCTGCCCCTGCACATCTCAATGGCATCAGGGTACATAGTGTGACAGTGTCAACTAAAGCCTTATACTCTTATGGGTCTGATGTGCCAGACCATCAGGTCCACACAGTCTAGTAGATCCGATTGTCCCTTTCCTCCAGCTGGATGGAGGCAGGACCCCTCTATTCCTGGTCACAGTACTCATTACTCACTTCTTGTAAACATGACCTGGAGGTCCCTTCAAGAGGATCAGAAGTAACATCAGCCTTCCTATTTTGTCTGAGGACCTGCCCACTGGAAACTGAAGCAGTATTTATCCTTAAAGAATTTCCTGCAGTGGTTGTTCTTCCTTTCAACTTGCATATCCATGCTCCTAGGGAACAGGTGGGTTTTCCATCCCACTTCCTCATACCCTCTCCATGGTCATGCAGGTAAAAATCACAGGTTACCTTGTCGTGTGAATCCTCTCTTCTGCAGGGATGCACTTGTGCCCAATAGCAGAGACATTGGTCTGTACTGGTGGGGTATGGGACATTTCCTTTTTAAATTGCTGGAGATCCTTGGACAGTCTTTCCATGGACAAGACACAGGCCCAAAGGGGAAAAGAGAGACTTTCTTTATATTGCTGGAGTTGGACAACCAAATTATCCACCGTTTGTTCTTCTTTCCATGACATCACCGCCTATGAGTTGGCATATGATGATGGTGTGTTCTGCTCCGCAGAAACTTCCACTACATGGGTTGTGTACACTGGACTTCATCTGGATTTATAGGGGACTGCTCGTTACTTGAATCCTTATAGAGTATGCCTAGCAGTTAATTCTCTCAAGTACTGGGTACCTTTCTGTGGAGATTCTCAATTCAGTCGAAGAGAATTCTCCCAAGCTTCAGGCCTGGGAAACTTAGAGAGGAAGAATGAAAACAATTATTATCTCTCTTTTTGTTCAGGTTGTTTATAGATATGTACCTTCAGACTGTGCTATTCATAGTTCACCAATAGTGTGAAAGGTTTTTACTTTGAGACCAATCAGATTTCAACTTAGCGATCCTGGTTATAAAAGGACTCTACCTCTTAATAAAGGATCTCTCTTTTTTGCCTTCTGAACCATGGAGTCATTTTGTCCGTCCCTGACTCAACAGCATCACCTTTCTTCATGGTGTTCCACTTGCCTTGGTGCACTGATAGATTGTTCTGGAAAAGCTACTTTTCCCTCACACTTGACAGGAGTTGCCTCCAGAGGCTGAAGATTTCTTTTTCCCAAACCTTGTCAAGGCCTGCATCCTGGGACAGGGATCTCAGTTGCTTGGCTTTATTATTACCATATAGTTTCCAACTGTGGGCTACATTATCCTAGCATCAGAGCAGCCAGGTCACATGGGGCTCACCCAGACGGCAGCTGAAATCTTTTCATATATCTTGCAGCTCACCTGGGAATAAGGATTGGGTGATTTTCTCTGGCCCTACCTCTTCCTCCTGTTGCGAGGGCCCTACTTCCTCCTCATCACTCACTACGTGAACTGATTTTGTCTTGGATTTCTTCTTCTCTATAGGGGCGACTGCCACCAGCACGGGTTGTCCCTCTGGTTCAGTTGCAGTTTGAGTGGACACAGTGCCTGTTGATCTGCTTTCCTTCCTCTCCCCCTGAGGGTGCCATCTAATGACAAGCAGTGTCCAATAAGTAGTAGCCAGGGCCAAGCACACTGCAATAAGTTGCCTCTCTCTGGAACTGCCAGTGATTTTCTTTGAAATATTCTTCCACTTTATCAGGGTTCTGTATTTTTTCAGGGGTGAACCTCCAAACCATTGGAGCAGAATAATCCTTCAAAAGCTGGCCCATTTCCTCTCACATTCCGTGCCACTCATGACTATCCACCCTTGCGGCAGATCTCTGAAAAACCTCCCTTGTTGGGGAAGATGAAACAGGAAAGCCTTATAAATATGATTGCCTGGCAAAAGATTTTGAGAATATAGAAACTATAAGCAAGATTGAAATGAAAGCAAGCTTTGAGATACCTTAGTTACTGAACAACTGGAAAAAAATGGTGTGGCCAGCTGAAGGTAATCCCCTTTTGATGAAGCAATACCCTCTGCTTGCAGACAGGTCCAAGGGTCAGAGCAGACCCTACTAGCTTGGCAGAAGGGGTCCAAAGAGTAGTTTTTAGGGTTTAAAATGTAACACAGTATGGTAATGTAATGATTCTTATAGGCTGTATGTAAATGCTATAGGATTTGTATATTGTACTAAATTGGTTAGTGAGAATTAGAATATTCAACACAGAAGAAGATTTATTGTTTTGTAACAGGAACCTCGCTCTCCTACGCTTTTGTTCTCTTACCCTTTTACTCTCTTACCCTTTTACGCTCTTACCCCTTTTACTCTCTTACCCTCTCATCCTCTCTACCCCTCTCTTCTCTCGGGCCTGCTCCGAGCTGCGGCTGGCAGCTCCAAGCAGGGCCCCTGCACCCAGGCCCTTTGCAATAAACCGCAAGTTCCACGACCTGGCTTCAGAGATCTCTCGTCTCCGTCCGTCCCGACCGTCCTACTCCCCGACGCTCCTACACTCTCTAGAAATCTTTCTTGACTCTAAACACAGTGTGGACCACACTGAGGATACCTGGCAGACTTAGCAACAACAACATGCTTTCCTTAACATCGAGTGAATTCAAAATTCTCAAAAGCTGCTGTAACAGGCCTGAAGAAGGAAAAGGGGTTGAAAAACTGGGGAAAATCATCTTCCCCTGTTCCCCCACACACTGGGAACAATTATTAAAGAATTCCCAGAGGTAGCACCTGAAGTAAGGGCAGAAGAACAACACTGAATACACATCACAAATGATCCCCATTGCCCTTGATGTTATCATGTCATAAAGTGATATTCCACAGTACAGCAACAAAGTAATCCTGTTCCCTCTCCCTGCTCTGAAAAAGAGCACCATGAGGAGCACATACAGGAATATATACAGAGTTAGGTACCGTATCCACTTGAACAGATCAAGCAACATTGTGACCAATGGCTCTGTACCTAATACAACAAATGCTTAGATCAAATTTGCTTCCAACTCGCTCTGGCTCACTCACTCACTCTCCACTCTCCCCCCCCAGAGGAGAATTGGAGACATAAAAAGGCAAAGATCACAGGTTGAGATAAGAACAATTTACCAGAAACAGCAATGAGATAAGAAAACCAACAATAACAGCAACAATACTAATAGCAGAGTGTACAAGATAGGTAAATGATTCACTCACGATTGCTCACTGGGGAACCTGGTCTGCACACTCCACATACCCTGTCCAAATCTGAAGGGTACCCACCCCACTCCTTCCCCCCTTCCCCCCCCCCCCCCCCCCCCGCGAATGGCATGAGGTGGTATTAAATAACCTGAAGGACCCAGCTGTGTCCATCCCGGCTGCCGCAAAAATTAACTGCATCCTGGCCAGAACCAGGGCAGTAACTTACAAGGGCTTAAAAGAATATCAGCAACAGAAATTTATGCAAAAAGCTCGATAGTTTAATTTCCCATTGTGATGAATAAATCCTGTAACATCCACAAATAGTAAAAGACCTATGAGTGTTTAACAGCTCTCCAATTACAAAGATCTAGCTTACAAGACATACTATTTTATTATCTTAATGATCCATCACAAACAGAAAACAAAATAATGTTTTAATGTCTGATATGTGTAAGTGAACTCTGAATAACTGGCAGGCCTCCAAACAGAAGAGGAACTGCAAATAATGCGTATTTTATGGTTGACTTTTCGCAAATATTAAAATGAATATTATATGTGTTGTGTTAGAAAGCAATGCTGTATTAATTTTCTTAAGTACTGTGTTAAATATAGTTTTAGGTTATAAAAAAATGTTAAAATAGAAACTATGCTATGTAGGATACTTTTTTTAAAGAAAGGACTTGCAGCGAAATAGCAGCCACAGGGCACCTAAATCTTTCAGAGAAAAAGAATTTATTGCATTCTTATCAGAAGAAATGAACTTCTTCCCACCTCGAAGGCGAAGGCGCTGTTAGGATTAAGAGGAAGAAGTTGACACTGACCAGACAGAATCCTGTATTTGAATGGAATTTATGCATCATGTATGAAGTGCATGAATATGCAACAGGCTATTGTTTTTAAGGGTTAATCCTTTGTTAACGGGCTCGTGCTGCCCAGAAAAAGGTACCCAGACGTCCGTAACTCTTTGTTTCTATTGTCTCATATTGTCATAATTCAAATTGTCCAAATTATTATTACTCTAATTGTATTACTATTTTTATAACCATTTTATTACTATTAAGCTTTTAAAATTTTAAAAACAAATGATTGGCATTTTTCACAATCATTCTGCAGTAACATTTTATGAATATTTCTGAAAGAAAAGAAATTACTGAAATTGATCCCAAACCTGTTTGCAAACTGGAAAAAAACCCAGTTAAAAGTGGCACATGATTAACTGACTACTATTTTTTTTCTTTCTTTACTAAAAGTTATGAGAAAAGCAGTGTGGCCAGCAGGTCGAGGGAGGTGATTGTCCCCCTCTACTCTGTTCTCATGAGACCTCATCTGGAGTTCTCAGCACAGGAAAGACATGGGCCTGTTGGAGCAGATCTAGAGGAGGGCCATGAACATGATCAAAGGGCTGGAGCACCTCTCCTGTGAAGACAGGCTGAGAGAGTTGGGGTTGTTCAGCCTGAAGAAAACTCCAGAAAGACCTCATTGAGACCTTTCAGTACTTAAAGGGGGCTTACAAAAAAGATGGGGACAAACTCTTTAGTAGGGCCTGTTGCAATAGGACAAGGGGTAATGGTTTTAAACTAAAAGAGGGTAGATATAAAAAAGACTATAAGGAAGAAATAAGAAACTAGATATAGGAATTTTTTTATGATGAATGTGGTGAAACACTGGCATAGGTTGCCTAGAGAGATGATAGATGCCCTATCCCTGAAAACATTCAAGGTCAGACTGGACAGGGCTCTGAGCAACCTGATCTTGTAGATGTCCCTTCTCATTGCAGGGGGTTGGATGAAATGGCTTTTGGATGTCCCTTTCAACTAAAACCATTCTACGATTTCCCCAGTAATGCAAAACAGAAATGATTATGTGCTCTAGTCTTAATTTGCTCAGTGAGTAGCAAAGTCATTCTTGAATATACTATCTGTAACACTTAGCCTGGTCAATTTAGCATTGCAAAGGTGGCCAGTTACTGTGAAGCTTAAGTAGCTGAGATAAATGCTCCAGTACTTCAACTACTTTAGGATCAAAGAACACCTGAAATAACATCACTTTTTCTTTGACATAAAATGATGTTAACTTTTAGTTCCACTTCTAGCAATTACCAGCAATACTTTCTCAGCTATACTTCATGCAAAATGTTTTATAAAAACAGCTTGCTACAGGAGAGGAAAAGGTTACAGTTTTGTTTTTTTAAGAGTGCTTAAAAATACTGAGAAGTATCACTAGAAAGGCTTTAACATTGTTTTTGCTTTTGTCCTACACTAGACAGCTTGACATGAAATAAGGGACTACACTATACTCAGTTATCCATGGATAGATAATATAGGTTACAGATTAGCCATGCTAGATAACCACATTAGCTGCATACAGAACCATGAAATATAAACACAGTTTCAACACAAAGTCAACTTGTATCCAAAGTGCTGCTTCCAAATCAGCATGTTGTTCTCCAAAGAGCACAAAAGCAGGATTTACTCAGCATCACAGTAAAGAGGCACTTCACTGCATCTTGTAGCACATACCTCCTACCTTCTGTTAGCCTGTAATTTAGGTATGGACATGAAATTTTAAAAAGGACCAAAAAGAAAAAATTTTTCATCACAGACATTCCATACTTTGTTGTTATTAGGCCCTGAACATTTTGCCATGGGAAGTGGTCAAATCACCATGCCTGGAGGTATTTAAAAGACATGTAGATGTGGGACTTAGGGACATGCTTTAGTGGTGGACTTGGCAGTGTTTGCTTAATGGTTGGACTCTATGATCTTAGAAGGCTTTTCCAACCTAAATGAATTTAGGATTTGAGATAAAGCATGCCTTTGTCGAAGTTTCAACACATTCATATATCATTCTTCAACTGAAATGCAAATTCCCAGTAGATGTCTCTTCATGTTTCACTCATTTGTCTCAGAAATTTTTAAAAAATCTTGGGAGCTTTTGAGTTGACATTCAGGCTGCTGCCAAAACTTTTTTTAGGGGATGGAGGGAAGAGAGGAGGAAGAGAAAAAAAACGATACAAAGATGCCTTCTGAAAACTCATTTGTTACACAGGGAAAAAAATTACAGATTTCTGAATCCTAATATGAATTTCACAAAGGCAAATCTTAAAATCAGGGAAAATACCACTCATATTTTGAATGTTTTCAAAATTAATTTTTCACCTTTCCAAAAAAATCTCTTTAGGAATAAAATATTAAATTCAGTAAGAAATGCAGCTACTCTGATTCGGTAAGAATAAAGAAACTACATTTTAGAATTAATCTAATCAACACAAAACAGCACATCTGAAGCAGGCAAACTAGCTCCCTAATAACATATTTCAATACAATGAAAAGTATCATAGAGACCTTCACATGACAAAAAACTATGCTGTAGCACTAAATCTTCAGCAATAAATGACGTTTCTAAAAGCCAAACATGAGTAGCTAAGGTCCAAGACAATTTCTGAACCAAAGTGAATTAACATTACTTCACTCTCACAAAGGACATTTTAATTTTCACCAATAAAAGTGTAAATAAAACTAAAAATATTTACTGTTGCAGCAGACTGCAGCACATGACAATTATTTCAGTGAATGTTATGTGAGTTTTCTTTCAGCAAATAAGGAATTAGTTACAGATCAAATAAGTATTTTATCTTACTAAATATAATTATCTGAACTACAGAAGGTGTTGTGTCTCTACAGCTGCTTCAATTTGCTTAGTTGTGGCACATTGTTTAGAGGACAAGATCAGCTCTTTGTGTTACTGTATTTTAATAGATTCCCAACTTGTACTGAATGAGAACTCAAAAAAAAAAACCCAAAACAAAAACACACAAAAAACCAAACAACAAACCCACCATAAAACCCTCTACATGTATAAAAAAATGATATGGAGTGACAGCTACAAAGAACCTAGCAATCTCTCATTTTTCAATGGGACTGAGTTACAAGATGTCTGAAAGAACTGTAAGGAAAAGAGTGACCTGTACTCATCTCAGCTGTCATTTGTAAATCAGCTAACAATATTTACCACATCTTTCTTTTGGGAGAGGTGACCTCAGAAGCTTCAGTAGTTCTACAGAATAACTTCCCTTGTGCTATGACTTTGATTGGTCCTACTGCAATATTATTTTTAACCTAACACAGCAAAGTATTTTGTTTCAGTATTTTTTATTCCTATAGCAACAGGCTATTGCTCTATTCTAAATAGAGGAACATGATTCCCTTTCCCAATCATGTTTCTGAAAGGTTTCCAAATAAATTATAGATGCTCCTTTTGTTCCAGTGCTCCTGTTCCTCTAAGGACACCAGATCTGTCATGAACATATTTTAGCACATACCCTTAAAACCTATCTTGACCTCGAAATACAGAAATAGTTATATATACACAGAATATCCAAATGAAAGAAACATTGGGGAAAAAAAAAACCCAACAACCAGCCCACATACATAAACTACCATTTAATTAAGTCAAATGAAAAAAAAAAATTAATTTTGTTCAAGCATTGAGAATGGTGTGGTGGTTTGACAGGAAATGTGTTTTTTGGGATGCTATGGTTGGGCCAATGGATGTTCAGATTTTAATATTGGCATCTAATATGGCCATTAGGACATGGATCCGCCTCTGAGAACGCAGGGTTAAAAGCAGAGCTCTCCCCTGGGAGGGTCTCTTGGGTTCCGGTGAGGAAAGAGTTCGGATCTCTCCCCCAGATCTCTCCCCCGTCCAGCTGCTGCTGCTGGGCGGGAGAGGGGAGCCATGCGGCCGGGTGAGGTAGGCCGAGGCTTGGACCGAGAGGGGAGGTGAAGAGGCCCCCAAGGATGGAAGGGTGGGAGAAGTACCAGGAGGCATCGGGCAGCCCCCCCTCAAGAGAGAGAGAGAGAGAGTACAGCCTGTGCTTGAGACTATGTTACCTTGAAACTTGATAACATGTGCCGGCAGCACGGCTGAGAAGGAGAAGCAGAGGGGGGGGAGGATGCAGCGAGGTGTCCAGGCTGTGGGAGTTCCTGAGAAGGCAGAGTCCGAGTTTTTAACCCTTATTTGGACAATCAAAACTTTGCAGAACATTAACCTTTCCTAGAAGAGAGATAGAGATGAAATGGAAGAAGGAAATGGGCAAGTGTGAGAGAGGTCTGGGCGAGTGAGAAATAGTGGAAGAATAGAGAAGAATCCTAGTGGGAAGAGATGATGGAGTGGCTTTTGCTGGACTCTTTTTGTACAGCCATGGACAGAACCATGTTCCTTGTGATACAGAGACTGCATCTAGGGGGAGGCAATGCCTCAGAACCAAGAGGGTTCAGTGTTGGTGCCCCTCGGCCCCAGGGGGTGAAAAATATGGGGGGGACAGGTGTCCCAAAGGAGAGACTGTGGGGACAGGTGTCCCAAAGGTGAGACTGTGCCCTTTTTGGAACAGGACAAAGCATCCTTAAAAAGAAAACCCTAGAAGCAGCTCTGGTCCATGTTCAGTGGTGAGAGCACTGGACATGAAAAGGAAGAGGTCACAATGGCAGATGTACTCCGGGCGGTGCCACGAGTGACACAGAAACACACGAGGCTTCAGCTGTGTTTCCAGGGGAAGCCCATGGTACAAGAAGGACTCCTCTCCTCTTGATGAACTGAGGATTGATTGTCTGAAGGGTGGTGCTGGACCAAGAGTTGGTGATTTGGGGAATAGATGTATTGTATTGGAATTTGGTGGGGGGAGGAGGAAGTGTATTTGTAAGGTTTTCATTTTTCCTGTGTGTGTTCCTTTTTACATATAGTTGTAGTGTAGTTAATAAAGTTTTGTTTTCTTTATTTCCAAGTGGGAGCCTGCTTTGCTTATTCCTGGTCACATCTCACAGCAGAAACCAGGGAGAGGGTATCCTCATGGGGGCACTGGCATTGTGCCAGTGTCAAACCATGACAAATGGGATTGAGGTGTGTTGTGTTTGTTTTGGGGCAGCTTGACATTCCCATGACTGCATGACTCCGCCCATACTGCAGCAACAACACAAAACTTTTGTCTGTGGTTGTTACAACCATTCCACTATCCTGAAAGCAGGATTCACATTAATATATAACAGTGTCCTAGAAACACTAAAGTAATCAATCCATCACTGTCTAAATCTGCCTGAAATTCTCTCTCCTATGAGTAAAGGTTCTGCAATTTACACTTAAAAATTATTAATGGCAGGTCCTTACATGCAAGGCTTCTTTAATAGAATTTATGTAGTGTTAAGCCATATTCACCAGTGTTTAATATTAGAAGTGAAATTACAAAAAAAAAAAAAAACCCCTTGAAACTAAGTTATCAATGCAGTTCTCAGTGACTTTTCTGAGAATAAAGCTATTTTTAGGGAAACGTTCTTAGGCTAATTCGGACTATTTTAATTCTTTTAAACTCAACACTAATTATTTTATCTTGTTGCAATAAAAAGGAAGGACATTACCAGCTTTAAATTTACCGTCTTTTCTTTGCCTTTCCCTTACATTTCATGAAGTTTCACAATTATACTTTATAGACCCTATATTACTTTTCTCTGCTTGCTGTCATGACAAAATCTCACACAAATGTCATGGGAAATAATTTTTATCATTAGTAAAAGTTTTATTAAAACCATTTCCAGATGCATGAAGTACCTAAGTTTTGCTAACTTATCATTAGAACAACAGAGAACAAAAAAAATCTTTGAAAATTAATCTATAGTTTTATTTTAAAATTTAAATCATGGAGATTTTAACTCATGGAGACAAAGCTGTTTACATAGTGTTAGAAAAAAAGAGTACAATCAGACACAAAACCAAAATACAAACTCTAATGAATCATGTCTAACAAGCACAGAAATGGTGCATGCTGAGGTTTGTGCACATAAGATCCCTACCCTAGAGACATTATCATCCCTTCTGTCTGACATCTCAACTGCAAAATCTCAAGGGAGTCATGAACATATGTGCCACTGTAATCACTTAGTTACATTTTGCATGCACATAAATAGATTACCTGCAGTGTTTGCTACTGTTGCACTTAGCAATGTTGGATGATGTATAATTTTGATGCACACCAATGCAAAGCTGGATTTTTAGGCCCAGTGTTTGATATACTAGGTATAGTTGCACCATATATTCTTTCTAGCCAGACAGATTGTTCCTTGCCTTGAAATCTTTACAGCCTACTGCCTGCAAAATTCAGAGGATTTAGCACACACTCATGGGGGGGGGAAGGCTGAATGATCATCCAGTCTATCCCACCTTCCTCAAGGCAAGACCTCCTAGGTAATCCTGACAGATATCTGTCTTGTCATGCTTAACTTACTTTCATGCAGCTATTCAGGTATGTAGAAAGAGAAATGTGCATACACACACGCCTTCAGATTCAACAAATGGAAGAACACAACACTGACTATCTACTGACTTTGTTATGATGCCGTGGCAAGGTCCAACTGAAAAAAAAGTGACTACAGGAATATGGCCAAAAATATACAATCTAAAGGAGAAATAAAATATGCTATTGTGGCAATTATACATACAGATATACAAACACGCATTAAAAAACAAATGTTAACTAGGAAAATTACTCTTTAACCAATTCTTTATCAACCATCAAATCTATTTTAGATGCAGTGTAGAGTCAAAGAACATATAACTTAGGAGCTTTCCCCCCGTTATTCTGCACTCACAAACACGGTTTTAGGAGACTTCCACCCAAATCAATGAACTGTTTCATTAGTTTACTTCTCACCAAAAAAACCCAAAAAAACCCCAGGTTGCTTAGCAAAACTTATAATACATAAATAAATGTATTTTATGCTTCACTATACATTTCATCAAACTAAACTGACAGGATTTTCTGTAGTGTGCATGCTTTTTATACTGATTACCTCTTTCAAATCAAACAAAAAATCCTGCACACTAGTAGAAGTATGACTTCCTCAATGACTGTTATTAACAGCTTCATGTCACCTAATTAAGCTATAAATTCAGCAAAAATGAAGAATTACATAATAATGCCATTTCCTCTTTTTGACAAACTTCTCATTATTCAAGGCCCATTTTTGTCAAATGTATCTCCCCGAAGTTAAAGACATTTTTAACACTCTGGAACTCTTATTAAAAAGGGCCACTAAGCATACTAAAGCACCTTAGAACCCAATAAGCACCATAAAGTTGTGTCTGACAAAATACATAGGAGTACATAAGCCTTCCACATTAGTTACAGGTAAGTACAAGAGTACAAAAATATTAGAGGTCTAACCAGGTCTTTTAAGTCAACTACCAGTGCTATCAGAGGCTCCAGGACCTCTTCCTCCTCCAAGACCTACTCTGCCTTCCTTGAGATGCTACAAATATTAGAGCCCCTCTGCAAATCCTGCATTCAAAGGGCAATCCAAAATCTCCTACAGGTCTCCTTCCGCTCAACATCCAATCATTTTCCCCACCTCTCCTAAATCCCGAGCCTGTTCCAGCACGCGCCCCTACCCCTAAGCTACATAACAGTCCACCGTCCCCCACAACGTTTCTGCCCCAAACCTACAGCAACGCTCACCCAGCAGCATCCTTGCTCCCATCCCACCCGCGCACTAGCGCCACTTAAGTTCCCCTTCCCCATCAACAACCTCCATAGGCCCCCGAATAAGCGGTAGCCCGTCAGCCATCCCCCTACTCAGCGCGCCCGGCCGCACCTCACGGTCCTTGAGGCCCAGGAGCAGCACCTCTTCCATGAGGGTGAGGCGTGTTTCCTTGGAGTCGCCCTTCTCATCGTCTCCGGGCTCGTCCCGGCGGCCTTCATCCTCAGATCCGCCTCCTGCCTCCCGCTCCTTGGCGGCGGAGGCGTAGCGGGAGGCCTCTGTCCGGCGCTGCACCAGCCCGGAGCTACGCTGGGTCAAGGAAGTCATGGCTGGAGGCAGTGGAAGGTCAAAGGCCTGCCACGGGGAGAGGAACTTTGCGGCAGATCGGGAGGGGGAAAGAAGAAGAGACGGCAACCACTCCTGCCTCCGCCCTATCCCCACCGGGGCAACGGCCGGCCGGGGGCAATCATGGGGAGCGGGATTCGGCCGAGGCAGTGGCGGTGGGAGCCGGCGTTCCCCGCCTGCTGCGGCCGAGATGGCGGAGGTGGCTTTTCTTCCAATATGGCGGCGTACGCTGATGTCAGCGGAGGATGTGGTAGTGGCAGGCGGGGGGGTACGATCGGAAAGTTCCGCGGACGGGAGGAGCCCCTCACGGAGCCGGAGCTGTGGACGGAGAGCCTCAGGGATGTGGCCCCCTCAGCCTTAGGGACTGCGGGTGGTGCCGGCTCTTATTGACTATTACTAATCGTTAGCCGGGGCTGTGGAGGACGATTAATCCGATGCTCAGGGCGGAGGGGAAGGGGGGCTGGAGAGCCGGTGCCCGCCGCGGCATAACCCGGGGGCTGGGTAGTACACTCTCATCAATTAGGTTTTTTTAAGTGCTTTATTTACAAATTTACAACCTTAAATCTGCTGGATTTCACTTGTAGCCCCAAGTCTGATTGCTAGTGCAGCCCCCAGGACTAAATTTTTATATATATATATATATATATATAGTGAAAAATGCATGTATTTTATGATTGGCTTTTCGCAAATATTAAAATGAATATTATATGTGTTGTGTTAGAAAGTAATGATGTATTAATTCTCTTAAGTAGTGTTAAATATAGTTTTAGGTTATAAAAATTGTTAAAATAGAAACGATGCGATGTAGGATACTTTTTTTAAAAAAGAAAGGACTCGCAGCGAGATAGCAGCCACAGGACACCTAAATCTTTCAGAGAAAAAGAATTTATTGCCCTCTTATCAGAAGAAACGAACTTCTTCCCGCCTAGAAGGCAAAGGCGCTGTTAGGATTCGGAGGAAGAAGTTGATGATGACCAGACAGAATCCTGTATTTGAATGGAATTTATACATCATGTATGAGGTGTATGAATATGCAACAGGCTATTGCTTTTAAGGGTTAATCCTTTGTTAACGGGTGTCCTTTTTCGGGCTCGTGCTGCCCAGAAAAGGTACCCGGACGTCCGTAACTCTTTGTATTTGTTGTCTCATATTGTCCTAATTCAAATTGTCCAAATTATTATTACTCTAATTGTATTACTATTTTTATAACCATTTTATTACTATTAAACTTTTAAAATTTTAAAAACAAGTGATTGGCGTTTTTCATATATATATATATGTATATATATAAACTCAGCAACTAAACTCAGATGAGCACACAGAGCTCTCTACAGTCTTGTCTTTAAACTTAGTAAATGGAGTCCCTCATCTCTGCTGTCCATGAGGCATCTTTTCAAACCTTGAGTCCTTTTGAGCATGGCATGCCAAAAACTCAAAACTACTTATCAGGGCTGAGTCCTATGTATGTTTCTAGGTAGCATATTTTATTAAAGATTAAAAGTGCTTAAGATGCAAAGATTGCCTGTACTTTTTAGTCCACAATTGAGATATTGTGTTTGGCCATATTGAGATAGCATATAGATTTTTTTAAAATAATATGTATCTAAGATATAAATAAAATATTTATATAAAAATAAATATATATTTAGGTGCACCTTGTTTACCAAGAGCTCCAGGTCACTTTGCAAGTCACTCCATTATTTCTCACACCCTCAATTCTTGCATAATCTGCTAATGTGACATGGTGATAATTCAGTATAGCTTCTTCAAGACCATTGATAAAAAAGAATAGCAGACAGACAAAACTGATCCCGAGAGGATCTGAATCACTCACACAAATGTTTGCTGATTCTTCCTGAGAAAAACACCAATCACTTGTTTTTAAAATTTTAAAAGTTTAATAGTAATAAAATGGTTATAAAAATAGTAATACAATTAGAGTAATAATAATTTGGACAATTTGAATTAGGACAATATGAGACAACAAATACAAAGAGTTACGGACGTCCGGGTACCTTTTCTGGGCAGCACGAGCCCGAAAAAGGACACCCGTTAACAAAGGATTAACCCTTAAAAGCAATAGCCTGTTGCATATTCATACACCTCATACATGATGTATAAATTCCATTCAAATACAGGATTCTGTCTGGTCATCATCAACTTCTTCCTCCGAATCCTAACGGCATCTTCAGGGCTGAGCAAGGTGGGAAGAAGTTAGTTTCTTCTCATAAGAGAGCAATAAATTCTTTTTCTCTGAAAGATTTAGGTGTCCTGTGGCTGCTATCTCGCTGCGAGTCCTTTCTTTTTTAAAAAAAGTATCCTACATCGCATCGTTTCTATTTTAACAATTTTTATAACCTAAAACTATATTTAACACAGTACTTAAGAGAATTAATACAGCATTACTTTCTAACACAACACATATAATATTCATTTTAATATTTGCGAAAAGCCAATCATAAAATACATGCATTTTTCACAGTTAGTTTAGATAGGCAGTCTGAATTCTCCTTGGACTGTTTTTCTTGTCCCTTTTCTTGGAACCATTCGAACCTGCTCTGGACTGGGACCTGGGAAACACCTAGAGTTTGCACTTTGTGGCCTGCAGCAGCCATTCCCAGCGCCGGAGGGAATAACAGAGTGACCACTCACCGGAAAGAATCTCTGAATTTGTCATCTCTTCAGAGCAGTGAATGAGTTTTGTCATCCGGTATTGTTCATTTTGTGTGCTGGGGAGTGCTTTGCCTGTTAAATAAACAAGTTCTTTCCACTTGTCTCTGAGGGATCCTTCCCGAACCGGTTGGGGGGATGGGCCGTGTGGGTTTGCTTTCTGGAGGGGCTCCCTTTGGAGGTTTTCTCCCAAATTTGGCCTAAACCAGGACACACTGGAGCACCCAAAACCCGTGCCTGCCCCGCGGGGCTCCTGTAGTTGCTCGGACCATGCCGCCATTTCGGCTGGACAGCCTGTGATCATAACTCAGCCCCATGCTTACCTGAGACCACCCCTCGGCTGCCGGGGCTGCCCGCACCTCCCATCACCATAGAAACACCAAGAGTGCCTCCACCTGAGGCCGAGTGGGCCGGCCCCAAAGAAACACCAGCAACACCATGGAGGTTGGCCACACCTCTGTCGGAGGACGTACCTACACCCTCAATCCAGCCTACGTCAGGGGGCAGGGCCCTGCCCCCAAGCCCAACTCTGGGGAACACAGCCGCGCCTCCAGTGGGAGTGGCTCCGTCCCTGCCTCCATGGACGGGTCTGAGAAACACGTCATCTAGAGCTGCCGCTGTCAAACTCGGAAGCAGAGTGTGGGAAAAATCCCTCCTAAACCCCCCCCCAAGCAATCCACAGAGCTAAAAGGCATGCAGGAGTGTTATACCATAAGAACATTAGTAGACAAGCCTGCCTGAAGAAATGGTTTTGGCCACGTAACATGACAACTACCTCTTGACAGCTAGGAGCAAGCCACCTTCTCACTAAGCCCAGCGGGAAGCCAGCAGCTACTTGCATATGGGCAGTGAAAAGGCTAACAAAAAATTCTAACAGCTCCAACCCAGACAGTACCAATCAAAGCAACACCAAGTTCCTACCCCTCAAACCTCAACAAAGCTTCACAGCCACCGTCTTCTACTGCTTCAACTATACAAAGGTTCTCATATTCCATAGACTCTAATAAACTAATAATGTGTGCTAAAACTATAAAAAAGGTGTCACACAAGAGTTAAAAAAATGTGCAACTGTTTACTAAATATACCCTAGAATTCATAGTGCAATATTTAATATTGTTGTTTATGCTTGCTAAAACAAAAATTGATGTCTCTGAGAGCTGATTCTGTCACAGTTACTAAGAAAATATTATGTTTCTGTTTCAAGTATAGTTTGCTGTGTATTAAAAATATCCTAGAATGTATGTTACTAAATTTTCTCATAGTACTCCTACTATTTCTACTTGCAATGTTTCTATTTCAACTTAAGAAATTCAAAGAATTTACTCATCCTAACATTCTAGGTCCACTAAAGCATACATAAAACATTATTTTAGTAATATCATAAGCAAATTTCAATTGCAAAGTTTTTTTGACTGAGAACTTACCACCTATCATCATTTTAAAATACCTAAAAGTAGCCTATTAAATCAATAACAAATTTCTAACTTCTAACAAAAAGTATATTACTTGCACTATTACCATAATAACTGAAAATTTTAAATGCCTATATTTCTTTAATTAATCAGAAGTTGTACATGTAAAAAACTTTTTGCACTGGATATTAATATCCTAATAAAAAGTACCTTATTAATACTGTTCACAATCAATATTTTGTTCCTATTTTTTGTTATTAATACAAAAAATGGGGAAAAAGGTTGGGGTGAATGTACACACCCCCTCTAAGTCGTAGGTAATATCATGTTCTAATGTCTTACAATCAATCATATAACAGTACAATAATTCTATGATAAATGGGTTTCAATGAACACTGGAACATGCTGGACACCTAATAGATATATCCAGCCTGCACTACGTTCTGCTCAGAACCACAGACAGTGTCAGCCTGATGTCCCCTCAACAGACATCACAGAGCCGTGTAACCAGAACAATTAATGACTACCTCATAGAAATCTGGGACTCTTGAAGTAACAGTTCATATAAAGACTATTTGTTTACAAACTGCTTGATCTGTTAAGTTTGTTTTTTCTCACAGTTCAAAAGTTGTGTGGAGTGCCCCTGTTCCTAAGAGAAAGGAATTTGATCTAACCCTTCTTGTGTTGCTAATAACTCCTCCCTTGACCCAAACCCTAAACTCCACCCATGATACCCTATAAAACCCCACGACCCTGCCTTTGCCTGGTCTTTCGTCTTCATCCCACCCGTCCTCCCTGGGGATAATAAATGGATTCTTGATCTTTCTGAAACGAAGACCCGTCTCGTTTGTTCCCATGCCCGGCACCGGCAGCTGCACTCTCCCTGGACACGATGAACTCAGTTGCAACGCGCTGCAACAAAAGAGCAAGAAGTTCTTGCTCCTGTTAAAACACTCCACAAAAGCAATTATTTCCTTTGTTCTCTTCTTGTTCTAGTGAATTACTTAGGTGGGACTTTTTGCCTTCTGTCCAATTGGGTAGCCTTAGGTTTGAGGTGAAGTTCTAAAGGTCCTATGAGGTGTCTTTTTACCAAATTGAGGAGAGAAACTTCTGGGCTTTTTTCCTTTTTAAGGAGACAAAGGATAATTTGGTCACTCTGTCAACAGGGGGCACATTCCTACATCTCACCCTTTCTATAAATCTAGAAAGGAAAGAGGAGAAAGTGATTTGAAAAAGTCTTACCTTTGTTGACAATTTGTAATTATGCCAATAGTTTTAAAATTTGGTTCTATTTTTTATTGTTTCTAGATTATTCTTCTATCTTAACTTTGGTGAAGTGTTTTCCCAGACAAGCCTCAAGTTTCTGGCTGTATATGATTTGAATATATAAAACTTATAAGCATTTTTAACGTATGATTCAGAGGGAGATTAATAACTTTTTAATACAACAGCAATAACTTACAGAACATTTTCAGTGCAAAACTATTTTTTAAACAATTTTAACTAGAGCAAACTTAGAAAACACAGCCTCTGCTTCTAGCTGTTACTCAGTTGTTTGTATGTTCTTCTGGTGTCTTCTGCTGTTCTTGGATCGGCTGTACCTGTGGTTTGACATTCTTTGCAGGGACCCATCAAAGACCTGCATTTGTAGAAATGCATGCAAACCCCCTCCTCCATGTCACAAGAGGATGGGGTCCTGAAATTTGTCCTGTCTCTGGATCCTTTATGAAGACTGGTGGCCTTTCCTTGAGTTTTGCTTGACTGGTACTGCTGAAATGTCTGAAAATCGGTGGCACCTGCTCCATAAAAGAATTATTTAATAAGTTAAAAACATATGCAGCTTTATTCAGCCAGTCTATTGTAGACAGCACTTCTGTCCCTCTCTTTTGTCTTTCAAGGATCATTTTCAGTGACCTGTGTGCTCTTTCTACAATAGATTGGCCTGTGGAAGAATGTGGAATACCTGTGGTGTGTTTGATACCCCAGGTTCTGAAAAACTCCTGCAGTTTGTTAGAAGCGTAGGTCGGTCTGTTGTCCATTTTAACTTCTTGAGGAATGCCTAGGGATGCAAATGCTTGTAAGAAATGTTTAATTACATCTCTACTCTTTTCTCCTTGATGTGCAGAAGCAAAAATTGCTCCTGAGAATGTCTATTGATAAGTGTGTATGTTTAAACGGTACAAATGACTGATATTGAGTTATGTCAGTTTGCCATATCTGCAGGCTATTTAAGCTTCGAGGGTTAACACTGGTTGCTATTGCTGGTATGGCTAATTTTTGGCAATCTGGACATGATTGAACAATCGCTTTAGCCTGATTCTGAGAGCTGTTAAACATTCTTACTAAGGCAGGTGCATTTTGATGATAGAAGGCATGGCTCATTCTGGCTTGTTTGATAACATTGGGAAGTGTATTCTGAATTGACATGGCTAACAAATCAGCCATGGCATTGCCTTCTGCTAGGAAACCTGGAAGCACAGAATGTGACCGAATGTGCATTACGAAGTAAGGTTCCTGTTGAATAGAAAGAAGGAAGATTAATTTTTTGAGCAAACCCTATAGCTGGTCATTGGAAACCTCTTTTAGCAGAGACCCTTCTGCTCTCTCCACTACGCCTGCAACATAGAATGAATCTGTTACTAAATTAAGAGGAAACGTGAATTTAGAAAAGACACACAGAACTGCTGTTAACTCTATTGTAGTAGTAAGGGACAGGCGTTCGGAAGATTTCGGGCTGTGACGGAAAATTACAGGAATCCTTCTGCCCCTCTCCCCATAGATAAGGATCACCCTTGGAATGTAGCCAAACAGGTAGCCCCCCTAACCTATGGATGCCAGTAACTTTCCACTCCATACTAACCCTAGAAAGTATAGCCAAACCCCTGTCTGACGTAGAGAAACCCCTTAGTCCATAAATACCCTTGAGACCCCTCAATAAACGCCTTTAACTGTCCACCACATTGGTGTCAGCATCCGTTACTGGCCCCGAGGGATCCCAGAGGGGGGGATTGCCGTGCTGGACTTCGAAACCAGGTCACCGCCGCCGCCTTCCCAAGAAGGCAACACTCTATTATTTTTGAGGAACTGTCTACTTCTTCAGTATCTGATTCCTATTTTTTTGTCTCTGGATTTTGCCAAGCAATCACAGATTTTTTTGATTTCCCTGGACCGTCTGTACAAAATGTGATTGCATCTAGGGGTGCATGACTTCTTAACGGCTTATAAATAAATTTTAGAGATGAATTTAGTAGCTCATGTTTGGGACAATTGACTGATATTTTCCCTGTAAAATTTTCTAGGGCAAATTGCATAACCTCTGAATTTTGAATTACCATTCTAAATAGATGGATATGACAGGCAGAAAGATTTCTGCAAAATCCTTTCCTGAAAGGGAAAACATTCAGGATCTAGCCTTTATAATAAATTGTGATATAATTCCAGGGCAAGTTGTTATAGTTTTAGCCAGCTGTTGAGATAGGAAAACCCATTCTAAGATTATCAGGTGGTCCTTCTCTAGATCCCACTGGAATATTAGACCATGAAGCTGTGGACTCTCCCCTAAAACTGCAAACAAAAATGACAAGTTAGGATTATATTGATGAGCCTGGCATGATTGGATTGTTCGCATCACTTTATCTAAAGCATTTTGGGCTTCTTTGTTGAATCCTCGTGGTGAATTTAAAGCTGTGTCTCCCTTCAATAGATCGGACAGTGGGGCTAAGTCCTGGTTTGAAATGCCTAGCAGTGGATGAAGCCAGTTCAGACTCCCTACCAGCTGCTGTGCTTCATTCAGTGTTTTTGGATTTCTCTTTAGTTGGAGTGGTTGTGGAGTCACAATTTGTTCTGTGATTCTGTATCCTAAATATTTCCAGGGAGGAAGTGTCTGTATTTTTTCCTTGGCTATTGTGAATCCTGCTTTCTCCACTGCTGAGATGACCTGATCTGCTGTCTCCTGCATTGATGCTTGGTCCTTTGCTGCTACTAAAATATTGTCCATATAATGCAAGATGAGGGAATTTGGGTATTGTACACAAACTGAGGAAAGGACTTCTGCTACATACCACTGGCATATAGTCAGAGAATTGTGCATACCTTGAGGAAGTATGAGCCAATGGCATCTTTTTAAAGGGGCCTCCTGATTTATCGATGGGATGGAAAAGGCAAATCGTGGTGCATCTGGATGCAAATGAATATTTAAAAAACAGTCTTTTAAATCAATAACAGTTAACTTCCAATCCTTTGGAATCATAGTGGGAGAAGGTAAACCTGGTTGTAAAGAATCCATTTCTTGAATTACTTCGTTAACCTTTCTGAGGTCCTGCAATAACCTCCATTTCCCACTGTTTGGCTTTTTAATTATGAAAACTGGAGTGTTCCAGGGGCTGGTAGTTGGAGTTAGGTGACCTTTGTTTAACTGTTCCTGTACCAACTGCTCTAATACAAGTTTCTCTTCTGGTAAGGGCCATTGGCTGACCCAGACAGGTGTATTGAATGTCCATGTCAGTTTTAGAGTGTTATGTCCATCACAAGCCCTTGTTAAAAATTGGTTTCTATCCTCAGACCCCATTGAGAGAGAATGTCTCTTCCCCAAAGAACTATATCAGCTCCTACTATGAATGGTTTTGTGGTGGCAACATGACCTTCGGGTCCCTCAAATGTGACAGAGTGTAAGCTATGAAAGCTTTCACAGTGATCACCAATGCCTTCCAGTTGATCCAGCGTGGGTACAATGGTCCAGCCCTGTGGACATTTTGATTTCGATATCAGAGTGATGTCAGCTCCAGGATCTATCAGGCCAACAAGGGTGCTGGTTTCCCCGAGATGCTTCAGAACACAGGTGAGTTGAGGCTGCCCATGGCTGATGTGCCTGGTCCAAGCGATGAGGGATATGTTGCTCCGTGACTCTGGTAGGAGAAAAACTTGTGCTATGATTAGTCCTTTAGGTAGAAAATATGGAGGGTCTGGACATAAAGCTAATACAGTGATTTCCTGTGAGCAGGTGACAGATAACACCGTTGGAATGATATAGAAACCTTCTGCACAAGATCGGTTCACTCACACTATTAAGAACTGACGTGGTTGTGGTTCTGTCCTGGTTTAGGCCAAATTTAGCAGAAAACCTCCAAAGGGGGCCCCTCCAGAAAGCAAACCCACAGGACCCAACTGGTTTGGGAAGGATTTCCTCGGAGAGAAGTGGAAATAACCTGTTTATTTAACAGGCAAAGCACTCCCCAGCACACAAAATGAACAATACCAGATGGCAAAACTCATTCGCCGTTCTGAAGAGATGACAAATTCAGAGAGTCTCTCCTGTGGGTGGTCGCTCTGTTATCAGTCCCTCCGGAGCTGGGAAAGGCTGCAGAGTAGGCCCCGGCAGGCTACAAAGTGCAAGCTCTTGGTGTTTCCCTGGGTCCCTGTCTGGAGTAGGTTCAAATGGTTCCAAGAAAAGGGAAAGAAAAACAGTCCAGGGAAAACTTGGACTGCCTCAGCTAGCTAAATTAACTAACTAACTAAAAAGCAAAAGGAGTGTGGTGTTCTGCCCCATCCGTGCCCAGACAAGAACAGTGTGCCAGCAGACTGTGGAGGAGTGAGTCCAGTCCCTGATAACAAACTCTGTGCTTCTTCTTCTCCCCACCTTCGCTGTCAGCCAGTCTTGAGAGCACAGAATATAATATCCAGCATAAACAGAACACACGATTGGGGATACAAGCATCATAACATCACCCTAGGACACCCAGTCTTGCCCTCTATTCCTTGTCTTACTTTACTTGTGATTCTTAAGGAAACTGCCCCAATACCTCTTACAGTTCCTTGTGTACTTCCCTTCAATAGATGCTTGTAATTCTTGCTTATTAAGACAGGAAAGAAACTCCTTGAGCTGGCTGGTGGAAGCTTGACTCTACTTTTTGGACGTCTTGTTGTTTCTCTGGTTATCTCTTGGTCGTTGCTTGAGAGTCAATCTCGTTTCACCCAGCCTGGATGTTATAGTCCATTCCTTGGGTTCTTCTACTGGCCCTTTGACTCTGTTGGCATGAATTCATCCCGGCTCTGCAGTTCGCACAGCCGATTCGATGGTAAGCAGTACCTGAAAGGGATCTTCCCACTGAGGAGTTAGAGGCTGATCTCTCCATGACTTGATCATTACTTAATCCCTAGGATTAATATTAGGGATTCTGAAATCCAGGGTGGTAGTTTGAGGAATAGCCCTGATGGGTTTTCTCCTCAAGCCAGGTTTTATGAGCTCTCAAAGGACCTATCACACCCAAGATAGCCCAGCTACCTCAAATGACATAAAATTAGCAGGATGACTTCTGAGGTAGTATTGGAAACAGAAAAGTTTTATTAAAAGGCAAAATAACAAAGCTCTTTACAGAGAAAACCCGAGCCGGGGCAAGAGGTTCTTGCTCCTTCTAAAACACAAAAGTGATTATTTCCTTTGTTCTCTTCTTTTTCTAGTGAATTACTTAGGCGGGGCTTTTTGCCTTCTGTCCAACTGGGTAGCCCTAGGTTTGAGGTGAAGTCCTAAAGTGCCTATGAGGTGTCTTTTTACCAAATTGAGGAGAGAAACTTCTGGGCTTTTTTCCTTTTTAAGGAGATGAAGGATAATTTGGTCACTCTGTCAACAGGGGCCACAATACTACATAGCCCCTTTGTCCTGGATTTGATATATGATGCTTCTATCCCCAATCATCTGTTCTGTTTATGCTGGGTAATAAGTTTTGCACTTTTAAGACTTGTTCCGAGAGCGAAGGGGGGAGAGAAGAAGCCCGGAGTTTGCTATGAGAAACTGCACTTTCTCCCCCACATCATGCTCCTGGACTGTGTTGTCTGCGGACGGACAGACAGACAGCGGGACAGCTCTCCTTTGCTTTTTAGTTAGTTTTTAGCTAGCTGAGGCTGAGAAGTTCCCTAGACTGTGGATTTTCCTTTTTTTGGAACTGTTTAAACCTGCTCTGGACTGAAAACCCAGAAGAGCACCAGCAGCTCGCACCTGCAGCCCATCAGGCCGGGCCTGGGCTGTGGCATTTCCAGCGCCGGAGGGACTGATAAAAGACTGAGTGAGCTGAGCTACAGCTCATGAAGGGGACTTTCTGAGTTTTTCATCTCTTTTGGAGCAGCACGATGTTTTATTGTTTAATATTGTTCATTTCTTTTGTGCTGGTGAATGCTTTGCCTGTTAAATAAACTGTTTTTTCACTTTTCTCCAAGAAAATTTTTTTCCCAAAGCAATTGGGGGAGGGGCCTCTTGAATTTGTTTTTCTAGAGGAAACCCCTTTAGAGGCTTTTCTCCCAAAATTGCCCTAAACCGGGACACCCCTTATGTCTTAGCTCTTCTAAGGTTTGTGCTAGAGATATAACATATTTCTTGGCATTGGCTTCCCCTTCCTCATATGTCGCTATAGGACACAAAAGAACACACGCTCACACCGTTCTCAAGGTGAAAGAGAAAAAAGGGACGTTTATTTTCTGACTCCAACATTTATAGTTTTCCAAAAGTGACAGTGGATTGGAGGGTGACAGTGGCACCTCTCCAATGCCACTGGTTAAACCAACAGTCCATCAACTCTCTCCTCCTCCATAAAGGAATGCAAAACAATGAGTTATTTACAGAAAGTGTGTGAGAAAATTCACTACAAGAATGTCAACATCAGAAGGCTTAGAAAATCTTAAAAACCCAGGGTGACACTCATAGGTGGCAACTTTCTGGGGCAAGGTCAAAAATGGTAACCTAAACATTATTTCATAGTGTGAGACCCCCAGATCTGACCAGGGTTGGGTTCTAATTCTTAACAGGGCTAAAGGGAGACATTTTATCTGTGACACCTGAGTTTCAATCAGCAGCTTAACTAGAGTTCTTTTAAGAGCTTGATTCATCTTCTCAACATGACCAGAACTCTGTGAATGCCATGGAGGGTGTAACTCCCATTTTACTCTCAGGGCTTGAACAACTTTTTGCAATATCTTAGATGTGAAATGAGTTCCTTGGTCTGAATCAGTCTGGTTCACTTTCTCATATTGGGAAATTATTGATTCTGGAAGTGTTTTACTCACAATATTGTTATTGGCTTTAACAGTGGGTACTGCCTCTACCCAATGAGTCAAGTGATCTACTACCTACTATCACTAGCAAAAATTTCTACCGTTGTATCTGGGGAAGCTCAGTAAAGTCTATTTCTATGTCTTGAAAGGGCCGTAAGGCTAGTTCTCACCCTCCTCTGGGTGTTTTCCTCATGACTTTCTTATTCACTTGTTGACATATCACACACTGTTCAGTTACTTGCTTAGCTATTCCAAATATTCCTATGCAGCCCTAGTCCCTTAGGAATTGATTGCTTAATGCTTGAGTTCCCCAATGTGTTGCCCCATGTATGCCTTCTTGCATTTTCTAGGCAAGGGGTTTATTCAACATTTGCCTTCTATCTGCTAATCTCCACTTCCCCTCGTTATCTTTCTTGGGTCTTATTTTAAGGAGTTCTTTCTCTTCTGTCTCACTGAATATGGGGACATTTTACATTTCTCTCATGGGGGTTAATACCATCATTAGTTTTTCTGTCCCTGATTCATCTGGATTTGTAGCTTCTAAATCTGCTAAATTGTTCCCTCATGCCTCTTGAGTCACCCCTTTTTGATGTCCTTTAACATATACTACTGCCATTTCTTCTGGTAATTGTAACGTTTCTAACACTTCTAAAATAAGTTTTTCATTAATCAGTCCCTTTCCCTTTGAATTTAATAGCCTCCTGTGTTCTCAAATTTTTCTAAAAGTGTGCACTACTCCAAAGGCATATTTTGAGTCTGTATATATTGTTCTTCTGTGTTAATATTTCTAGAACTTGTTTTAAGGCATATAACTCACATGCTTGGGCTGACCAGTTAAAAGGTAACTTTCCCTTTTCTATGGCCACTAACTCTTCATCTACTATAGCGTACTCAGACACTCCGTGCCCCTGGATTACCCTTGAGGATCCATCAATGTACATTTGTTTCCCACCTTGGAGTGGTTGATCTGTTAGGCGCTATCTTACATTAGTTTGATGGCTTATAACCTCTTGGCAATTATGTACTAGTTCCTCACCCGGTTCTCCATACAAAAACTGGGCAGGGTTGAGTTGGTTGCTTAGGATTAGCTCTAAATCATTATCTATTAAGATGGCTTCATATGTTAACACTCGGGAATCGGTAAGCCATTTCTCAGCCTTTTGGCTTAGGATACTTCTAACTGAGTGTGGGATATGTATTTTCAGTTTTCCCCAAAAGGTTAATTTTTTGCTTTCTTCTATGTGTAAGGTGGTTGCTGCCACCACCTGAATGCAGGTTGGATACCCCTGCTGACAGGGTCTAGCAGTTTTGATAGGTAGGCCACTGGTTTCTTGGATCCTCTTCAGTCCTGGTCTAATACTCTATATGTGCTACCCCTTTTTTTATATCTACAAACATAGAAAGGTTTGTCAAAGTCAGGAAGACTCAGTGCCGGTGCATTGACTAATTTTTGCTTTAAAACTTCAAACTTTTGCTCATCTTCTTTTTCCCACCTCATCTCTTCTTCTACCAACTTTTCATACAAGAACCTGTCGGCCTGCATGTATCCTTCAATCTATAGCCTACAATACCTCAAAAATCCTAAAAACTTTCTAACCTCCTTCTTAGTTTTTGGCCATGGAAGTGAGACTATCCCCATAACTCTCTCAGGGTTCAGTTGCCAGCTCCCTTGACAAATCACGTCCTAGGTATTTTACTTCCCTCTCTACAAATTCAAGTTTCTCTTTTGCTACCCGAAGTCCTTGGTCCCCCAGAAAATTTAACAATGCTATGGTGGATTCCTGAACTTCTTTTTCTTCCCGTCCTGAGAGAAGCACATCATCTACATATTGGATAAGTTTTATCTCAGGTTTGATGGAGAACAGTTGTAGCACGTCTCCTAGTGCTTGACCTAATAGGTTTAGGGATTCGGAAAACCCTTGGGGTAACCTAGTCTACCAAAGCTGTTGCTTCCTCCCTCAGTCAGGGTCTTCCTATTCAAAGGCAAATATATCTCTACTTTCCACTGCTAGTGAGCAAGCCCAAAAAGCATCTTTTAGGTCTATCACACTAAATCACTAGTGTGATGGGGGAATATTACTCAATAGTGTATGGTGGTTAGGCACTACTGGGAATCGATTCACTGTTCGTTTATTCACTTCTCTCAAGTCTTGGATAAGACTGTAAATCCCACCTGACTTCTTTACTGGTAATATGGGTGTATTATGGGGCAGACATACATGGTTCTAAGGTTCCTTCTTCAAGTAGGTCTTGAATCACTGGCTGCAGTCCTCATCTCCCTTCCAGGGAGAGTGGGAATTGTCATACACGAACTGGATGGTTTTCATTAACTATCTTTATTACTATAGGTTTCATGTTTAATTTACCTTGTTTTTTTGGTTTTGCCCATACTATTTTATTAATTTCTTCCTCATCTTCTTCCCTTTATTGGAGAAGCTTAACTACCATTTTTCCGTCCTCTGGGAGCACTCCAATGTCTAACTGCACCTGTAAATCCCATCAGAATAAATTTCACCCTGCTTCTGGAACTAATAAAACATCCTCAATTCTTATTTTATTTGTCCCTTCAAACTTTACCTCCTTTGTAACTGAGACTTTGAACCCTTCCACTTTTGTACCTACTACTTGCACAGTATCTTGACCCTTTTTGCACCCCTTTGGAATTTTACAAACACAAGATCTTTCAGCCCCCATGTCTACTAAGAATTCAAACTCTTCCTCCTGGGGACCTATTTTTAAAGTTATCAAGGGCTCCTGATGGTATTCTGTCCCCAGGAGGTAGAGCCCCTGACACCCCTAGTCTTCTGCTTTTCCTTTTTGCTCACTCTCATAGACTCTCAGGTCCTTTTCCTTTTGGGAGCAATTTTTTCTCATATGCCCATTCTCTTTACAGTAAAAGCAAACTGGTCCTAGGTTCCCTTGTTTCTCAAATTCTCCTTTTTGTTTCCAGTCCCAAGGAGCTGCATCCCCCCTCCATCTATCTTCTCTCATTAAGGGTCCCCTTCCCTTACATAGGGTGTTCTTTATATGCTGGTTTCTTTCTCTAATGGCAGTTACTATTACCTTGGCTTTTGCCTTGGCCTTCTCTTTGTCCCTCTTTATATACACCTTCTGTGCCTCTCTTAAAAGATCTTCTAATCTCCTTTCTTGCCAACCATCTAACTTTTCTATCTTTCTCCATATATCTGGCCAAGCGTGAGTGATGAAATTTATCTTTAGCAAGATCTGTCCGGCCACTGTATCAGGGTCAAACTCTGAATATTGCCTCATATTTTCTGTCAATCTTTCTAACCACTCTGTTGGAGTTTCTTCCTTCTTTTGCTGCTCATCAAAAGCTTTACAAGCATTTTGATTTCGTGGAGCTGCTTCTTTGATACCTCTTATAGTTAATATTCTATACTCCTCCATGTCTTGCTTTCCCCCGGTGCTGTTGTGGTCCCAATTAGGGTGCACTGTGGGCATTTTCAGGTCCCCAGGAAGTCCCTGCATATGCTCCCTTTCCCATATCCATATCTCAGCTGCCCAGATTGTCTCTGTCTCTCTGGGAGCCTCTCAGGAACCCCGGCCAGCCCCGAGTCAGCAGACAGTGAGGGGGCAACCCCGACACAGCCAACAGCGGGGAGACACTCTCTCGTGCCCCGAGGGTACTGAAGGCAGCTAGGCTAGTCGCCTTTGCAGCAGAAGGGACGGTAGAGACATCAGTAGAAGATAAATGGGCCGACTCTTAGCAGGGGTTAATCCAAGGTTTTATTCTAGGAGTCCCGGAGGAGCCCCTAGACCTCAGGGGGCCTCCTGCTGAGAGCCCCGGGAGAGGTGCCAAGGTTACATTTAAATGGAGGTGGAAACCAAAAGTAGATAACATTTTACTAACCAATAAGTGACCCTAAGGGATGGATACTGGGGAATGGACATTTAGGACAGCGTATGGGGTAACACTTGGGGATTGACCCCTAGCCTCTAGCTAACCACTTGATGTCCTGGACCGAAGCTTCTAGATGGAGGGGATGGGATGCTGAGTGATTGACAGAGAGCCAGGGTGGGGATTTGGGGATGATCTCAGCAAAGGAAAGGGATTACACAGGTAAAGGGAGGGGGGTACAATCTGGGGTAAACCATTTGGGAAAAATACAGGGATACAAAAGTAAAACTATTACAAAGTATTACAAAGTATAAAAACAATACTACAACACCAGATCATCTGCCTTTCTTCTGGTGTAAATAACATGTTCATTACTGATTGCATCTCTTCTCATGTAAAAATATTGGGCTCTAGAAGATGGTCTAACTGTTCTGCTAATCCAGTGGGGTCCTCTAGTAATCCTTTCAATTCTTTCTTGAACATTCTCACGTCAGAGGAATTGAGTGGTATGGTTATGAATACAATTCCTCTCTTCACCCTACCCAGTGGTACTTCTCTCATAGGATATTATCCCACTGCTTGGCTCCCATCCCCTGATCTGCTTTCCTCTTGTTGTGCCACTCTGTTTCTAGTGTTTTGGCTAGGCCCATCAAGGGGCAAGGGAGGTGTGGTTGGGGCTAATGTAGGTGGAGGGGGCAAGTGTTCTAACGGGTCCTATTCTTTATTTTCTGATACTTTCAACACGCTCACCTTCAAGGGTGAAGTCTCCCCTTCCCAGCAGGCAGCATGGTTACTTGCTTCCTGATTGAATGGTTTCTTAGCTCTTACATAGATGTTTAATGCCCAGCATATCCATCCTTCATCTGATCTATATCTCGGCCAGTGTACATGATCGCTCCTAATTTCCCTTTTAGTTAATTCTTCCATGCAGTACTGTATCATTTTGAGCTCATCTTTATCTCTGGTATTGGGGTCATATTTCCACCAGGCTAGTTTCCTTCTCAGTGGGCTATCTGTTGGTATACCTATTGGTAGCTCCTCACTTCCTCCTTCCTCCTCGGGGGATTCCTTACTTGTTCCCAATCCCATCTCAACAGATAACCACAGGCCCTCCCAACAAGGCCCGCCTTCTTAAGAAGGGAAAAGGAAAGGAGGGAAGAAAAAAAAAAAAAAGAGAGCAAGGTGAGGAGGAAAGAGAAAGAAAGGAAAAAACTTCACCTTTCTTCCGAAAAGTAAAAAAACCTTGCTTATGATCTAGTCCCACAGCCTTATGCTGGCAGGTATTACAGGGGACCTGGTATGACCTGAAGTCTGCCCCGCTCCCTGCCCAGCAAGTGACAGCCCCGCCTCACTTTTGGCCAGGCTCAGCACATGGCAGCCCTGCCCCTGGCCCAGTTTGGCTTGTGGCAGCCCTGCCACCAGCTTGCCTCGGCTTGGCTCAGCAGGGTCTGGAAATTATAGCGCTGACAGCGCACCAGAAGCCCACCCCTGCTCTTAGCGCAGCGTGAGCTGACACACCACATGGTGCAGCCCATTGGCTCCCCTTGTGCTGGCGGGCTGGGAGAATTACTGCGACTCCTTGCCCTGACACAAGCGCAGTCTCCACCAATGGGCGACCCCCACTGCAAACCTGGGGACTCTCAACACGGCATCCCCCAATGCTCCTGAGTCCCCGCAAGTCCTTCACGCGTCCCATGGGCACGGGTCCCTGCTTTCCACAGGGTCACCGCTTTCCTCCCCCCACATGTCCTGCCATTTTTTTCTGACCGTCCACTATCCTGAAGATTCATCAGACCAGGACAGGTCCGTGTATTACTTTTCTGAAGCTGACGTTTATGCACCCGGATTACAGAATTAGAATCTGGCCAAAAATAGTTATGAGGATGGTACTCACCTTCCCTGTCGTGAACGGCGGAAGAAATGCCTCACACAATATGCGTGAATGGCAAATCCCAAAGTTTATTGAAAGCTCACACATATTTATATTGGTGTTAATGAAGCTTATACATATTGCAAAAGCTGAGCTCATTATTGGTTAAAGCACACTTAGATCAACCACACCTACTTCTATGCTCTAATGATTATTTTGTTTCTATATTTGCATTCTTCTAGCTTCTCTACCTAGGATATCTACATTTTCTGGCAAGCAATTTTCTCCCCCATCTTCCCGTTTCAGAGAAGGTCACTATGACCTTTGTCAGTGATTGGACACTGGTTACATAATCCCTAGCTTGTTTCTCCTATCCTTATCCAACGGTATCACATCGAAGTGGCTTTTCTCAGCTAGCTAATTATCCAAAAAGCTCTCTACACTTCCCCTTCCCTTTTTTTTGTTATTCAGTCTCTTGGTGTCCTGATGTCCTCTGTATTTCGACCTGCAACCACTGGTAGTCCTGGGAGAGTCCAATAGACCTGCTGAACTTGTGGCAGGGTGTGCCTCTTTCGAAAACTCCTAGGGCCATGGAGGCGAGGTGTATATCCCGGTCCATCCCCATTTGTGAGAAATGATACTCACTTTCAAAAAAATTAAAAAGGTTTCTTAAAACCTTATCAAAAATACAACAGAAGACTGAATAAGGAAAAATTACAGTGCTGGGAGCAAAGGATTCTATCACCATGTGCTCATCCACAAAATGGATGTTCTGCCTTTTATACCTCTAGCCCCTCCCAAAGTCTTGTCAATTGACTCTTTCTTCACTGTCCAGTGGTGGAGGTCACTTTCTTACATCTTGATTGGAGGTCAGGTGCTACCATAGTGACAAGCCAACCCTCCCAAAAGCCCCTACTACTAAGGCCATCCCGTGATAACATTGCAAGGGGGAGGGGAAACATAACTATACATCTACGAAACTTCTCGTAACATATACTTAATATTCACTCTTTAATTGTGAGAGTCAACCATCACATTACTCATCTAGAACATGATGATCTAATTTGGAAACTGGATTAAACTGCACAGATTAGCATGCTTCCAGTATAAAATTTATCCCACTAATCGTCTCCCAGCAGATGTGTCTTCATGCACCATTAAGATTTAATAATAGTACAGACACACTTGCAATGATTTCATTGCCGATATCGAGATTGGTATAATTGCTATCTCTCTGCATCTTAAAATACCAGTTCACAACCAGAACAAAAGAGAAGCTCAGGTTATGAATGAATGGTGAAAGCAATGAAACATCCTTGGATGTTATAAAAAATGGTTAATTTCTTAGAAAATAATAGTGGTTTTCAATTACTTTTCAAGGACACGGGCTGTGCAAATATCTAATTTATAAACATAATGATGTAACTTCCTACATTTAGGTAGAATCCTCTCTTATTTCAAGCAAGAGGCACACTGATTACTATTTGGGGGTTAGCTTTCTCAATAACTTGTTTTGCTTGCTGTGGTTCTGTGGTTTTACTCCAGCCAGCAGCCAAGCCCTGTGCAGCTGCTCATTCATTTCCCCACCAGTGGGATGGGGGAGACAATCGGAAGGGTAAAAGTGACAAAACTCATGGGTTGAGATAAAGAAAGTTTAATAGGGAAAACAAAAGCCACATGTGCAAGCACAGCAAAACAAGGAATTGTTGCCCTGGTTCCCATGGGCAGGCAGGTGTTCAGCCACCTCCAGGAGAGCAGGACCCCATCACGGCTAATGGTTACTTAGGATTTTTTCTTTTATTTTCTTTTTTTTCAGGGAATTTTTCTCCCATTTGTTGCCTAAGAGATGGGATAGGCGGGTACTTAAGAGACAAAAGATGTGTCCAAGGGGGGAAAGGGTGCAGTTTGCTGCAGTGTCTTAGCTGGGGAGTCAACTTGGTAGCTGGAGGGTTTTCTATTGGGAAGTGCAGAGATACTACTACTCTGGGGGTCAGGGGTTGGGCTCAGCCTCCTCTTGCTCTCTTGTTCTTAGGATCGGAGGAGGGAAGGTTGGTGGTTTTGGTGTCAGACTGTTGCTGCCCTCAGGATTCGCTGCCACTGCGGAGTTTCATCCTTCACTGCTTCTCCTTACCGTGGGTGAGCCTTCACTCGCAAGTAGTCATTGAACTGGGACCTTTTCAACACCTGACCTCACTGGTGTGAAAAAGAGAGTTCAGGATAAAGAATTTTTGTAAAGTTTAATAAGGGATTAAAAAAAAAAGAGACAAAAGTCCAGTGCTGGGGTGCTCCTGGCGAACATCCAAAGAACACACTGGGCATATACAGACAGTGTTATCTTTATATGGTTACATCACTGAGGTATATGCATATTCATGTGTGTCATACATTAATCAAACATTCTTGTGAGCTTTCTGATGTTTTTGGAACTCCTTTGTTTGGCTTCTTCACACTCTGGCTTATCTGCATGACATCCTGTGTGTCAGGTTGTAAGAAACGACCAATCACTTTAAAAAATTTTAAAGGTTTCTTAAACATTAACAAAAAATACAACAAAAGGATTACATAAGGAAAAATAACAGTGCTGGGATGGAGGAATGTGCCCCCTGTTGACAGAGTGACCAAATTATCCTTTGTCTCCTTAAAAAGGAAAAAAGCCCAGAAGTAAAGACACCTCATAAGACCTCGGGGACGTCTACTCAAACTTAAGGATAGCCAACTGGACAGAAGCCAAAAGGTCCTGCCTAAGCAATTTACTAGATAAAGAAGAGAATAAAGGAACTAATCGCTTTTGTGAAGTGTTTTACCAGGAGCAAGAGCCTCTTGCCCCTGGCTCAGGTTTTCTCTGTAAAGAGCTTTGTTATTTTGCCTTTCATTAAAACTTTTCTGTTTCCAACACTAGCACAGAAGCCATCCTGCTGATTTTATGCCATCTGAGGTGGCTGAGCTATCTCAGGTGTGATACATTTCTCCAAGAGCTCATAAGATCTGGCTCGAGGAGATAATTTGTAACACTGGGAGCCCAGCGCCCGCGCCCGCGCCCGCGCCCCTGCCCCCCCTGCCCCCCCTGCCCCGTGGCTGCCAGCCACGTGGCTCATCTTCAAGATCGATGCTTTGCCTTTTATATCTCTAGCGCCCTCCTAGAGCCTTGTCAGTCAACTCCTTCCTTGCCATCCAGTGGTGGAGGTCACTTTCTTACATTCTGATTGGAGGTCAGGTGTTTACCATAGTAACAAGCCAACCTTCCCAAATGCCCGGATTACAAAGACCATCCCGTGATATCAATACTGGGGAGGAACACATTGTGGTAACATAACTATACATTTATAAAACTTCTCTTAACATACATATAATGTTCACCCCTTAATTGTGAGAACCAACCATCTCATTACTCATCTATAACAAGGTCAATATATTTTATTTCTTCTTGTGTCTCCATCCTGCTGTTTCACATCCTCTGATAAGGATTTAGTATGTCTTCCTTAAATTTAACATGGTATTCTCTAATTGTCCTCTGGTGCTCTGGTTTGTGTCACGATTATCTTATCACTTGGAGGATTCAGTCAATGAAAAGGGGAACAACATGATCACTTTATACCATTTGTTTGGTTACATAGAGGTATTTTAACACCAAGAGTTCAGCTAAGGCCTATAATATAGTATATTCACCCCACTAGTATTTCTACAAACTATGCAGTACATACTTACACTTATAGATTTTGTTCTACTGACAAACAGCTAAATAAAGGCATACATGATATTATATCTGAATACTTATGCTCAATGCAAAAACTAATATGTAAATGCAAAAGCCAATATCATATTGCAGTCCTCTTTTTTAACAATTCCTCCCCTTTTTCTTTCTTTCTGCATTTGGCTTGAGCTACTACTTTTGCACTTCTATATTCTTGGCATATTGATACTTTTCATAGATTCTACATGCTTTTCCTAAGCTTGTGCCATCTTTTGCCCTTCTTAACACCATCATGTTTTGTTTTCCCCCTACGGTTCCCAGTTCTGGATTGGTGGGGATTGTCATCACTTGCATGATTTGAACCACATAGAGAATTAATCGGATTAGGCATGGGATTAAACATGGAAGGAAAATCAGGCTCGTTATTCCACATAACACTACAAATCCCACATTCTTCCACCAGGTTATTCCAAAGAAGTTTTCTAACCATCCTTTTATTCATTATAGATTCCTGTGGAAGGGGTAACAGCGGGCCTGTTAGCTAAAGGAGCGAGAAGAAGCTGAGAAGCAAGAAGAAGCTGATAAGGAGCTCTCTCCAAGGCTGTAACCAAGGAGACCAAGAGAAGTGAGGAATTGAAGAAAGATAAGAGAACTTTGCAGCTGGACGAAGTATTTTTAGAAAGTTAGTTGAAGTCACTGTAACTTTTCACCAATAGTGTTACGTTGATTTATTGTAGCCAATAGTTAGGGTAGAAGAAGCATAAACAATTTGAAAGTGTATAAAAGGTCAGCCATGTTCAATAATAAAGAGTTGCCATCTGAGACTGCTTGTGGTCTCTTGTGTCATGACCACCTTGACAGCGACAGATTCCCATTTCTGGATGGGTACATGGGCTATTTTCCAGATGTTTTTAGCTATATCCAAAACTGAATGCACATTATCATCAATTTGTAAGCAACAATTGGATGTGTTAAATTTCTGCATACCCCCCCTTATTCTGCTAATAAATAGTCCAGAGCTAACCGATTTTGATATACAGCAGCTCTGGTTTGTCTTTGTTGACTGACTATTCATTCCATGGCCCCAGCTGTTTCATTGGTTATGATTTCTACAACTGCTTGGAGTCTTATGATGCGATTTGGCATATAAATTGGGGTTCGATATCATCGCATGGCGTCCCCCTTGTGGTAATAATTAGCATTGACTCCATGATTCCAGAAGGCTGATCAATCGCTTTATTATACTATACTTATTAAGAAACTCATCCTCCTTTACAGACAGTCTGATATAGACAGACCAGATTGGTCAATTGAATCCAAACACCATCACCAGTGGCCAATTAAGAAATCACCCTTTGGTAAACAAATCTCCATAACACATTCCACATGTTCACAACAACAGGTGCAGCAAGTGAAGATAAGAATTGTTTATCATTCTTTTCTCTGATCTTCTCACAGCCTTCCCCAGGAAAATGCCTGGGAAAGTTGTGCCTGCTGCTCTCTGTGGAGAGAGCTGTGGCCACAGTTCTATATCTACAACTCCCATCTTGTGCCCAGGTAGCTGGACCATATGTCTGTATTATTCGTTCAGGAGGCCACTCCTCATTGCCCCACTTTTGGTGCTCTCCAATTTCTCCAAGTAGTTCCCTTTTTTTTCTCTTTAAAGCATCGTATACTGGGACTCCCAAATTATTGCTGTCTTGGTTTGGCAGTAGGAAAAATCCTGGTCGTATAATTCTTAGAGTGCAGCTTCTTTTCCAAGTTTTGGATAAGCCCTTTTCCCACTGTCCTAGGGTGACGTTATGATGCTTGTATCCCCATTCATGTGTTCTGTTAATGTTGGATATTATGTTCTGTACCTTTAAGACCGGCTCTGAAGAGGGAAAGTTTTGTTTTGGTTTTCTTATCAGCCTGGCGGGACACAGAGACTGCAGCTTTGGCTTTTGCTGCTTTTGCTCTCTCGCTCTTGCTTGCTTCGCTTCTGCTTGCTTTTGCTCTTTAGCTAGTTTAGCTAAACTGTCCAATTTCTCCCTGGACGGTTTCTCCTTTTCTTTTTCTGATCATTTCGAACCTGCTCCGGACTGGGACCTGAGAAACACCAAGATCCTGCACCTTCTGGCCTGCAGCAGCAGCCCCAGCGCCGGAGGGACTGAGAACAGAGTGACCACCCCCGAGAGAGACTTTCTGAATTTGTCATCTTTTTTCAGAGTGGTGTCATCCGGTATTGTTCATTTTGTGTGCTGGGGGGTGCTGTGCTTGTTAAATAAACAGGTTCTTTCCACTCCTCTCCGAGAAATCCTTCCCGAACCGGTTGGGGGGAGGGGCTGTGTGGGTTTGCTTACTGGAGGAGCCCTAATTTGGAAATTCTCCTCCAAATTTGCCCTAAACCTCGACACCCACGTATCCAGAACAAGCCATCCGGTGCTTTCCAGTACTCATTTATGTCATTCATGTTTTCCCAAGTTTTAGATATTTCAGGGATCCTGTAATAGGGATTTTTTCCCAGGGTCATTACATAGGAAAAAGTTCAATTGTCTTGTCATATCTACAATTCTTTTTCTTCTCTTGGACCCAATATTGTGTGTGTTTTTTAAGGAATCCACCATGTGAAGGTTCCATTATAAACTTTATATCTTTTACAGGAGGCCTGCCTTACATTGTCTGAGAATTCTTTTCCCATACACCAGAGGCACTCCTCCAATTATTTCTGAACTTAATATCCATTCCTCTGATAGATTTTCCCCTTTTATGTTGGTTCTGTTCCACTTGAGAAGTTCAACCAGGCCTAGGCTACTGCCCTTCCATGGCCATTCTTGGGACATTAAAGCTCCCCCACAAACCCAGCAGTTGGTAACATTTAGCTCTCTGCTGATCCTTTCTCCCAGATCTACAAACAAGCTCTTTCCTAATTTCCGTATTTCTATTTCATTTTCTAGTTGTTGCCTGAGTTTTGCATATAAACCTCCGTGTGGAGTTGGCTTTGGGGTGGCAGGTTGCTGTATGATTTTTTTGTTTGCTTATCATTATTCATTCTCAAATTAAATCTTGTATCAAATCTCATTCCTTTTTCCATTCTCGGGTTTGACTCATGGAGAAACAAACCCATTTGTCTCCTTGTGGGGACCGCTGTTTTGACCCTAAAATTTTGGTAACCTTATACATTCATTCATTTTGTATGCAGGTGTCTACTTGAGAGGAGTTATAGCATTGGTGGCTGAGGAAGGTATGAAAGCTAAAGTAAGAACCTTGGATTTTCCCATTGTATAGTGGCCTGTAGCATTTGTGACAGGGATCATCTGGATTCCCAAGGGTGACATGACTAATAAGGAGTAACAGAAGCCCAGTAAAATGTGTACCCCCACCTTCCATGCCTGATGGTGTTGCATGTGAACATGATCTTCTTGGTGATGAGTACAGCGGTTAATCTGGTCTTGACTTCTGGTGTCCTTATCACAAAATAATCTGCACCACCTCTTTTCCTTGTATTTTGGTTCTTCCTTCTCATCAGGTAGTGCTTATTTATTTTCACTTATGGAATACAGCCACACTACTTTCTTATCGTATGGAGTTGTTGCTTGCACTTAAAATATGGTCCCTGCTTATACTTTACTATAGTCTCTTTTCAGTTTTTAATAGCTTGTGAGTATTGGGGAGGATTTATTTAATTTTATAACCTGCTTGCCACCTGGGAGAGCTGCCACACCAGAGTTGGCCGCAATTTTACACTAACATTGTACTTAGCTTGAGTGCCTTGTATGTGATCAAGAATAAATCTGGGAGATGTCTCAGCAAACAGAGCTAATGCTTTCTCTTTGTAGGTCACAGGCTAAGATAAAAACTTTAGGACTGCCTAAAGACCCGGTGTTTGTTATTTTATGTAGCTCTGGTTCCCCGACTGGGGGCAATAAATTACTGCCCTGGAGTTTGGAAAGCAGTTCTTCTAAAGCTTGTGCTACAGACAGGACATATTTCTTCACACTGTCCTCTCCTTCCTCATAAGTGGCAATATTATTCAGCAAAATCAGAAAAGGTAGACCAAACATCATTTCATAAGGTGAGACTCCTAAGTCTGATCTGGGCTGTGTTCTCATTCTTAATAGGGCCAGCGGTAAACACTTTACCCATGACAACTGGGTTTCAATCATTAATTTAGTCAGAGTTCTCTTGAGAGTTTGGTTTATCCTTTCAACCCGGCCCAAACTTTGTGGATGGCAGGGAGGGTGTAATTCCCATTCTATACCCAGAGCCTGAACTAGTTGTTTTAATATTTTTGATGTGAAATGAGTTCCCTGGTCTGAGTCAATATTATTAACTATCACATACTGGGGGAATGATTAGTTCTAAAAGGGTTTTGCCTACCACATTGGCAGTAGCTTTAGCCACTGGTACTGCATCCACACAATGGGTTAAATTATCTACTATTACTAATAAAAATTTTCACCACTGTACTTGAGGAAGTTCTGTGAAATCTATTTGGATACCCTGAAAGGGTTGTAAGGCTAATTCTTGCCCTGCTTGGCATGTTCCCCTTATGACTTTTCTGTTTACTTTTTGGCATATTGCACACTTTTCAGTTACTTACTTGGCTATTCCAAAAACTCCCATGCAACTCCAATTTCTAAGGAACTGATCACTCAGTGCCTGAGTACCCCAATGAGTCTTATTATGCATACTGTCAAATATTTTCCTTGCCAGTGGTTTATTTAGTAATTGTCTTCCATCAGATAGAACCCACTTCCCTTTATTGTTCTTTTTCGCTTCTATTTCCAGTAATTTTCTCTCTTCTGTTTCACTGAATATATTGGTATTTCTTGAATTCCTTCTGGGGGGGTTAAAATTATCATTATGCTTTCTTCTCTGGACTTGGCTGCACTTTTAGCCTCCAAGTCTGCTACATTTTTTCCCCATATTTCTAAGGTGATTCCCTTTTGGTGGCCTGGAATATGCACAACAGCGATTTTCTTTGGTAATTGTAACGCTTCTAACACCTCAGAGAGAAGTCTTTCATGGACTAGTCCCTTCCCTTTTGAATTTAGCAGTCCTCTTTCTTCCCAAATTTTCCCAAAAGTATGCACCACTCCAAAGGCATACTTGGAGTCAGTATACACAGTCCCTCTTTCTAGTGCTAATATTTCAAGGGCTCATTTTAAAGCACTGTCATGGTTTGATGCTGGCGCAAGGCCAGTACCCCAATGAAAATATATGCTCCCTGGTGTCTGCTGTGAGAGGTGACCAGGAATAGAGCAAAGCAGGCTCCAACTTAGGAATAAAGAGGAAAAACTTTATTAACCTACAACTATATATAAAAAGAAACACACACAGAACTCAGAATGAAAACCTTCCAAAAACATTCCTCCTCCCCCCACCAAATTTCCAATACATCCACCCCTCAGATCATCAACTCTCAGCCCATCACCACCCTTTAGATAATCAATTCTCAGTTCATCAAGGAGAGAGGAGTCCCTCTTGTACAATAGGCTTCCCCTGGAAACACAGTTGAAACCTCTTGTGTTTCCATGTCACACATGGCACTGTCCAGAGATCATTTGCCATCATGACATCTTCCTTCCATTCCCAGTGCTCTCACCACTGCGCATGGATCAGAGCTGTTTCTAGGGTTCCCTTTTTAAGGATGCTTTGCCCAGTTCCAAAAAAAAGCACAGTCTCTCACTTTTGGGACACCAGTCCCCCCCAAATTCACCCCCTGGTGCCGAGGGGCCTTGAGAACAGAGATCTTCTTCTTCCCTGAAGACGGAGGGCACCACCATCCTCCTCACCCATTGTCTCTGTTCACACACTCCTTCACATAACATCACTGCACTCTCTTGGCTCCAAGCCATTGCCTCCCCCTAAATGCAGTCTCTGTGTCACAGGCAAAATGGTTCTGTCCATGGCTATACAAGAAAAGTCCAGCCCAAGGCCACTCCATCATCTCCTCTCACCTAAGATTCTTCTCAACTTCTCGTGGCCCATTTCCTCTTATCTCATCTCTATCTCTCTTCTTATTCAGCTCCAGGAGGATCAGCATTTGTAAGGTTTCCATCATCCAAGAAAAGGGTTAATAAATCTCAGGCTCTGCCTGTCCAGAACTCCCACGGTGCCCTGCCGGGCACCTTCTCGCTGCAACCCCCCCCCCACCCTCCCCCCCCTTCTCCTTCTCGGCCGGTTGTACTATCAAATTTCAAGGTGGCACAGGCACAGGCACCAGCTCGCTCTCTCTCTCTCTCCATGGCGGGGGTGGCTGCCCAATGCCTCTTGGTGCTCCTTCACCCTTCTATCCTGCAGGGGCCTTCACCTCCCTTCTCTGTCCAAGGCCCCAGCCTACCTCACCTGGCCGCACGGCTTCCCCTCCCCTGCCAGCCCGCAGCCGGGCAGAGCAGCTCTGACCTCTTTCACCAACCAGAACCCAAGAGAGCTTCCCCCTGGGAGTTCTCTGCTTTTAACCCCCTGTGTTCTCAGAGGCGTATGCATGTCCTTAGTGGCCACACCAGGTGCCAATATTCAAATCTGAGCACCTATTGGTTTGACCACAGCATCCCAAAAAAACTCACTTCCTTTTCAAACCAGGACAAGCATATAACTCACACGTTTGGGCTGACCAGCTGGGAAGTAACTTCTTTTCTAGGGTTCTTAGTTCTTCATTCACTATAGCATATCCTGACATCTGCTTCCCAAGATATTCTTGAGGACCCATCCACAAAAAATTGCCCCCCCCCCCCCCCCCCCGGAGGGGTTGGTCTGTTAGATCTTCCCTTACTTTGGTTTGATAGTTTATGATTTATAAGCAATCATACACTAATTCTTCTACTGGGTCTCCATATAAAAACTGAGCAGGATTGAGATATTTACTGTAACTAATTCTAGATCTTTATCTATTAGAATTGCTTCATATTTCAATACTTGAGTCAGTGAGCCACTTCTCAGCTTTTTGATTCAAAATATTTCCAACTGCATGTGGAGTGTGCATTTTTAATCTTCCTCCAAAAGTTAATTTTCTGCTTTACTAGTAAGGCAGTGGCAGCTACCGCCTGGATATAGGTAGGCCACCCCCTACTAACAGTGTCCAGCAATTCTGACAAGTAAGCCACTGGTTTCCTAGACCCCCCCCCCCCCACTCTTGGGCTAGGACTCTATGGGCTATCTCATTTTCCACATCTACAAATAGGTAGAAAATTTTGTCTAAAGCAGGGAGGCTTAGAGCAGGAGCACTAATCAATTTTTGTTTTAAACTTTCAAATCTTTGGTCATCATCTTTTCTCCATGTAATCTCATCTGTTACTAACTTTTCATATAGGAATTTAAGAGACTGGGTGTGCCCTTCTATCCAGATTCTGCAGAATCCTAGCAAGCCCAAAAGCTTTCTGATCTTCTTTTTAGTTTTTGGACAAGGGAGTGAGGTTATTCCTGTGATCCTTTCAAGATTTAATCACTGGCTCCCTTGACTTATTATATGCCTGTCATGGTTTGACACTGGCACAATGCAAGTGCCCCCATGAAGATACCTTCTCCCTGGTTTCTGCTGTGAGATGTGACCAGGAATAAGCAAAGCAGGCTCCTACTTAGGAAAGAAAAGAAAACAGAACTTTATTAACTACTCTACAACTATAGATAAAAGGAACACACACAGGGAAAATGAAAACCCCACAAATACATTTCCTCCTCCCCCCACCAAATTTCCAATACAATGCATCTATTCCCCAAATCACCAACTCTTAGTCCAGAACCACCCTTCAGATAATCAATCCTCAGTTCATCAAGAGGAGTCCTTCTTGTACCGTGGGCTTCCCCTGGAAACACAGTTGAAGCCTCGTGTGCTTCTGTGTCAGTCGTGGCACCGCCCGGAGTACATCTGCCGTTGTGACCTCTTCCTTTCATGTCCAGTGCTCTCACCACTGAACACGGACCAGAGCTGCTTCTAGGGTTGTCTTTTTAAGGATGCACTGTCCTGATCCAAAAAAAGGCACAGTCTCTCCTTTGGGACACCTGTCCCCACAATCTCTCCTTTGGGACACCTGTCCCCCCCATATTTTTTCACCCCCTGGGGCCGAGGGGTACCAACACTGAACCCTCTTGGTTCTGTGGCCATTGCCTCCCCCTAGAATGCAGTCTCTGTATCACAAGGAACATGGTTCTGTCCATGGCTGTACAAAAAGAGTCCAGCAAAAGCCACTCCATCATCTCTTCCCACTAGGATTCTTCTCTACTCTTCCACTATTTCTCACTCGCCCAGACCTCTCTCACACTTGCACATTTCCTTCCTCATCTTCCACTCTATCTTCTAGGAGAGGTCAATGATCTGTAAAGTTCTCATTCTCCAAAAAGGGGTTAAAAGCTCCTACAAGTGGCCGGCTGAACCCCCCCCCTTCTTCTCCTTCCCAGCTGTGCTGCCGGCACAGGCCCATGTTTATCAAGTTTCAAGGTTACAGTCCCAGGCAGCGGCTCTCTTTCTCTCTCTCTCTCTGTGTCTCTCAGGGGGGGCTGCCCGATGGCTCCCGGTGTCTCTCTCTCTCTTCCACCCTCGGGGTCAGGCCTACCTCTCCCGGCCACATGGCTTTTCCCCTCCCCCTGCCCAGCCAGCAGCTGGGCGGGGGGAGAGACCCGAACTCTTTCCCCCCGGAAACCCAAGAGGACCCTCCCAGGGGAGAGCTCTGCTTTTAACCCTGTGTTCTCAGAGGCGTGTCCAATGTCCCAATGGCCAGGTTAAATGCCAATATTAAAGCCTGAATATCCATTGGCCCAAAACACAGCATCCCAAAAAACACATTTCCTGTCAAACCACCACAATGCCCTAAGTACTTTACTTCATTCTCTCTTGGTTTCCCAAGAAATTTAGTAGTGATACAGTGAATTCTTGGACTTGTTTCTCATCTTCTGCTGAGAGAAGTAAATCATCAACATATTGAATAAGTTTTATTCCTGGTACAATAGGGAAAAGTTGTAGGACTTCTTCCAAGGCCTGTCCAAATAAGTTAGAGGATTCCATAAATCCTTGAGGTAATCTTGTCCATCTAAGCTCTTGCTTTCTCCCTATATTCGGATCTTCCCATTCAAAGGCAAATATGTCTCTACTTTCTCTGCTATGGGACAGGTCCAAAAGGCATCTTTGAGATCTATCAGGCTAAACCATGAGTGTGATGGAGGAATTTTACTTCATTGTATGTGAGGGTTAGGTACCACTGGCTATCAATCTATAGTTTGTTTGTTCACTTCTCTCAGGTCTTGGACAAACCTGTATGTCCCATTTGATTTTCTTACTGATAATTTGGGGATATTGAGGGGAGACATGCACGGTTCTAAAGTTCCATCCTTAATTAACTCTAGAATTACTGTTTGTAACCCTTTTCTCCCTCCCAAGGAGAGCAGGTATTGCTGTACTTGGATCGGGCAATTTGTGTTGGTGATTTTAATTACTATAGGGGTTATGTTTAACCTGCCCCTATTCCCAGGCTTAGCCCACACCACTTCTTCAATTTGCTTTTGATCCTCCTCTTTTAATGGGAGGAGTTTGACTACCATTTTATCCCCTTCTGGAAGCACCCCTATGCCTAACTGTACTTGTAAATCCCTCCCCAGCAAATTGTATCCTGCCCCTGGTACAAGTAAAACGTCTCCCATTCCTATCTTGTTCATTCCTTCAAATATCACATGTTTTATAACCAGCGCTTTAAATCTTTCCCCTTTCGCCCCTACTACCTGAATGGCATTCTGGCTTTTTTCACACCCTTCTGGAATTTCACAAATACATGTCCTCTCCGCCCCTGTATCTACTAAAAATTCAAGTTCCTCCTCCTGGGGACCTACTTTTAAAGTTATCAAGGGCTCCTGCTGATGTTTTGACCCCAGGAGATAGAGCCCTTTAACCCCCCTATTCATCTATTTCTTGAGCCTTGCAAAAAACTTTCAGATCTTTTTCTCTATGCGGGCAGCTTTGCCTTATGTGTCCAATTTCCTTGCAATAGTGACAAATTGGGCCCCGGGTGTTCAATTCCCTTTTTTCCTCCTTAGGTCCCCTTCCCCAGGGAGCTCTGTTCGCCTTAAACTCCTCCTGGCCCCCTCTGTTTTGGCTCAGTTGGGGCCTCACCTCTTTAAAGGAGTGGATCTTAGTCCTGTGGTTTCCTTCAGCTATCACAGCTGCCATTACCTTAGCTTTTGCCTTTGCTTTCTCTTCTTCCCTTTGTACATATACCTTTTGGGCTTCCTTTAACAGGTCATTCAACCCTCTGTCTTGCCAATACTCCAATCTTTCTAGCTTCTTCCTTATATCCGGCCACGCATGGGTGACAAAGGTCACTTTTAACAGTGTTTTTCCAGCCTCCGTATCAGTGTCCATTCCTGAGTACTGCCTCATGTTCTTTTTTAACTTCTCCAGCCATTCAGTTAGTTTCCTCCTTCTTTTGTTGCTCTGCAAAAGCCTTATGGGCATTCTGATTATAGAGAGCTGATTCCCTAATTCCCCTGATAATTAATGCTCTGTACTCTTCCATATTTTGCCTTCCCAAGGGGTTACTGTGGTCCCATATCGGGTGCTATAATGGCATTTTATCCTCCCCAGGGGGTCTGTTTGCATGTTCCCTCTCCCATATTCTCATACCTGCAGCTTGAATCATCTTTCTTCTAATGCAAACAAAAGGTTTAGTATAGATTGCATCCAATCCCAAGTATAAATATTAGGCTCTAAAACCTGATCTACTTGTTCTGCTAATCCAATAGGATCTTCTAGTAGACCTCTTAATTCCTTTTTGAATGCTCTCACTTTGGAGGAATTGAGTGGGACAGTGACAAACCCAATCCCCCCTTGTGCCCCTCCCAATGGAACTTCCCAGAGGGGATATAGTGACACTGCTTGATCTTCCTTTTTTAATTCCTCCTGCTGAGCTGCTCTTCCCCAGGTATTTTGACTAGGCCTGTCAGGGGGTGGAGGGGGTGCATTAGATGCTGGAGGATATGGGGGTGGAAGACAGTCTAAGGGGTCTCAATGTTTTGTCTTCTTTTAATTTAAACACTTTAACTTCTCCCAAAGAGTTTACTTTCCCCCAGGAAGTGGCATAATCCTTTTCTTCTTTGCTGACAGCTTCCTTGTTATTTATATAGGTATTTAAAGCTTGGCATACTTCCCTTTCAAAAAACTCATGTAGGGGCCAGAATAAATGGTCTGATCTTATCTCTTCTTTGGTCCACTTGATCATACAATAATGTATCATTTTGATCTTATTTTTATTCTTTGTGTCAGGGTTATGCTCCCACTGTGCCAATTTTATTCCCAGGGGGCTATGGGGAGGTATATCCATGGGTGCTTTCTCTTTACTTGCTTTATGTCCCATTCTTATTCGTTTGTCCCAGCACCTCCCGCACTACCCCAGTAGCCTTTTTTCTTTCTTAGCTTCCAAGTGAATCTAACTACGCACTCTTTGAAGGTTTTCTTCCAGTTCTCCTCAGATATAGTCCAAATCCTGGGAACTAAATACAGTCTTCCACACACCACTTTAATGATCTTTGCCTGTCGTGACTCAGCTTCTGCTTCCTTCCAGGCTTTTCCTATCCTTGGGCTACCTACTTCTTCATGTCCTACAGAAATTAAGAAATTTATTGCCTGAAATCTGATTCCCATTTCTGCCCCACGACATTCCTGACACCAGGCACTCCTGCAAGAGGTTGTACAGTACCACCTCTAATGACAGGTTTTACACTCATAGAAGACCCAAGGCTCACATCCAGGTCCACAACTCAAACACAAAATTGCACTCATACAAACGACACAAAATTTTTATTATAGAACAATATAACAAGAGCTTCACCTTTCTCCAGCTGTCCGGGGAATGGAACTGCAGATCTAAGCCCCTCACTCACCTCGTACTAATAAATCCACGATATACCTGACCATTCCTTGCCAAAACAGCCTACATACTGCCATCGCCAGCCCACCTCCCCTGAAAGCCCAACAGTGAGCGCAATAGCCCCACCACACTAATGAGACAGGTCAAGGTATAGCCTATGGAATGGAAGCAATGGGCTACATTTTCTAAATTAGAACATAACGGCAAAGGTATATGAAACTGTCCCTAGAAGGCGGATTTAGCAGTAAAGTGGGACAATTGAGCCCTCTTTAAACCAGCCCTGGGGCATGTACATACTGGCCATCACCCTCCTCACAGGCACTCCCCCCCCCCCCCCCCCCCCCGCATAAATTAATAAGCCATCTAGCCAAAGATGAGGTAAGTCGTAACAAGGTAAGCGTACTGGAAGGTGCACTTAGACTACCAAGATGCAGCTTAAGCAAAAGCATTCAGCTTACACCTGAAAGATATCTGCTAACATCAGATCGTCTTGATGCCAAACTCTAGCCCAATTGACATTGACCTGGAATAACAAAGCTACCACCTACACCCAACTAAAGCATTTACTAGTCCCAGTATAGGTGATAGAAAAGCCACCATTGGAGCAATAGAGACTACATACCTGTCCTGGATTAGGGCAAATTTGTGAGAAAATCTACAAAAGGGCCCCCCTCCCAAAAGCAAAACCACATGGCCCCTCCCCCCAGCCAGTTTGTGAAAAATTTCCTTGGAGAGAAGTGGAAAAAAACCTGTTTATTTAACAGGCAAAGCACTCCCCAGCCCCAAAAAAATGAACAAGACCAGATGAGAAAACTCATTCGCTGCTCTGAACAGATGACAAATTCAGAACATCTCTCCTGGGGGTGGTCACTGTTATCAGTCCTTCTGGCACTAGGAAAGGCTGCTGCCCAGAGTAGGCCCCAGTAGGCCACAAAGTGCAAGCTCTCGGTGCTCCCCGAGTCCCCAGTCCAGAGCAGGTTTGAACGGTTCCAAGAAAAGGGAAAGAAAAAAAAACAGTCCAGGGAAAACTTCTCTGCCTCAGCTAGTTAAACTAACTAAAAAGCAAAGGAGGGCTCTGTTCTGCTCCATCCATGCCCAGACAACACAGTCCCAGGGCCGAATGTGGGAGAGTGAGTGTAGTCTCTGATAAGAAAACTCCATGCTTCTTCTTCTCCCCACCTTCGCTCTCAGAACCAGTCTTGAAGGCACAGAATATAACATCCAGCATAAACAGAACACACGATTGGGGATACAAGCATCATAACATCACCCTAGGACAGTACCGTAAGGGAAAGATGAAATAACAGTGAATAAGCCAAGCTATAAACATCAAAGATCAACCCTTGTACCTTTTGCATCATGGTCTAGCAAGAAAAACCAAGCAAAATTAATTTAAGTTTGCCATCCCAAAACACAAGCAAGCTACTTACGAGCAGCTATTATTGAGTGAACCCATCGCATTCATCCAGCAGTTATACTTGTCAGTCACACGAAACAAGGGACATACACATACACCTCAAACACATTTACACAATAATAAGGTACTCTTGTTGTTGAGTTGGGTTCTGATATTCTGTTACAAATGTTTATCAGTTACACAATGCCCTACTTCCCAAAAATAATCTTAAATGCCTCTAAGTTTCCCCAAACTTAAAATTTTCTCTTGCTACCAGTGTACTTCTAAAAACCCCCAACCATATACCAACCCATAAATGAACTTCAAAGGCCCTGCTACAAAGTTCTTAAAAGCCCTGTTGTCAAGCAGACCTAATCAGCTTCTCACATCTCTCAGGCAGTGTTTCTTTACTTAGCAGCTAAACACTCCAGATCAGCCAAACCAGTCAAGACTCAAGGATATATTGGGGCTTAGGCCCTCAGCCTCTTGCCTTTTGCAGGCTCTATGTCAACCCTTTTGACTCTCTTAACCCTCCAGTATAACCTATATCTTGTGAAAAATGACCAGATAATATTGGCTTTAGCATTTATGTACTAGCCTCTGCATGTTGTTAGTGATTATAACCATTTAGAAATAGTATCAATATATATTTTTCTCTCTCTCCCACCAGCCAAGTCGCCACGTGAAAAGGCAGTTGAGCTCGCACCACAGCACCCCCTGCAGCTGCAGGGGAACCATCACACCTGCCCTGCCTGGCTGGGAACCAACAGTGCCCCTGCCGGCTGCGGTCAGAGGGGAAAAGGCTTGATGGCCAAGAGAAGGCTGTTATTGGGTTTCGGGGATGGGGCGAGGGGGTGGTGTGTTTATTTGTTGTTGCTGTTGTTGTTGTTTGTTTTCCTTGTTATATATATATTCTAGTAAAGAACTGTTATTCCTTTTTCCATATATTTGTCTGAAAGTCCCATAATTTCAATTTTACAATAATTTGGAGGGAAGGGGGTCATATTTTCCATTCCAAGGGAGGTTCCTGCTTTCCTGGGCAGGCACCTGTCTTTTAAATCAAGACACTTGGGTAGACAAAATGCCATAACTCCAAACACCCCCACTTCCTCCTTCTTCCCCCATCTTTATTTACTAAGCATGATGTCATATGGTCTGGAATATCCCTTGGGTCAGTTGGGGTCACCTATCTCAGCTGTGTCTTCTACCAAATACTTGTTTACCCCCAGCCTAGTTGCTGGTAGGGTGGGGTGAGAAGTAGAAAAGGCCTTGGCTCTGTGTAAGCCCTGCTCAGTGAAAACTAAAACATCTGTGTATTATCAACACTGTTTCCAGCACAAATCCAAACCATAGCTCCATGCTAGCCACAGGGAAAAAAGTTAACACAATCCCAGACAACACCAACATATATGGGTAGAAGAGTGTCTTGTGTCTGGCAGGGATGCAGTTGCCTTTTCCCATAGCAACCCTCACAGCACTGTGGTCAGCATTGGGAACTGGAAAGGTGTCGAGAACACACTGGTGTTTTGGCTGCTGCTGAGCAGCACTAGCACAGCAGCAGTGTTGTCTCTCAACATTAACCCCCTCACCAGTAGGTGGGCAAGATCTTGGGAGGGGACACAGCCAGGCCAGCAGACTCCAACTGACCAAAGGGATATTCCATACCATATGACATCAACTCAGATATAAAAGCTAAGAGAAAATTATGCCATTTGGATTTTGCCTTTTTTCCTTTTATATGTTCCCTATATTCTTTGCACATATATTTGTAGTTCTGTAGCCTATTGTATTAGTAGCTAGTTTTCCCAGTACTTTTCCATGGCCTTTCCCGAAGCAGAAACACAAAACAAATTCCAGAGCTCCAAGCCCCGGGAGGTGCAGGGTCCCCATGCTATCTCGGTTCTTTCTGGGGAGCAAAGCCGAGAACAGCTTTTTGAGATACATTTTCATGGACAAAGTACAGCTAGTGCCAGGGGGGGACTCCAGAGAAGGAGCTTGACCTGGGGGAAAATTTAATCACCACTTGTCCTCCTAATTGGTGCTTTTTATCAATTATGCTAATTTCCTAAAACTTATAAAAACTGTATTCACCCTGTGTGGACATCTTTCTACAACTGCCTCTGAAGGCCTTCAAATAAAGATCCCCTTTTATATTATCTCCTTACTAAAATTATCTCAAATTTCATTTCCAGGTTGAGAAAAAGGCAAAAAAAGGAGGGGGAAGTGGAGGCATTCATTATATTGGATGTTTTATCTTCCAGAGCAACCGCTCTGTGTGTTGAAGCCCTGCTTCCTGGGAAGTGGCTGGACATCACTTGCTGATGGGAAGTAGACAATAAAATAATTGGGGTTTTTTTTTGCTTGCGTGCACACGATCTTTGCTTTTTGCTTTAGTAAACTGCCTTTATCTTGACCCATGACTTGTTTTTCACCTTGTTTTTTCCCCACCATCCTGCTGATGAAGGGGAGTGATAGCATGGCTTGGTGGGCACCTAGTGTCCAGCCAAGGTCCACCCACTACAGTCCTTTTTGGTGTCCAATGTGAGGCGAGACAACAGCAGTTGTATATTAAGTGTGCTATAGCTATAGTAATCAAGTATCAAGCTCCTGTATGGGACATGGAGTTTGTCAGCTGTGCTTCGTATTCCTTTGTTTTGATGAGTTTGGGAACATACTAATATAAACAATGGCTCTGTGCTTTGCCCTTGGATTGGTAACCTTGTTGTGCTGTGGGAGCTATTTTGTGGAGAAGATGAGGGAATACATCTCCATCTCCCTTTCCTGGATTGATGTGGATGGTTTTATTATGCAGGTTCCCTCAGTCCTTGTTAATCCTTAGTGAGCTGTTCAATGCTATTAAATATTGCTATTAATAATTTTCTGTAATTTAATTATTACTGTTGTCACACTGTGGGATTTATGGAATCTGGTGTCATACTGGTGTAAGAGAAAACAAACTTCAGGAGAGGAGATATTGAAATGTACCCTTAGGCATCCAGTTCCTGGGTGGCAGGGTGTGTGGAAGGATTTTGGGAGGTTTCTAGGGCAGTTATCACCTCCCATCACCTGGGACTTTATCCCTGAACAGGTAACTAACCCTGACAAACTGATGTGTCACCTGATAGAAAGGTACCTTGCCTACCTGTCCTGGATTGCGAAGCAAATTGTATTCTATTTGCCATCTGTATGGCAGTTGTCTTCTGTTAAGTGGGCAGTTTTCCTTATCTCTTCCACAACCACTCCTCCCTCGGGGGAGACATCTGCTGATAATAGGCTACTGAATGTCACTGCATGACTGATAAGAACTATAGCATTCCAAGCATTCTACCCAGATATAATCTTGAGATTCTGGAACACCAGCACAGCTTTCTCCACTGGATTTTCCCTGAGGAACAGCTGCCTCTTCCACTGGATCTTCAGAAGGAAGGCTACACCTTTCTACAGGATCCCTGCTCCAACAGAACCACACCTGACACTTCAGGAGGACTGCAGCCACAATTCCAATTGGACTGCTACCAACACCCTGACCAACAGGGTGTCAGGTTGCATTCCGACTCTGTCAGTGTTGTTTTAGTTTACTGCATTGTTTATTTTATCTTTTTATTTTCTTCCCTGTTAAAGAACTGTTATTCCTGCTCCCATATTTTTTGCCTGAGAGCCCCTTAATTTAAAATTTATAGCAATTCAGAGGGAGGGGGTTTACATTTTCCATTTTAGGGGAGGCTCCTGCCTTCCTTAGCAGACACCTGTCTTTCAAAACCAAGACACTACCCCAATGAAAACCAGCAGCTTCTCATCCTCTACTGGGGCTGGGCCTGGCCTGTGCCTATTGAGCCAGAGTTCAGTACTCTCAGAGGACTATAGTTGAGGCAGGAACCCAAATTGCATTTGAGGACACTATTGCTGAGACAGTGACTCAAACCACAGCAACTACAGTAATTGCCCCAGTAGTGAAAAAGAAAAAAATGATAAAGCAAGCTAGAGGCCCATATAATGGATTAGAAAGGAAGGAAGAAGGAGAATCAGGAAAGGAAAGGTCAGATCAAGAAGCTGGTCCTTCAACAAAGAAATTGAAGAAAAGCAGGGAGGCAAATCAAACAGGAAACTGAAGTTACCTGGTCCCTGACCTCATCAGAACTTCAAGACTTGTGGAAAAATTACAGCTGCCATCCAGGTAAGCAGATTGCCTGGCTGCTTCAGTGCTGGAATAATGGGGCCAACAGTCAGCAATTAGAAGGTCAGGAAGTCCAACAGCTGGGATCCCTTGCTAGAGATCAGGAAATTGAAAGAGGAATTGATAAAGAAGGAGCAATTTTCAGCCTCTGGAGACAGCTCCTCTCAAGTGTGAGGGCAAGATATCCACATAAGGAAGATCTTGTGAACTCCCTAGGGAAGTGGACCACTACAGACAAAGGTATCCAGTACCTGAGAGAATTAGCAGTGCTGGGAGTCATCTATAGTGATCTAAAAAGTGATAACGTGCTTAAAGATCCAGAGGATGTCCCTTGCACACAAGCCATGTGGAGGAAGGTAATTCCAAGTACCCCTGCATCATATTCCAACAGCTTGGCAACATTGTATTAGCAGTAAATGAATACACCAACTGTAGAGAGTGTTTTCCTGGCTCCAAAACTTTGAAGAAAATCTCTGAACCTCCTCATCCCTATGGGCCAGTTCTTGGCTGTCAGGAGCAGTCCAATAAATAAATTCCCTTCTGCTCTGCCCAGAGGGAAAGGAAGCCCTAAGCACAGACTGCATGGTCCACTCTGGTTCTTTCTGTGTGACCAAGGGGAGGACGTGAGGAAGTGGGATGGTGAACCCACCTTTAAGCTGGAAGCCCATGTCAGTGAACTGAGAGGGAAGAGAGATGTTAAGGAGGGGTCACCCAAGAAGGTGTTAGGAGTTAAAGAGCAGTTACCTGTCTCAAACACTGTCAAGGCCACAGAAAGAACTTGTCATAAGCTCAACAGCAGGAACTTGAGATAAGCACAGAAGGGAGGGATTTGCAACAGGAAGGCACTAATTCCAGGCCTGGTGGAGGCAAGATCTGGTTAATGATAAGGACAGTAGAACAGAACATTTTTACCAAATAAAGGGAACAAAGTAGCCTTGAAGAAGTGGATAGAGGATGCAACTCAGGCAAGTGGGTTGCTAGCTCAGCCCTGTGTACCTAGATTAGGCTAACAAAGCAGAAGTTATGCAAAACAACAACATTGTGCCTACTCAAAAGCTGGGGCCAAGGAACAGCCACCAAAAATACTGGGACACTGGATGCTGAAGACCACCAAAGAAGACCCCAAAGACCATATAAGGACTTCCATTAAGGGGTGGGACTATGTAAAATAAACTAATACACATACATCAAGTAAGCAGGGGTAACTAATGAATATATAATCAGTGTGTATAATAAAACCTCTGTTTACTTGACACTCAGTGTGCTCAATTAGAGGAGATATTCTTGAAGCACCCAGAACACTGTAATAAAGAATGCCTGCTTTCTAATACTCAAAACTGTGTTAGAAAGTTTCTATCTGGTTGATTTTGGTATCATTACCGCATCCTGGTTAATGCATCCAGAAAAAAATTCTCACTGTGGCAAACTGTGGGAAAGGAAGCAACTGCTAATATACATATCACCCAAGGTATGGGAATGGCATCTGTGACCACCAACGATCACTGAAGTTGCCCCCGGACGAGTTTCTGGGGTCTTCCACCAGAGGACTGCACATGATCCCCAGTGTTAAAACTCCCCCCACCAGGGGAGGTACCTGGGCATTCCCACCTAAACCTGAACATATGTTAAACTGCTGAACTGTTTCATGAGTTTCCGCCACCCCCAACGGATCAAGACAGTGACCATCACTTTGACTGACAGACGTCTTAATTGCAACAATCAAGTCTTGTTGCTGGATTCACAGGTGGTGAGATCTTTGCTCTCCACTATCTAGTCCTGTCCTTTCTTTATTTTCTTTATATATTTATGTGATATCTTTATACGTATATATAGATAACCAAAACAACTGCATCCCTCCTTTCCATTGCAACCAAATTGTTCTGAAATAAACCTGCCAAATATATATATAAACACCAGTCATTCAGTGTCATTACACTCTAATTCACCTCAAGGGATCTACTAACAAGAACCATAGTTACCCCATTGTCATGGTTTTGACATGGGAGGAATTTAGGGAAGTGATGTAAAAGCTTTTTGTGTAACTGACAGCCTGTTGAACCACTGAGAAGCTGGACACGCCTCTGTGAAACACACATGTTAAAGACCAAAGAAACGCGCGAGCTTCCTCTTTCTTTCCGGGTCGGCAAGAAGGTAACACGCCCCGGGCCCACAGGGTCCCATCCTGGCCGGTCCCGGGAAGCCTGCTGGGCCCCGGGCCGGGCCGGCTCTGCCGTGGGCCCCTCTCCGGGGGGACTCCGAGCCCTGTTCTGGCCAGGCCAGGCCGGGCCGGGCCCCAGCAGCTGCCAGGCAGGAAGGTGGGGGAGGTTGTCGAGCCCTGGCCGGAGCAGGGCTGGCCATGGCTGTTAAGATCTTGCCGTCAGGTCCCCTCCCCCCAGCGTGGCTGAGACCAGAGGCGGCCCTGTAGCCGCGCAGAGTGGCCCTACAGCTGGAAGTGAACGCAGAGAAAACCAAAGACCAACCATAAAGTCTATCCTGACACAACCCAGGCCGCAGCTCCCACCACAAGTTACCGGCGGGTCAGGTGACCATTTGAAGGGCCCAGGCAACATGTTAATTCTTTCAGTGCTTCAATCCTCCCTCGAGTGAGAGAAAAGAACAAAATGCAAGCATGTAAAGGAACAACATGAAGACATCATGGTCAGTGAGGAAAAAGTTAAGTCCCAGATGGGAGAAATAGCATTATATAATTTGAGCCCCACAGAATCCCAAAAGTCTCTGGTAAAGACAGCTGTAGAATCAGCATTTGGGAAGTTGGTCACAATCCATGCTAGAAGATTTTTGAGCTCTTGTTTTGGTAATTTACTTGGACTGGATTTAATCAAAGATCTTAAATGCTGATACACATCTCTCTGATCAGCAGACTTATTCTGCCCTATGATTACCCGGTGCTCACCTGCTGTCTTCCATTGCAGCAGATGCTATACGTTGAGCTCTGGTCCAGGCACTGTCCAGCAGCAACAGCTGTCCAGGCTCCAGTCACCTTCGTTTCAGGTGCCTGTTAGTCCTTGCGGCCGCTTTCCTTTATGTTCACAGGGAGGTCTCTTACTGCCAAAAGTCCGATTTTACCTACTAAAATGTGGGCGCCAATTGTAAGAGCCTGAGATAAGAGATGTGAGACATCAGGCAGCTCTTCAAAATGCTGTTTATTGTATAGAAGATGTTACAGCAGCCATGGGTTGTAGGTAACAGAGCCACGCCTAAAGCTGCCAGCTACAGCTTATAGGCAAACCTGAAGCCGTTTAGTTCTGGCTACAATGCATTATATATTTTTCTTTGCTGAGCATCTTAATACATAACAACCAATCAGCATCATACACAATACCATTACCATTACCTATAGCCTATCATAACTACTGTCATTACCATATTACAGTCATTACTATCCAATCACATGAGTTAGTATGTTACAGTTTAAGCTTAAAGTTGCTTTTCTGTTTTCTTGCAGTGGAAAATTCTTAGACCTTTTTACTACTTGCTACATTGGCATGTTTGTTTGCCTATGGTATCTTCTGCTTTTCCTAAGACCTATTTCTGCTTGGTAAAAACATCTTTTTTGTTTGTGGTCAACATATCCTTTGCTCTAGTCATAAAACCTCCTTCCAGCTTGACTTAACCTTTGCTTTTTTAGTTGTCCAGTAATGACTGGCTCAGCAATTCTTAATTTAGACATCTATTATTCTTCTATATCAAAACTTGCTTCTATCTCTATTCCACTCTCAGGTTCTAGATTCAGAGAGCTTTCTGCCAAGCATACATATCTGTCAAACTTTCATCTTTCCCAACAGTTCTTTTCTTTGCTTGCATGTGCATGATCTTTGCTTTTGCTTTATTCAACTCCCTTTATGTTAACCCATGAGGTTTTTTCATCCTATTTTCTCCCCTCTTTGTCCTGCTGAGGAGTGATAGAGCAGCTTGGTGGACAACTGGCATCCAGCCAAGATCAACCTACCACAAGCATCTCTGGTTTTATGCTTCAGGAAAAATCAGGAAACTGGGCAGTGCTTTAAGTTCCACTACTGCCTGCTTGTAGTATTATTTAATATGTATAACCATAATAAGATACAAGAAATTGAAAAAGAAATGGAAAAAATTAATTTACCTGCTTTATTGGGAAAGTCAGAGACTGATGGGGTGTCTTCCTCTGTGCCAGTGACCAGATGGAGTGCATGGAGTTCTGCCAGCTGGGGTTCAACCATTGCAGCAGTGGCTCTCAATTGTCAGCGTCCGGCTAGCTCCAGCACTGCTAGCAGCACGAGGGGGCACTTCTCCCGAGAGCTGGCTTCGGGATAGCGCCTAAGGCAGTGCCCAGCTTGCAGCTGTAGGCACACCTTGTGCAGGACGGAGTCTAGTAAAGGCTGCAACCAGCGGAAAGAAGACGGCGGACTCCAACTGTGGCTTAATCCAGGCTTTAATGAATCCCGGAGGGACCGACAGGAGAAGACGGGGGGGGGGGGGGGGGGGGGGGAGGGGGAGGGGGAGGGGGAGGGGGGGGGGGGGGGGGGAGCTGAGAGCAGGTTTTAAGGGGTAGGGAGGTGCCAGGCATTGGGCCAATGGGGGTACAGAGGGGAGTGGGGTCCAAGGGATTGACACGTGGGCAACACCAACAGGAAACATTCTGGGGAGGGGCCCCGGTTCCTCAGCCAACCATCGAACTCCCCTGCTGGAACATTCTAGCAGTAAGGGTGGGGAGTGAGAGTGATTGGCAGGGTACCGGGGAGGGATCAGAAGAAAAAAATACAAGGGTTTCCAGGGAAACCAGGGCGGAGTTTAGGGGATACATTGTTGGCTAGGGTGGAGCCAGGAAGACAGACAGCTCCAAAGGCGGGAAGGGAGAACTGGGGCAGAACCATTTTCAGACAGAAGGGGATTGGAATAAACCAACCTAATAACAAAACACACTACAACAAACCATGACACTGGGTATGGATGAGGAGCTGACTGAGAGCTTATGGATCAGGATTAAAGGGAGGGCGGGGACAGGGGATGTTATAGTGAGGGTCTGCTACAGGCAACCTGATCAGGAAGACCAAGTAGATGAGGTCCTGTAATGACAGACAGGAGCAGCCTCATGTTCACAAGCCCTGGTCCTCATGGGGGACTTCAACAATCCTGATGTGGACTCTGAAAGTCTGGTCAGAGAAAGAGTTAGATAAATTTTCCCAGGCCTTGCTCTGGGAAGTTTTGAGAAAGCTCAAAGAAATAATTAAAACAATCCTTAATCCTTGCAGCTGGTGTTTTGAACATGTTGTTTTCTTGTAAGATGTTTACAAGAAGGGTGTTGTTCCTAATTAGCCAATGGTGTGAGGGATGTTCATTAAGGACCAATCAGGTCCAGCTGTATCATAACTGTCTATAAAATAATGTGTGGTGTCTAATAAACTCGCATTTGCCTTCTGAGACCTTGGAGTCTATATGTCGCTTCATTCACCTGTCCCTAATACAACAGTGACACCCTGACATCTGCTGAAGGGACAATACAGCATGGCATAAGGAATCCAGCAGGTTCCTGGAATGTGTTGGTGACAACTTCCTCCTCCAAGTGATAGAGGAGCCAATGAGGAGAGGTGCTATTCTGGACCTTGCTCTCGCCAACAAAGATGGGCTGGTGGGGAATGTGAAGCTCAAGGGCGGCCTTGGCTGCAGTGACCATGAAATAGTAGAGTTCAAGATTCTTGGGGCAGCCAGGAGGGTGCATAGGAAGCTCACTGCTCTGGATTTCAAGAGAGCAGACTTCAGCCTCAAGGGTCTGCTTGGTAGAGTGCCATGGGATAAAGCCCTAGAGGGAAATGGGGCTCAAGAAATCTGCTTAATATTCAAGGATCACCTCTTCCAAGCTCAGGAGTAATGCATCTCAATAAAGAGGAAATCAGGCAAAAATGCCATAAAGATGCATGGATGAACAAGGAGCTCCTGGACAAACTCAAACACAAAAAGGAAGCCTATGGAGGGTGGAAGCAGGGACAGGTAGCCTGGAAGGAAGAGGGAGCAATTGTCTGAGCAGCCAGGAATCAGGTCAGGAGAGCCAAAGCCCTGAGAGAATTAAACCTTGCTAGGTACATCAAGGACAACAGGAAAAGCTTCTATAGGTACATGGTTGTTTTCCAAATGTCTACCAGTAGTTGTATGCAACTGCATGGAATGAAATGACAAGTTCTACAGGGATTAAGAGGCTAATCCTCAAGTAGTATGACACAAACTAATCTCTTCCATGAAGGTTCAGTGGAACCCATCTATTTTGTATTAAAAGTGAAATAGCTGACTGTAGAGAAATGTTCTTATTGTAGCTATTTGCACGGTATCCTCTTAGTTGGATACTGGGACCCAGGAAGGATATAAATGGATCAGGTGAAGGACTGGCTGGTGCTGTGTTCAAGGTTCTGGGTTCTATGATCTTGGATGCACCTTTAAAAGACAGGGCATATTGACACCTGGTGGGGCACACATGACCAGATAGGGAGAGAGTGTTCTGGAAGCAAGCTGTCTGGACTTATTAACAGAGCTTTAAACTAGATTCAGTGGGGGAAGGGAATGTACTTCTGAGTGTCAGAGAACCAGGAAACACCAACACTTGAGAAGCAGGAAGGAAATACCTGTAAATTGCCCCAAAGGACTTTTTTGCCTCAGTTTTCATCAGCAAGTGCTTCAGCCATATTGCCTGAGTTGCAGAAGGTGAAAGCAGGGACTGGGAGAATGAAGAACTGCCCATTGTAGAAGATCAGGTTTTAGACCATCTAAGGAACCATAAAAGTCCATGGAACCTGATTAGATGCATCCACAGGTCCTGAGGGAACTTGTGCAGAAAGTGGCTAAGACACTATCCATCATATTTTGGAAATCACAACACTCTGGTCTAGTTCCCACTTGCTGGAAAAAGGGAAATATAACCCCCATTTTTAAAAGGGGATATAAAGAAGACCCAGGGAAATACAGACCAGTCACTCATCTCGGTGCCTGGCAAGATTGTGGAGCAGATCCTCCTGGAAACTATGCTAAGGCACATGGAAAATAATGAGGTTATTGTTGACAGCCAACATAGCTTCACTAAGGGCAAATCATGCCTGACAAATGTGGTGGCCTTCTACAATGGGGTTACTGCAGTGGTGGATGAAGGAAAGGTGACTGGTGTCTGGAAATGTGCAAAGCATTTGACACTGTCTCACGATATCCTTGTCTCCAAACTGGAGATACATGGATTTAATATATGGACCACTCAGTGGATAAGGAACTGAATGGATGGTAACACTCAGAGTTGCAGTTCATAGCTCAATGCCCAAATGGAGACCAGTAATGAATGGTGTCCCTCAGGGGTCAGTATTGGGACCGGCACTGTTCGACATCTTTGTCAGCAACATGGACAGTGGGATTGAGGGCATGCTCAGCAAGTTTTCCAATGACACTGAGCTGTGTGCTGCAGTTGACACGCTGGAGGGAAGGGATGCCATCCAGAGGGATCTGGACAGGCTTGAGAGGTGGGACAGTGTGAACCTCATGAAGTTCAACTAGACCAAGTGCAAGGTCCTACACCTGGGTTGGGGCAATCCCAAGCACAAGTACAGGCTGGGCAGAGAATGGGTTGAGAGTAGCCCGAAGGAGGAGGACTTTGGGATGTTGGTAAATCAGAAGCATGACATGACTCGGCAATGTGGGCTTGAAGCCCAGAAAGCCAACCCTGTCCTGGGTATGATAAGAAAAAGTGTGACCAGCAGGTCGAGAAAGGTGATTCTGTCCCTCTACTATGCTCTCATGAGACCTTACCTGGAGTACTGCATCCAGCTTTGGGGCCCCTCAACATAAGGAAGGACTTGGACTTGCTGGGGAGGTCCAGAGGAGACCACAAAGATGCTCACAGGGCTGAAACACCTCTCCTATGAAGACAGGCTGAGAGAGTTTGGGGTTGTTCAGCTTGGAGAAATGAAGGCTCCAGGGAGATCTTAGAGCAACCTTCCAGTACCTAAAGGGGGCTTGCAAGAAGGCTAGAGAGGGACTTTTGACAAAGGCATGGAATGATAGGACAAGGAGGAGAATGGCCTTAAGGTGAAGGATAACAGGTTTAGCTTAGCTGTTAGGAAGAAATTCTTCCCTGTGAGGGTAATGAGGCACTTGCACAGGTTGACCAGATTGTCACCATTGAGTCAGAGATGACACAGACTCAAATCAGAAGGCTAAAGGCTAAAAAGCAGCCTGTTTATTCAAACCTCTTCTTTAATAGCTTGGTTCCCTACAGGTGGACCTGATTGGTCATTTAATCTATACATTTCACATGATTGGCTAATTAAGAAGACACCCATCGGTAGACAACTTTATGAGAAAAACAACTTGTTAAAAAACACCACCTGAAGATTGTTTAATATTTGATTATCATTCTTTCTCTCCAGCTCCCTAAAGCTTCCCAGACTGATTCATGGGAAAGCTTATCTAGCTTTCTCTCTTTCTGACCAGACTGTCATTGGGGTGAGTTTATGATGCTTATATCCCCATTCATCTGTTTAGCCTGGACATAAGTTTTGCACCTTTAAGACTGGTTCCAAAAGCAAAGGGAGGGAGGAGAAGAAGCACACAGTTTGTTTTCAGAAACTGCACTCACTCCTCCACATTCCTTCTCCTGGACTATGCTGTCTGCAGCATGGAGATTGAGAGAGAGAGCTCTCCTTTGCTTTTTAGTTAGTTTTTAGCTAGCTGAGGCAGAGAAGTTCCCTGGACTGTGGTTTTTCTTTTTCTTGAAACTGTTTAAATCTGCTCTGGATTGAAAACCCAGAAGAGCACCGGCAGCTCGCACCTATGGCCCACCAGGCTGGGCCTGGCCTGGGCCGCAGCATTTCCAGCACTGGAGGGACTGATAACAGACTGAGTGAGCGGAGCTGCAACCCACAAAAAGGACTTTCTGAGTTTGTCATCTCTTCAGATTGGCAAGAGATTTTATTGTTTAATATTGTTCAAATTTTTTTGTGCTGGTGATTGCTTTGCCTGTTAAATAAACAGGTTTTTTCCACTTTTCTCCAAGGTAATATTTTCCTGAACCAGTTGGGAGAGGGGCTGCTTAAATCTGCTTTCTAGAGGAACCCCTTTGGAGGTTTTCTCCCAAATTTGCCCTAAACCAGGACACCAGAGAAGCTGTGGCTGCCCCATCCCTGGAAGTGTTCAAGGCCAGGTTAGATGGGACCAGCTTGGAGCAACCTGGCCTAGTGGAAGGTGTCCCTGCCTGTGGCAGGGGGATTAGAACAAAATGATCTTTAATGTGCTTTCCGACTCAAACCATTCCATGATTCTGTGATTCACAAGGGCAGAGTAGAGGGGAAGAATCCTCTCCCTCAACCTGCTGGCCACACCTCTTTTGATGCAGCCCGGGATGTGGTTGGCCCTCTGGGCTGCGGGTGCACACTGTTGGCTCATGTTCAGCTTTTCATCCACAAGAATCCCCAAGTCCTTCTCCACAAGGCTTTAGTTTCTGATTCCCAAACAGATCAACTGTCTAGAACTAAAATTTTAAAGTCCTTGCATCTATTTGTGCGGCCTGACGGGATTGGGAGTCAGCAAAACCAATTAAACACCAAACTGAAGCCAGAACCACAGCCAAAGAGGGATAAAAACGGGCCCAGAGCTCTCGGGAAACTCGGAGCGATCCGAAAGGGGATCTCTGAGGCCACAGTGCTTTTTTCTCACTCAGAAAATCGACGTGCACAAAGAATCCACACGGGAAAAGGAACCGTGAGTACCATGTGGTTGAGTGGGGTGTGATCAAGCGTGTGTATGAGGCATGATTCTATCACGAAGCAAGTGTGGACCCCAAGATCACAGTTCCACTCTCCCGTGAGGGAAGTGGTCGGTCAAGGGGGAAGCAAGCGCTTTTACTTATCACACGTGAGTCCTGGGACTTGTAAGGAGTTCAGGGGAGTCGATCACAGTTGGAGTCAGGAGGGGAAAGAATGTTCCAAAAAGGTTTTGGGAACTGGTCAACCTTCTGATCCGAAGAAACAGGTAAGAGAGCTCGTTACCAGTCGAAAAACCCACGAAACGGTTCTCCGTGTGGCCGAGTAGACTGGTGGTTTTTCACAGACTCAGGAAATCAGTACCGGACAAGACTTGGGACTTGTGTCGAGAATCCCCGCCAAAAGGACTCGCGGTGAGAAAAATTGCAAACTGGGTTTTTGGGAAAATGGGACTGAAAAAGAGCAAGTGCCAGAAAAAGCCCCAGAGAAACCCTCCCCAGGACCCTGAAAAGGTTTTGCCTGAAATCCCAAGGGGAAGCCCATTGGGATGGATGTTGAAACATTGGGAAGAAAGCCCCAGGAGGGTGGGGAAATCCAAGGAAAAGATGATTCATTTTTATATGGAAAAGTGGGGAGGAAAGGAGATCGCAAAATACGTGGTCTGGCCGGTTTTTGGCACCTTCGAAGTATGGACGTGTGAGACCCTATACGACCATGTAGTCGATCACCGCCCACAGGAAATTGAGTATGCTGAGATGTGGAAATATGCTTGTTCAGGGTTGTACCCGATCAGAACTCTCAGGCACTCAGCAACCCGGAGCAAGGAATGAGAACCACTGGAAAACCTTCCACCTCCCTACCTTGTCCCTCTGCCACAGCTCGCGCAAGCGCAGGTACCTCAGGTGCCCGCGCTGCTTCCAGAGGCATCGCTCCCACAGGGACAAGCTTCCACCGGAGCTGGCCGCGGCATCTCCCCTCCCACGTGAACAGGCATTGGCGCCTCCGCTCCCAGGCGAGCAGTCCCAGCTCCCGCCACTTCCAAAAACTGAGGAGAAACAGATCCTTCCCTCGAAGAAAGCTGACTCTCCTCTGGCCCATCGGACGAGGTGGAGAATGAGGAGGGCAACCACTGGAGATAGTGAGGACAAGGAGGAAAAGCTGGTCTTTTCCCTTTTCGGGAGGTACTGACGGCTCCAGGAGTCATCGGCTTTGTACACGCACCGATCGACACAGGAGACGTGAGGGCTTTCAAGAAGGAAATGGGAAAACTGATGGGGATGTCAGAAAGATTAGATTAATTCCTAGGGACCAGCACCTACACTTGAGGATCTCAATGCGATCCTGAGATTGCTGTTCAACAACGAAGAGAGGGAAATGATCAGACAAGCTGCGATCAGGGACTGGGAACACAGGAATCCACAGGGGGAGTGAAGGGATCAGAGGTGGCTGGACCAGAAGCTGTCTTGGAATGCCCAGATGGAGGAAGGTAGACAGAAAATGATGAATCTTAGAAATATGATGATACAAGGTATCCGGGAGGCAGTGCCAAAAGGATAAAATATGAGCAAGGTACTCAGGGAATGTCAGGGAAAAGATGAGACACCCATGGAGTGTCTGGAAAGGCTCCAGAAAAGCCTAAGAATGTATTCCGGGAAGGACCCCAAATCCCCAATTGGGGCGGTCTTGTTGAAAACCCAATTTGTGGCAAAATCATGGGAAGATATAAGGAAGAAATTGGAAAAGATGGATGGCAGGACAGGGAACTGCAGGAATTGCTCTGGGAAAGCCCAGAAGATCTACATGACAAGAGATGAAGAAAAGCAGAAAATTCAGGTGAAAGTGTTAGTGGCTACATGTAGAGAGCTTTTTGGATAATTGGTTAGCTGAGAAAGGACATTCCGATGTGATACCGATGGATAAGGGTAAGAGAAACAAGCTGGGAACTGAGCAACCGGTGCCCAATTACTGACGAAGGTCACAGTGACCTTCTCTAAAACGGGAAGATGGGGGAGAAAATTGCTTGCCAGAAAATGTAGCTATCCCAAGGTAGAGAAATTAGAAGAATGTACACATAGAAGCAAAATAATTGTTAAGAGATAGAAGTAGGTGTGTTTGATCATAGTGTGCTTTAACCAATAATGAGCTCAGATTTTGCAATATGCATAAGCTTCATTAACACTAATATAAAAATGTGTAAGCTTCTAATAAACTTCGAGATTTGCTATTCATCGCATATGGTGTGTCGCATCTCTCCCGCCGTTACGACAGCTACAGTAAGGGAGGCACAGAAACAAGAACAGGTCAGAGACCAGGCAAAAACAGCACCAGTGAAGAAACAGAACCCTTCCCAAGGGAAGGGCTCAAACAACCAGAATAAAGACTTTGAGTGCTACTACTGCAAGCAGAAGGGACACATTCGGATGAATTGTCCCAACAAGGTCAAAGACGAAACAATGTTTCAGGAAGATTAGGGGTGTCAGGGGCTTTTCAGTCTGGGGTCTGGAACACCGAGGGAGCCCTTGATAAAATTGAGAGTGGGACCCCACAGGCAGGAGATATGATTTTTAGTAGATTCAGGGGCTGAACGGACCACAGTGCAGCAATTACCACAAGGGTGCTCTCTGAGCGATGACGCAATGATGATAATCGGTGCAAAAGGGGAACTGTTTAAGGTTCCGATCATAAAGAATGTTGAAATAGAAACAGAAAACAAAAAGTGCATAGGAAATATGTTATTAATAAAAGAGGCAGATTTCAATTTGCTGGGAAGGGTTTTGATGGTGGCATTGGAAATCGGTTTAACAGTGCAGGATTCCCAGCTCAAGGTGAGGTTGCATCAACTCACCACCCAGGACGAGGAGAAAATTGACCCAAAGGTTTGGTATGTCCAAGGGGAGGCCGGGAGATTGGACATAGAAGCAATTTGCATTGAAATTGAAAGGCCAGAAGACCTCATTCGGGTCAAAAAATACCCTATCCCCATGGAGGGAAGGAGGGGGTTGAAACCAGTAATTGATGAACTAGTGAAAAAAGGAACGTTGGAACCGTGCATGTCCCGGCACAAGACCCCAGTTTTGGCAGTGCAGAAAACGGATGGTAGCTACAGGCTAGTGCAAGATTTGAGGGCTGTGAATCAGGGGACTAAGAGACTGCTCCCCACGGTCTTGAATCCTTACACTCTGCTGAATAACATCTCTCCCAAGGAAACGTGGTACAGTGTGATTGACTTGAAAGATGATTTCTGGACTTGTCCTTTAGCAAAGTGTCCTGTTTTAGGGCAAATGTGGGAGAAAACCTCCAAAAGGGGGCCCCTCCAGAAAGCAAACGCACACGGCCCCTCCCCCCAACCAGTTCGGGAAGGATTCCTCGGAGAGAAGTGGAAGGAACCTGTTTATTTAACAGGCCCAGCACCCCCCAGTACACAAAATGAACAATACCGGATGACACCACTCTTTCACTGCTCTGAAAAAGATGACAAATTCAGAAAGTCTCTCTTGGGGGTGGTCACTCTGTTCTCAGTCCCTCCGGCGCTGGGGTAGCTGCTGCAGGCCACAGGGTGCAAACTCTCGGTGTTTCCCAGGTCCCAGTCTGGAGCAGGTTCGAGTAGGTCCAAAAAAAGGAAAGGAGAAACAGTCCAGGAAAAAATTTGGACTGCTTAGCTAAACTAACTAATGAGCAGAAGCAAAAAGCGAGAGCAAAGCAGGAGCGAAGCAGAAGCAAGAGCAAGAGCAAACGGAAAAGCAAAGCAAAAAGCAAAAGCTGCACTATGTAGTGTCCCGTCTGTGTGTCCCGCCAGCCGTGGGGGAGTGGCTGATAGGAAAACCAAAACAAAACATTCACTCTCCAGAGCCAGTCTTGAAGGCACAGAACATAATATCCAGCATGAACAGAACACATGAATGGGGATACAAGCATCATAACATCACCCTAGGACACAAAGGACAGCAGAGATTACTTTGCGTTTCAATGGGACGACCCAGAAACGAACAGAAAGCAACAACTCAGATGGACATCGTTGCCTCAGGGCTTCGTAGATTCCCCGAACCTGTTCAGGCAAGCACTCGAACAAGTGCTGAGTCACTTTTTACCAGTGGAAAGAACTAAATTGCTACCCTATGTAGACGATTTTTTGATTGTGGGTCTGAGGGAGGAGGATGTAAGGATGAGTACCATTGAACTTTTAAACTTTCTTGGGGAAAAAAGATTAAAGGTGTCTAAGTCAAAGCTGCAGTTCACAGAGCCCGAGGTCAGATATTTGGGACACTGGTTAACCAAAGGAAAAAAGAAGTTAGATCCTGAAAGGGTGGTGGGGATTATTGCCCTGCCATCCCCACGGACAAGAAATGAGGCAGTTGCTGGGGTTGTTGGGATATTGCTGGCAATGGATCGAAGGATACAGTGAGAAGGTGAAGTTTTTGTATGAGAAACTCACCACAGACAGAATCAAATGGACAGAAAAGGATGAGGATGAATTTAGGGGAGTCAAGGAAGCACTCATGGCAGCACCAGTGTGGAGCCTCCCCAATGTGAAATGGCCATTTCAGCTGTTTGTGGATGTGAGCAGTCACACAGCCCACGGCATGCTAACACAGGACTGGGCTGGGGCCAGGAAACCGGTCAGTTACTTGTCTAGGCTTTTGGACCCTGTAAGCAGGGGTTGGCCCATGTGCTTGCAAGCTATCGTAGCTGTGGCATTGTTGGTGGAAGAAGCAAAGTAACTTTTGGAGCACCATTGGTAGTATTCCCACCGCATAGCGTGCGGGGTATACTACAACTAAAAGCAGATAAATGGCTCACGGATGCTAGGTTGTTAGAATATGAAGCCATTTTGATCCACTCGCTGGATTTGGAATTGTGAACAACTACAGCACAAAATCCGGCTCGGTTTTTGTTCAGGGAAGCCTCGGAAAAGCTTGTTCATGACTGTGTGGAAGCGGAAGAATTGCAGACCAAGATAAGACCAGATTTAGAAGAAGAGGAATTGGACAAAGGGGAAAAATGGTTTGTAGATGGCTCAAGCAGGGTGATCGAAGGGAAAAGGAAATCAGGATACACAGTTGTGGACGGAGGAACAGGAAAGGTGATAGAAGCGGGTCCTTTGAATACAGGATGGTCAGCACAGGCTTGCGAATTGTACGCAGTTCTGAGAGCTTTGAAAGGACTGAAGGGAAGAAAGGGAATGATTTTCACAGATTCTAGGTATGCCTTTGGGGTGGTTCACACATTTGGGAAAATTTGGGAAGGAAGGGGGTTGATCAACACTCGAGGATGAGGACTGATGCACAGGGAATTGATCAGGGAGATTTTGGAAGCGATAAGGGAGCCTGAAGAAATTTCGGTAGTTCATGTAAAAGGGCATCAAGTGGGGATGCAGTTTCGAACCTGGGGAAACAATTTGGCAGACCAGGAGGCAAAAAGCGCGGCATTGATGATGGTAAGTACCCCGGAGATGGAAAGAATTGAGATCCCAGACCACCCTCCTCAACCCTCCCAAAAGGAGATTGAAAGCTATGAGAAAATAGGGGGAAAATTGGAGGAAGGTAAGTGGAAATTACCAGATGGGAGAGAACTAGTCTCCAAAGGCTTTACCAGGAGGATCTTGAGGAGACTGCACCAGTGAACACATTGGGGGGCTCAGACCCTAGCAGAACAATTTCTGAAATTTTTCAGGTGCAGAGGAATTTATGAATTGGCCAAACAGGAGGTAGAGGGATGCAGGGATGCCTGATCTGCCAGACAATTAACAAAACTAAAGTGAGACAGGCAATCCTGGGAAGTCGTCCCATTGCGTACTGACCTTTTGAAAGAATCCAAGTTGATTTTACTGAATTGCCCAAGGTGGGAAGGTTCAAATTTGTGCTTGTGATAGTGCATAACCTGACTCACTGGGTGGAAGCTTTTCCGAGACCAAGAGCAACGGCTCAAATGGTGTCCAGAAAACTGTTGGAGGAGATTGTGCCCCGATATGGGGTGGTAAACTACATAGATTCGGGCCAGGGAACTCATTTTACTTTGAAGATTATTAAGCAGTTGGCAGAGGTGCTAGGCATTTGATGGGAATACCACACCCCGTGGCATACCCAGAGCTCAGGACAAGTTGAAAGGATGAATCAGACCTTGAAAGCGCAGTTGTCTAAATTGATATTGGAAACTCGGATGTCCTGGCTGAAGTGCCTCCCTCTTGCCTTGCTTAATATCAGGACTATGCCTCACACAGAAACTGGGCTCTCACCATTCAAGATGCTGTATGGAATGCCATATCAGCATGGGATGCTGGTGGGACACCCCAGATTGGAGGATAGCCAAATTCAACTGTACTTAGTAGCGATAAATAAAAACCTACAGGAACTAAGGAAACAGGGAATAGTATCTCAGAGCACCCCTCTGGGATTCAGTATCCACAAAATTCAACCAGATGACAGGGTGCTTGTGAAAGTGTGGAAAGATGTACCCCTCTCCCCTCACTGGGAAGGCCCCTTTCTTGTCTTTCTGACAACAGACACGGCCATTCGGACGGCGGAGAAAGGTTGGACACACGTGTCCAGAGTGAAAAAGGTCAAGCATCAGGAGGAGGCTCCCAAGTGGAGGGTCACTTCTTCTCCAGGCGACCTAAAGATCAAGCTTCATCGTCCACATAAATGACTGACGGTGATTGGATAGGTTGTATACTGTCAGACTGTGTATGCTATCCGTTTGTACACTTCAAGTGTGAATATTGTCAAGGGGTTTTTGTTGTGCATTGTAGAAGGGGACAGAGACCAAAGGGATTGTGCACTCAGTGTTTGGAGGAAGAGCTTGAGCTGACTGACCGCATTCTAACCCTAGCCACAAATTTAGGTATTATTGAATTGGACTCGCAGGAGTGGTTCCACATTTTCCAGAATGGGGTACGTGGAAAACTCAAATCAAAGGCAGAGATATTGGATGTGGAGTGCCGAAAATCAATCAAGGTACCATGCAGCTCAGATGCTGTCAAGATATCGAGGTGGGGTGCCTTTAAGAGGAGGTATGTGGCACAGTCTGAGAATGCATTCCCTGAAGAGTACTCCTGCTGCCCCAAAGATGGTCTTCCTCACCGCTGGTGGCACCCTAGGGGGCAGAGGCAAAGGCAGAGGAGTATGCCTGGTGGGAATCCTGATTGGCCTGAGCCTAGCCATGTGTGGGACGCAAAGTCTGCACATTGAGACCCCAATCCATGACGGGAATCAAAACCTCGTAGATGAGTGCAGTGAGTGTACACAGATTGTCCTGATTGGACAAGGAGACGGGGATCTCAGCATACCAAGCCCCGGAGGAATGCATCAGGGAGCCAGGCAGGTACTGTTCGATAAACGGCACTCGGGTGAAATTGTGCTAAATGGGCAAAGAGGTGTTGTGCTTAGATCCAAAGGCTGGAATGAAGAACGGGTGGTCAGACAGGCTCAACCACCGAACACTGAAAAGAAACGCGGAACCAGTGTCAATCCCCATTTGTAGCCAATGTAATCAGACAATGTGGGTCGGGGGAAAGTTGGAATCGATTTTTGTAGCATATCATCAAGTTACTCCATTGTGTTATGATAATTCAAAATTGGGAATGTGTGTAATGAGTGGGAAAACGTACTGGGTTGGAAGGAATTTGAAATTTGATAGCAAGCTCACCCTAAATAGAGAGCCCATCATGCTGGATTTAGTACAGGCAAACGATGACAGAGTTTGTCTGCAGTATGATAGGGCTGTCTGTTTTGCAAAGAACAAAGATGGGATAGATCCTGAGGGGAAAATGAAGTAAATTACTCAGGAGCTGAAGAGAAGGGAGTCAGAGTTGAGAAAGAAAAGGGTGGAGCAAGAAAGGATGACAACGCTGAGTGAACAGTACGAGCAGCTCGATAAACAATATGCTGATGGGGGATTACCTTCCCCAGACTGAAACCTATTCATTGACTTGGTTCAGGAGATAGCAACTGAATTGGGATTGTCAAATTGTTGGATTCGTGGGGGGCTGAAGTCTGCTGAAAAATGGCCCTGGAAGGGTGAGAGTTTAGCTCCAGAACAACTTTTGAAGTGGGACAATCCACGGGTCTTAAAATTAGCACAGAGACCTGAGGGATGGGTGTTGGACCAGGAAGTGATTGGAACTATTTGCATCAGTCAACAGGGAAAGAAATATACCGAAATGGTGGGGTATACCCCGTGTATATCCACCCTGACAGTAAATTCAAATAGTAGGAGCAAAATCTGGAAACCAGAACCTCCTACAGGATATTGGAGTCAGAAAAATGAGACAAATTGCGAATGGAATGGTCAGATGGGACTTTGCTGTGTCAAGAGTCCCGGAGCTAACCCTTACCAGTCATTGGGGGGACTGAAAGAATATTGGGGAGACCCAGGGAAAACTAATATCAAGTGGAAAGCCCCAGATGGAATTTATTGGATTTGTGGGAAAAAGGCGTACAGCGAATTACCTCCCAGATGGAAGGGATCATGCACTTTGGGCGTGATCCGACCTGTATTCTTCACTCTTCCCTGGACGAAAAGTAACCTGCTAGGGGCCCCCTTATATGAGACCCTGAACAGGGAAAGGAGAAGCTTGAAGAAAATGATACCTGTCATAAGTGGCAGGCAAACTTGGGGAGAGGAGGAATGGCCAGCGGCAAGGATAATTGATTATTTTGGGCTGGCCGCGTGGGCTCAGGACGGAAGCTATGGATATAGGACCCCAATCTATCTGCTGAATTGATTGATCAGGCTGCAGGCAGTGGTGGAAATTGTGTCAAACCACACCTTGGAGGCCCTGGACTTATTAAGCCGGCAGCACACTCAGGTGTGGGCTTTTGTGTACCAAAATCAAATAGCTTTAGACTATTTGTTGGCTAAGGAAGGGGGAGTGTGTGGAAAATTCAACGAGTCGGAATGTTGCATTGAAATTGATGATTATGGAGAAACCATAAGGGGTTTAGCACCCAAAATAAAGAAGGTAGCCCATGTCCCAGTTCAGAACTGGAATTCCATTTTGCAATCATCTTGGTGGGACAGATTATTCGACGGGGCCTGGTGGAACAAAATAATGTTTTTTGTAATGTGTTCAGTAGCTGGGGTCATATTCCTCCCATGTCTAATACCTTGCTTTATTAGACTGTTACACTCCATGGTACAGGGTATGCAGATAGCAGTAGTACCCATGGACCCGGAGCTGGCTTCTGGAAACAGCGTGTCCAAAATCATGAGCCTGGGAGAGGGAAAGTGTACAAGCAGTGCTGCCGAAGTCCTGGCAAAATTTGAGAAACAGGTCAAACGCAATGAGAACAATTATAACGGCTATCAAGGAATCCCGTAAGGAGAGCAGGGCATGATGAGAATTTAAATAAAGCCTTCTCTTTGTAGGAGATCCTTGGAGGTGGAGGGTAGATGTAGAAATTATATAGATGATAGTTATATTGTTAGCATTCAAAAACACATAATCACATAAGCGATTATATGCGGTGCTTTTTATTAAGAGCTCTGGGAATCGGGGTAGTTTCCACCCAAATCTGATTCCGACCATACATTTGAGGTGAACGTGTTTTATACTCTATCATTACATAACTTTCATGTTAATTATTAAACTTATATTGTTCTATTGTATAAACAGATTTCAGCTAAACATAGCCCCCTTTAAGTTTCCAACATAGTTTCTCACAATTCTTCTTATGGTTATATAATAATTATATTTAATTACTAAACAATCATCACATCTAACAATTATATCTTTTATCATACTGCTTACGCAGGTGCAGTGATCTGAGAAAACACAAAGCCTAATATTTTCAAAGACTATTTTTCACATTTTCCAGGGCTCCACTATCAATATGAGTTGTAGTGGGAGCATGAACTAATGTGTTTATATTGAAGGGGAGGGATTGTAATACATTTTGGGAAATAATTCATGCTATAAAAGAATGTATTTTATAAAGATTGTGAAATCCAAACGAGTCTCTGACCACAAGCAGCCCAAGAGGCAGACGTCTATTCGAATTCCGAGATTCCTGGAGGCAGCAGGAGAACAATTGGCAGTTAACTTATGAATAGACGTACCCAGTGCGATGATCACCGATATCCCGAGTCATCGGAAGACACCTAAGAGCAATCATCGCCCTGTTGATAATATCGAACAAGATAGCTGAAGTCACCAGAAAGATACGTGTGAATACACGACTTCCCCAGACTCGATCACCACCGCCTGTCAACCAGGAAACAGCAATCGTCCAGCTCTGCACAGTGAAAGAAACAGTTATGAATATGCAGAGTTACAAAAGAAACTGGGACTCCTCTTCCTCGGGCATAATAAACTGTATAAAGCAACCCCGCTAGAAGCAGCTCTCACGAACAGGGAAGGGTCCGATGCGATAGAGGTCAGATCCAGGTTCACCCAGCGCCGAACCCAGGCTCGACGCTGTCTCTTTGGCTGTGGTGGTTTTGAGGACCATATTTTGGTCATGGAAAAAGATAAATAAAATATTTTCTCATTTTTGATAATTTGGCTTCTCGATTGATCATTTATAACAGTTTCTTTACATTGTCAGTGGAAAAGGTTGTGGGGTAAGGAGAAGTGTTCTGAAGGGTTTCTTTTGATTCCTACTACTTTTTTTCCTTTTAGTTACTGTTAATAAAATTTTCTTTACACCCTTTTAAAGTTTTGAGCCTGTTTTGCCTTTCTCCTAATCCTATCTCACAGCAGGAAGTGAGTGCACTGGTGATTGGCCAGCACCGAACCTGCCACACTCTTTAGAGCATTGGCCAGGAAATCTCAAAATTGGTGAAATTTCAGATTTGCGAACCAAAACCACTACACGAAATTGGTATTTCTGCCTGGTTTTGAACTGAAACCACCACAGTACCAATTTTTAGTTTACTGTATTTCCCTCCTTAATTGTGGAGGGGGCAATCTAAACATGCTGTAACATATATGCATACTCATGACTTCAACAAATCTATTTGGTGTGAATCAGCTGAAACATCAGTCTATATCTGTTGTGTTGTGTCATTATGCTCCCCCGGTTTAAGCTGGAATGTTCTGTTACCCCCTTTTTCTGTATAATGGTTCTGTCTGGAATTCCCCCTCTTTCCCAGTTATCTGTCAATCACCAGTTACCCTGGAAACCCGCGCCCTTTCTGTCACCCCCAAATGCCCCCCTTTTATCCAGAAACTTCGGTGTTATACATGGAATTATTGGGCCGGGGACCGGGGTCCCACCTTTGAGCTCTCTCCGTTGGCTACCCGTCCTGTCTCTCTGAAAAGCCCGCGCTCACCGTGGGTTCCCATTCGCTGCCTGTCTGAGCTCTCCCCCTCTCTTTTCTCCTATATAACACGTGTATTCCCTCCCCCCCCGCCGCCCTTCGGTCCGGCGGCTTCCCCTGGGTGTTACTCCGCGTTCTGGAATAAAACCTGGACTGGCCCTGGTCGGAGGGATGCTCTCCATCCCTTTTTGTCTGCCTCTGGCAGAGCTGACAGCCGATCCAGCGCGCGAACCGAGAAACCACGCAGCCCCCCCCCCCCCCCCCCCCCTCCCCCCCAACTCCGTCTGCTGGCAGGCAGGAACTTTAAAGTCACGGTTACCGTATATATCCTTAAAGGAGAAAGCCCTGAAACTACAAATTTCTTGTGACACATGCTATTCTGTTTATCAATAACTGTGCCAGCCACTCTAAGGCTATATGAACAGTGTTATAAAATTGACTCAAAACGAGTAGTTTCCAATCAAAGAATTTATTAATTATTGAAGCAGTTATACTACGTAAGCAAAGGCTCAGTGCTGGGCGACAGGGGAGTCTCCGCTCCACCTACTGCCGCTCCAACTAGTTTCTGATTCAGTCCTTTTATCCTCTCTATCCTTCAGGAGTCCATGTTATCTCGGAGTACTCTGCGCCTGCGCTGGTTGTTGCTAGGGGGTCATCCTTCTGTCTCCTGGTGGTCGGTGATAAAGGCTGCGGAGTCTTCCTCAGCTGCGTCTTCTTCACCCTATGTCCTTATTTGGTGACTTCTCCGTGGAAAATTACCAAAATCTTATGATTAACGCAATATGTGCCCTATCAAGCTTAAGCAAGCAAATGTCCTGCCTTGCAAACTGTGCCCTATCAAGCTTAAGCAAGCAAATATCCTGCCTTGCAGACTGTTTATCTGCCCCTGCCCCTTCCCCAGCTTTTCCCTGGTCGTTATTTCTGTGAGTTATCTGCTTGTACCATTTGTCAGCGGGAAAGGTTTCCCTGCTGGGTGTTTATCTGCCCCTGCCCTTTCCCCAGCCTTTCCCTGGTCGTTATTTCTGTGAGTTATCTGTTTGTACCATTTGCTGGGTGGGACTATGTGTGGGCTCCTGCAACCCCTTCCCTGGTATCCTTGTGGCTCATATCTCATGAAGTAGTACAGAAATAGTCAGCAGACAACTCTTGTAACACACTGGTCTCTTTTTCGTGACGAACAAAATGTAGTCCCTCATCTCAAACAGTACACAATATAAGGAATAATAACCCAATCCAGAAAACAAGGAAGCATATAGTAGAGGAAATGTATTTGAATATGTGTATAGAGGCTTTGCCCCAGAGGTCCCGGTTGCCCTCGATGGGCTGCAGCTGCGATGTCCTTAATTGGGCTGCGGCTGTGACCAATGAAGATGACCAGGATAAAAGGGGGCGGGTAAGCCAGTCAGGGAGAGTCTTGGAGGAGCCCTGACCCGAGAGAGAGAACAGTGTGCAGAAGAAGGAGTCTGTGCAGCGAAGATCTGCAGCCATGAGAATATGCCAAAGAGGTATGGACTCTAGAAATAATAGAAGAACAACAGAAGCATGTTCTGGTTTCTTCCATAGAATTACTCATATGCTTCTTATGTTAAATACAGTATGGGATTTCTTAGACTGAAAATGTTTTGGTTTCAGGCTCCAATTAGCCCTAGCATAAGAAGAAGGTGTCAGAAAAAATACATGTCTTTCAAATAATCTGCATGTAAATAACAATTTAAAAACACATTGGCACTGTGCCTTGTTTATTCAATTTTAACAGCAAAAACCCCTCTTCTCCCCTCACCTCTGTGTAGTTCATTTGTGTGCCCCCTAGGCAAGTCTGCCCATGAAGCACCCTTCTTGCAGCATGACCCCTGAAAGCCAGTGGGTTTCTGTGCTCCTTTTTCAGAACAAAGCACCAGGATATGACAGCATTTTCATGAATCAGATTACAGCCCCAGCAAAGGATATGCAGAATTAGACCTCCAGCTGAAGGGAACAATTGGAAACACCTAATTTTGCTTAAAATATGTTAAAGAAAAGTCAGCATTAGAAAAATGTGGGATCTTATACCATAACTTTATGAAGAAAAAAGTTCCCTTTAGCCAGTATACTTTCTCTAAGCAAATTAGCATACAAATTTAAACAGCAGCACCAAATACTACTGAAATTATTAAAACTACTCCAGGGGCAGTGCCTCTTGGATAACATATTTAAGAAGGGAAGAAAAATTGTGAAACACCAGCAGCTGGGAGAGCAGGGTGAGAATATGTGAGAGGAACAACTGCAGACAGCCAGGTCAGTGCAGAAAGAGGGGCAGGAGGTGCTTCAGGTGCCAGAGTTGAGATTCCCCTGCAGCCTGTGGTGCAGCCCATGATGAGGCAGCTGTGCCCCTGCAGTCCATGGGGGAGCAGAGATCCACCTGCAGCCCCTGAAGGAGCCCATGCTGGAGCAGGCTGTGCCAGAAGGACTGACCTCGTGGAAAGGGACCTGCATTGGAGTAGGGGAAGAGTCCTCCCCTGAGGAAGAAGGAGCAGCAGAGAGAATGTGTGAACTGACTGCAGCCCCATTCCCTGTCCTCTTGCACTGATGGGGGGGGGGGGGGAGGTAAAGAATTTGGGTTTAAAGTTAGGCCCAGAAAGAAAGGAAGGGTTAGGGGAAGGTGTTTTAAGATTTAGTTTTTATTTTCTTGCTATCCTAATTTGATTTGATTGATAATAAATGAAGCTAGTTTCCCCAAATTGAGTTGTTTTGCCCATGACGGTATTTGGTGAGTGATCTCCCCCTGACCTTATCTCCACCCATGAGTCTTTCATTGTATTTTCTCTCCCATGCCCACTTGAAGAGTGGAGTGATAAAGTGGCTTGGTGGGCATCTGTTCAGCCAGGGTCAACCCATAACACCTTGGCAAAAGCTTTAAGACCCAGTTGTGCTGGAAGAGCACCAAAATTATAAAACTCAGCACATACGGGTGTGAGGAGTCCATGCATGTTCACAGCAAGCTGGCAACATGCAGTGGCTCAGCCTTCCTTTCCCACAACAATCCATTGGCAGAATCTGACAAGGAGCAGCCTGGGACACTTGGCTGAGGCAGTGCCACCTCCAGGGGCCAGATCTCCACCCGAGCAGGGGACATAGCTGGCCACCACTGATGCTGTGGTTCCACTGCTGTACCTGAAAATTGGCTCCCTCCCCATTGCCTCCAGCCTTGGCTTTGCAGTGCTTCACTGCCTCTTTCAACCTTTCAGCAGGCTAACTCTGGGCACAGGAGGCCTACCTGGGATTGTGGGCCTCAGCACTGCTGCAGTTCCTGCCAACCACCTGCCATCACTCTTTTCCTCATGAGATGGGGACAGACCTCCTTGCCTCACCACATCCCCTGCTTGCCCAACTCCCAACACCCCAGCTGAGAGGGCTTGCAGTCCAGGCTAGTCAGCCACTGCAGCCATCTTTGTTACAAAACCTTGGACAGCTCTGGCGGCGATGAGCTGCAATCCCACGACTGGCTATCACCTGCCAGGCACAGCCCCCTGCACACCACTTACACCCTTCGGGTCATTGTACCCCATGTTAGAGACCCTTACCCTAGGATTTACATGCTGCACCTCCCTTTCTAGTGTCAGATCTTTTAATGGTACAAATTATTTCCTCAACAGGCCACCAAACTCTCAAAGGAATCGGAAAGACAAGTCCCAGCAGAGACGTTTATAGATGTCAGTCAGGGAAAGAAGTATGAGGGAGCTGTGAGAGCATTACTCACACCACACACAAAGCTGTGGGCAGGATGCAAACACAGGCATGCTTCCCACAGTTAGGTCTAGCCATGGCTAAAGCTTTACAAGATCTGAGCTAGTGAGCTCCAGGTTCTGTTGTACCTGCCTGAGCTGCTAAGTGTTTAACAAGCTACAAATTATTTGTATTTTCATTGTAAACAGGTTGCTTTAATTTAAAAATTATTTTCTAGAAGCAAACACTACAGTTTAAGAAGGAAGTTGTTAGAAATAACAAAAAAAATTTCTGACTGCATGTTACATTTTCACAATAGTCCCTATAGAACACATACTTTGGTCCTTAAAAGTAAACAACCAAATTAAATATCTATTTAAATGTTTCCTCATTTGAAATAATACTGTTACAGAATTGGTGTAAGAGACTACCATATTCTGCACCATTAGCTAATTAAAAATTCCACTGCAAGCATGAAACAGTAGAAGCTGCATGATCCTCCTCTAGTGACCATCTCACACAGGACTGACATCCAATTCCATCCTCATAAGCCTGCAGATGAAACATCCTTTTGCAACTGTTTTCAAAAAAAGCAGCTAATCCTTTTTAATATTGTGTGAATAACTTGGCAAATCTCAAACTATTGATCAGCACCCTTTCCTCTCCCTGCCCTTCTTTCAGAAGTAGCTTGTGGCCGACTTAATGTGTGCCTTGGCTGGGTTTCGGGGTATCCCCGGCTGGCTGTCACAGGTCCGGATAGCGCAGTCCTGTTCAGCACAGCCTGCCTGGGCTCCCAGGCATCTCCCAGCCACAGGCTACCTTAGCAAGCTCAGCTCTTAAGTGAGATCTGCTCTTTAGTGATTATCAGCTCATTTATGATTTCAGCTCTTTAGCTTGCTAAGTGCCTTAGGCAGATGCAGGGAGAGAGAGGAGAAGGCTGTGTAAGGTTCCACAGAGATGTCTTTATTGAAGTCTTCTGCGAAGGTTCTCAGGGACAGCTCTTCTGTCAAACTGGGCAAAAGTAGGGGTTTTTATAGTATGCAGGAGTTTTGGAAATTGTCCAATAGTAAATGACAAGGCGAATGTGACCTATAGTCTTACAGAGAGATAAGCAAGGGTCCAAAGGCGGAAGAGGGGCATCTTAGGTCCGGTCATCATGACATGGCATTTCTTAGGCTGCTGAATGCCATGGAGGCATTGCAGGCCCTGTGCCTGCTACAGTGGCCTCTCATGAATATTGTATATAAATCCACAAGTCTCAATTTAATGTTCACTTTTTATTTTGTATCTAGACACACCTCACAGGTTTTTGTTCATTCTACCTTTTCCATTTCTCACTGCCTAGACCCCAGTGCTTTAGGCCAATTACTTTCATTCAGCATAAATTCAAGCATTCCCTTCATGTGACACAGCCCACTGCAGGCACCAGGCAAAAAGTGCAGCTGCATGCTGCCTCATTGCAAGCTACAGACCAGTACCTGCATAACACAGGGCACTCTGGGAAACAGCAGTATATACTTATTTAAAGGAAAAAACTCCTCCAGTGGTGAATAGGTATATAGTTTGGAGAGGTCTGTAGGTCTATACAGACATTTGTGGCAGAAAGAGGATGGCAAGTTGGCTGTAATAGAGGGCATCCAGAACTTGACTCTCCAAGTCAATCATCACTCCTGCAGTTGCAGTAAGGAGGCATGGGGGACTCCACTGGTAGAAGCAATTTGAGAAGGAAATTCTAGGGAAGAGGGGATTGCAAAGGGAAACACTTTCCAGTGGAGTTATTATTTAAGAGCCTTTCACCCTGTCCCTCAGTGAGGAGAGGTTTGGTCATGCCCCCACTGCATTTCCACCCAGGCTCAACAGAAGTCTGTATAGAGGCAGCACTGGGCACAACAACAAAGCATCATTTCTCTCCTACCAAATTTGCAGGCTGTTCTTAAAAAGGAGAGATCAAACAGAACAAAAAGATAGCTCAACTGTGCTTACCAAATTATAGCCCTGCTATCAATATCACCTAACTGCTCATTTTACATTGGACTTAAATTGCCTAAGTTAGTTTCATTAATTAGACACAACCAGATTGTTCCTTTAATTCCACTGATACAGATCTGGTGTCTATATGCCTAAATGCCTAAAAATTTAGAGTTATGCAGCTAAGCATATTACACCCCCTCCATGTTTAAAAAGACAGGCTTCTTATCAGAAGCCAGGTATAAATCCAATAGCTATCTTTTACTTTCATTATTAACATCAGGCCATTCTTTTCTCTGCACAGAATCTCATCCCATATTATTTGCATCTCAGAACATCCAAAACTGTTGCCGTTCATTTCGGGGGAGGCTCCCCGGGGAGTCCCTGGGGGGCCCCCTAAGCTGTATGTTTACTGGTAGCAGCAGGCAGGCAAGGAGACTCCACACGGCTTCTGAGGGTGCTAATTAGATGAGGGTTTATTGGGGGTCCCACCCCCGGGAGCAGCATAGTTTCTGAGGGAGAAGGGGGAGAAGCGGGAGGGAGGAGGAGGGGGAGAGAGAGAGCCTAGGGAGAAAAGGGCTAAGAGAGAGCAAAGGGTCAAGAGAGCATCTAGTCTCCCTCTCACAGCTTAACAGGGAGATTCAAAGTGGGCGCGGAATAAGACTTGGGCCAATGGGATTACAGATACATGATACTTCAGGGGAGGATCACAGGCTTGGAATAAACCGTACATTTTCGAGGGGTGAGACAGAGCATACCATGTAACTAAAATGTAACACCACAATTCACTCTTTTTTTGTTAGAAAGAAAAGATAAAGAGAAATATGACAACAATTAAAAAAATGAAGCAGTAATTACACAGTTTCACAGCATAAAAATAAATACAATTCCGGTGAGGATTATGTTTTAAACAGTCAATTTGACCTGATGTTTGCCTTTGGTGGTAGGTATTAAAGATAAAATGAGCATTTAATTGTAATAAACGGGTTATGTGGGTCCATATTGCAGATTTTAAACGAATTTAAAGCATGGGCAAGTGCTTAAAGGGCTTTAGCCTTATACACTAAACTCATATGAGAGTTTTGGGATTGGCCTTTTCAGCGTGACTGGCCCAATGATGTCTAACTTTTTCCAACTGGCTTTTCGGACCACCACAGCCCCCAGTTTAGGCTACGGTGACGACTTCTGCTCCCCCTCTCAGGGACAGGGAATCATCTGGCGCCCCCCAGACTACAGGCAGGTTTGTGGCCTCAGATTCTCACCCTTGGATCTGAGCTTTACCGCTGCTTTCACCTTCCAACTGGTTTAACCCAGAAGACCCCCCAGTTTTAGGTCATTAAAAGAAAAACAAAAAGAAAAAAAAAAGAAATTCGGCTTCAGCTACTACCTATACTCAGGGAGCATTCACCACAAAACCGTCAAAATACTTTCCCAGACACCATTTTATGTTATCAGTCACCCTAAGAACCTACTAAAGACAGCATAAACCCAACAGCGATTTTGATTCAGCAGTCTAATACTATCTGAACACTTGCTATTAAAGAAACAATCGAAAACTGCTTCTCGTTGGATCTACCCTTGTGACCTGACAGGCCCTTGCTTTCTAAAACTGAAAATATGACAATCTGCAATATGAATACGCATTTAAACTAGAAACGCATAATTATAAAAACTACTTCATGGGAATGGGAGGGAAATGGAGAGAAGACAGATATTGGATCAGAATGATAAAAAGGTTAGAGGGTTTTAGGATAAAAGTTCTAGCTGACGAGCTCTTTTCAGCTAGAACAAGTGGATAGGGATTGGGAATTGGGGAGGTTAGGGAATTGGGGAGGTTATGGGGAGCCAGGGACTCTGCGAAAGAAAAACCTTTTCGGGGTACCCTGCGCCTTCGAGCAGTTTGCTCCCGGCGAACTACCCAAAATAAGGAAAAAAGGGGTATGGATTGCAGAGAAGGATATTATTCTGCTCCTGGACTAACAGGGGAAGGAGATCATAAAGTAAAATTTTCAATTCAACAAAATGTTGAGGCTTAGCCGTGTGGCTGCTGTGCCGGGCTTAGCAGGACGGAGTGGACTCCTGGGGGTTTGTTAAGGGGAAGGCAGGTTAGGGATGGAGTTAGGGAGAAAGAGCAGCGAGGGGGGGAGAGAGTAAAACCGAGGAAAGAGGTCACAAAACTGACGAAAGCAGTTTTGGGGGGGGAGGGGGGGGGAGGAGGTGCGGGGCTCGGGCAAAGCTGAAAACTGCTTCTTGCTCGTCTGGTGGCTCCCCCGCGGAAACTGGTGGGCTTTGGTTTCTTCTTTCGCCGCTGCTGTGGTCCAGGGCAGCGGCTGCTCGGGTTCGACGATCCGCACGGCCCGCCCGCTCTGCGGGGCCCTCCCCCGCCGCCTCCGGGCAGGGGGCAGCGGGCTCGGCTCCCGGCGAGCGGCGGTTCCGAGCAGCCACGTGGTGGCCACGTTGGCGCAGGGGAGCCGGCAGCTGCTGGCGGTGATCTGAAAAGCCGCGCGGGCTGCGATGGTGCAATGGCGGCGCGGTGTCTCGCGGGGCATCTGCGCGGTGGTGGCGGGGCCGCCCGGGGTCGCGGCTGCGGCCCGGCGCGGCCGCCCCACGATACTGGAGGCGGCGCAGAAGCGGTGCTCCATGGGGTTCTGCGCTGTGCCGGCGGGGCGATGAAGGTCCATTTTCGTCTTAGGGTTGTCGGTACTCGAACCGCACGTTGGGAGCCATTTGTCGCAGTTCGTTTAGAGGGAGTCCCCGGGGGGCCCCCTAAGCTGTATGTTCACTGGTAGCAGCAGGCAGGCAAGGAGACTCCACACGGCTTCTGAGGGTGCTAATTAGATGAGGGTTTATTGGGGGTCCCACCCCCGGGAGCAGCATAGCTTCTGAGGGAGAAGGATGGGAAGGGGAGAGAGTGAGAGCCTAGGGAGAGAAGGGCTAAGAGAGCAAAGGGCCAAGAGGGCGTCTCGTCTCCCTCTCACAGTTTAACAGGGAGATTCAAAGTGGGCGCGGAATAAGACTTGGGCCAATGGGATTACAAATACATGATACTTCAGGGGAGGATCACAGGCTTGGAATAAACCGTACATTTTCGAGGGGTGAGACAGAGCATACCATTTAACTAAAATGTAACACCACACAAAACTATCATGACATAAGATGGACTGTATGCCTCATAAGAGGAGGAGGGATTTGGCTACAGAGAGCCAGTCCATTATATGAACGCAAGCAGGTAGCTATTGGTCAATAGCTGGGTTGTAACCAGAGTCGAACGCGGAGTCTTTTGAATAGCCTATAAAAAGGGCTGTGTACACCAATAAAGGCTCTCTGCTGCATGAAACCTCAATGTCGTGTCATCTCAGTCTCCCAACACACCATGACACAAAACATCACAAAAAAAGAATGCAAATTACATTAATTAAATGGTTTGAAATTTTAATTGAGATTCATGTTTGTTTTGCAACAGTTTCTCCAAGGCTAGCTATGATGAAACACAAGAATCATTTTGAACGATACTAAATAAAAGCAAAAATCTCAAGAAATAATTTTGCATTTGGAGAAGACTGAATAGAAAAGCCTGATTTTAAGCAAGATCTACAGGAATACCAAGAGCATTAGGGAACATCCTTGCAAAAATTCCTCCCTTTACTTAGGGCTTTGAAAACAAAGTTTTTCAGAAATAGGGAGGCACTTCTAATCTCAAGGCAATAATTGAGCATTGGAAGTCCTTATCATCCTTAAACATAGAGCCAGACAATATTTTCTAAACAAACTTAAGATTAATAGGTCATTACTGTAAAGTTATTAAAATTATATTGATTCTTGTCACTGGGATCTGGCACTGTAATTGACAGTCACTCAGTTGTTCCTAATTTATTGGATTAAGAAAATAATGCAATATTTCATAGATGCTATTGTTTTGTTGTCTAATACTGATTAAATATTTGCACTCCTACTTTTCAATTCACATTTTAGCATTCATACCTATGGCTTTTACTTTTAGTACAATGTCTTTGTGTCACGTGTCAGAATTTCATTAAAATAAGTTAGGAACCTGATACCATATAGATAAGCCTTCTCTATATGTTTAAAAATCTTCCTTTTCAAAAACGACAATTTATAAAAGAAGTGTCTGCTGGTAGCTTTCTTCCAGCTCATGTTTACCACAGATTCTACTGAGCTTTTCCTAATTTAAAGTGTCCTTTTTAAAGTGTCCTGCTGCCTCCACATGGAATGTTTCCTCCCTCATCTCCTCCTAAATTTAATGAAAAAAACCCCTAAATCAGCAGCTGACAATTTTAAGTAAAAATATAAAGCACTATATAACATTATCCACATTGCCTTTTATTGAACTAGATTGAACACTCTCTCTAGGAGCTTTGTGGAAATTTCACTCCTGTTGAAAAGGCACAGTATTTTTGTGCTCTGAGACCTCCAGCAACAATGTTTTTTCCCCAGCCTGAAAGTTAGGGACTGCTGTTAGGAAACAGCAAACAAACAGTCTGCCCAGAAAATTCACAGGTACCTGATTATCCACTTACATTAGAACCCACCAGATTTTACTGATTCTTCTGCCAAAAACACCCTGCAAATCTATAACAAGAGTTTGCTTCTATAGCAAGAAGAAAAGAGGCAAAGTTACTCTTACATATACCTAGGGATGATGTAAATGATACAAGCTGTTCATTATTAAAATCCTAACAAAGCTGTGGTGGTTTCTGTTCCATGGCACTACATGAATGGTAAAGTTATTTTTCACATAGGAGAGGTTTAGTTCTACATGAAGAAAACTAACTTTGGTCCACTTGTCCAGCTTCCTAAGGACAGCATATTGGAAAGGTGACCACAGACCATTGGTTCAAAAACCAATGTAAAAGCTAACAAAAATAATTGGGTACTTAATTCCTAAAGCTGCACAGTGTGGTCATTTGTCCTAGTTATCCACCTTTTCATTCTGTGTGTCCACTAATTGTTGAGTTTTTAAGTCTTCAGCTTGTTCATGATCTTCCATATCTGCATCATCTACTTGACTGGTTTCATTTTCTTCTGCTTCTCCTTGATCAACACTTTCATATTCTACTTGTTCAAGGTCTGTTCCATCTATAAGTTCTGCCTGTACTTCTTCCATCTGTATTCGACTTACACGCCCAACATGTAATTGCTCCACATGCACTTCAGCACCTTGTTCAGTCTGAATGTGTTCAACTTCTAAATAACTAATTTGCACCTGTTCTTGAAGTTCCTCCATCTGTGTGCTTTTCACTTGATTTTCCTGTATGAGATCCTGGTGCATCTGTTCCACAGTTACCTGTGCAGGATCCACTTGTACCTGAATTACTGGTAGGACATGGACTTGCTCCACTTGTTCTATTATAGTCATTGATGTTACTGGTTCAGCTTCCATAGCTTCTACTGGAAGAATCTCTTCTGTCACTATTTGTTCTGAAATATTGTGCATGTCTTTGAGATGCCTTCTTAGCTCACTGCCTTGCATAAACCACAAATCACATAAGGTACAGTGGTTGGGTTTGACACCTGTATGTATTACCAAATGATTTTTAAATTGATCCCAGCTGTTAAACACACTGTTACAAACCTGAAACAAAAAATACAGTGTGTTAAACAGTGCCAACAGAAATATAACAAAGTATAGTACCTATTTCAGATCATGGCTTCACATAGCATAGCTTCTTGCTACTTGGATTAAAAAACCCCACCATGTATGTTAGAGGTAAAAGCAGAGAAATCAGCTTCAAATGAACAGAAGACCTGGTATTTATTTATTTTTAAGATACAGTGTGCCATTTTGAGTTGTGCATACAGAGGATACCTACAAAATTAATCAGCCAGTACAGCATGTAAAGCTTTCCTATTTTAACTTTATGTGAAATCCACATACAGATTTACACCCCAATAAATGTCTGATGCTAGAATTTTGAGTGGAAATCTATTTATGTAATATCATATGATCAAAGTGCAATTCAAACTGTCCTTTTACTGAAGTTCTAGATGCAGTACTAATAGCCTACTTTTATTTATCAGTTTTCATTTGTTCATGGCATTGTAAGATTTAGCTGTATAGACTAAACTCTCACATTTTGCCATTTCAAAAAACAATATTTGAGCGATTTTAGCAGATAAAAATCTCTTAAAACTCCATCTTTCTAAGTTTCTTCCAGCTAAAAGTACTGCTTTGACTGCAGACACACTATTTTCATAAAGCACATGAGCACACTTCCCTTCAGCTGGCAGTGAGGTAAGTAGCTTGAAAACAATACACAAAGACTGCAGAAATGAATGAGGTGCCAGGGTAGAAGAGAGAAGAGTGGGGTAGAATCAGGCTTGGAGTAAAGAAACAGGGTCAGGGATTTCTGTCCATACAAGTGCTCTTGGCTTCAGAAAGAAGCAAAGAACATGCATTTCACCGTTGGAACCCCTTCACTGTTGGCAAATAATTTGGAAACAGAATGTTCCATCTCCTCAATGTACAGCAACAGCACAAAAGGATGATGGAGTATCTGACAGGGATTAACTCAAGGAATGGGTCTATGTAATGCAGCTGAATATCCCCATTTTGCTGTTGAAATCTTAAAATCACATTTGTGATGCTAGCAACATGCTTTTTGTATATGTGTGTCCCCATGGCTCATGCTTTAGAAAGAAGTTGCACACACAGACTTCTTAAAATACTAACTGTGGTGGTTTGACAGGAAATGTGTTTTCTGGGATGCTGTGGTTAGGCCAATGGATGTTCAGATTTTAATATTGGCATTTAACCTGGCCATTGGGACATTGGACACGCCTCTGAGAACATGGGGTTAAAAGCAGAGCTCTCCCCTGGGAGGCTCTCTTGGGTTTCCGGCGGGAAAGAGTTCGGGTCTCTCCCCCCGCCCAGCTGCTGGCTGGGCAGGGAGAGGGGAAAAGCCATGTGGCCAAGAGAGGTAGGCCTGACCCCGGGGATGGAAGGGTGGAAGAGAGAGAGAGACACCAGGAGCCATCGGGCAGCCCCCCCCCCCCCCCCCCCCCCGGGAGACAGAGAGAGAGAGAGAGCCGGTGCCTGGGACTGTTACCTTGAAACTTGATAAACATGGGCCTGTGCTGGCAGCACGGCTGAGAAGGAGAAGAAGGGGGGGGGGAGGGGGTGTGCAGCTGGCCGCTTGTAGGAGCTTTTAACCCCTTTTCGGACAATGAAAACTTTACAGAACATTGACCTTTCCTAGAAGAGAGATAGAGTGGAAGATGAGGAAGGAAATGGGCAAGTGTGAGAGAGGTCTGGGAGAGTGAGAAATAGTGGAAGAATAGAGAAGTATCTTAGTGGGAAGAGATGATGGAGTGGCTTTTGCTGGACTCTTTTTGTATAGCCATGGACAGAACCATGTTCCTTGTGATACAGAGACTGCATCTAGGGGGAGGCAATGCCTCAGAACCAAGAGGGTTCAGTGTTGGTACCCCTCGGCCCCAGGGGGTGAAAAAATATGGGGGGCACAGGTGTCCCAAAGGTGAGATTGCCCTTTTTGGAACAGGACAAAGCATCCTTAAAAAGACAACCCTAGAAGCAGCTCTGGTCCATGTTCAGTGGTGAGAGCACTGGACATGAAAGGAAGAGGTCACGACGGCAGATGTACTCCGGGCGGTGCCACGAGTGACACAGAAACACACGAGGCTTCAACTGTGTTTCCAGGGGAAGCCCATGGTACAAGAAGGACTCCTCTCCTCTTGATGAACTGAGGATTGATTGTCTGAAGGGTGGTGCTGGACCAAGAGTTGGTGATTTGGGAAATAGATGTATTGTATTGGAAATTTGATGGGGGGAGGAGGAAATGTATTTGTAAGGTTTTCATTTTTCCTGTGTGTGTTCCTTTTTATATATAGTTGTAGTGTAGTTAATAAAGTTTTGTTTTCTTTATTTCCAAGTGGGAGCCTGCTTTGCTTATTCCTGGTCACATCTCACAGCAGAAACCAGGGAGAGGGTATCCTCATGGGGGCACTGGCATTGTGCCAGTGTCAAACCATGACACTAACCTTATAGATAAGTACTCAAAATTAATTAGTCATACATAAAGGTAATGACTATCAGTAATGCCTAAGCACATAATTACTGTTCTTGCCACGTGGAGCCTAATTCAGTTCTCACGGCATTCACTGAAGAGCATCCAAAGTGCTCATCAAGCAAGTGCAATTTTGTTTTTTCTTTCTTGTTCAGTGAGCCAAGATTTTATTTGTTGAGCACCATTCAAATTCAGTTTTAAACAGAAAAATAAATCAAGAATTTGTGCAAGAATTCTTGTAGTTGCTGAGGGCTGAAATAACACTAACCCACATTCACAGTTATCCGTAACAGAAAGCTACAAGGTGAAGTAATTAAACCAAAGGCTCACAAAGACAAAACAGAATCTTCAGTGAAGCTACTAGGTACAATTTTGTGTTATATAGTAGTTCTCATGTTCAAAACAAACTTATCTTTTAAGACAAAGGCATGCTCCCAAGAATTAACTTTAGTCTAGTATAACAACTAAGCAATGCCACAGCATGGGTAAAACTTGGATTAAATGATGAATTTATTCACCTCCTGCAGTATTTGCTGCTTTCTTTGAATAAGATCACTCTTTTTTTCAAAATAAAGCCAATATCCAACAGTTTTCTTTACTATATGACCCAATTTAACCTCAAACCACAGCAATTCTGTGAGCTGAATAAGGTGAGAGCCTTATTTGAGACTGTCACAGCAGTGGGGCAGCAAAATGGCAAATAAAAATGCTACAACCAACCTCAGCTCTCATATTTTCTAGCTTTTCAGAATCAACTTTTAAAAGCTAAGTAATAGTCTTCTGAACAGCTTTTCACGTCAGTTGCGTAGTAACCAAGTACCCTAGCTATCCATCTACAGCATTTATATTTGCTTAAAAGACATTACAGATTGTCATCATAAGTTGAAATGACTTCCTAGCCAGTCAGTATATTGGTATTAAACAGAAAAAAAAAAAATTAGGAAATTGTCACCATTGAGTCAGAGATGACACACAGTTCAGTCAGAAGGCAAAGTAGCAAAGGCCCTGTTTATTCCATCCTCTCTTCTTTAATAGCTTAGTTCGCTATGGGTGGACCTGATTTGTCATTTAATCAATACATTTCACCTGTTTGGCTAATTAACAAGACACCCCCCCCCCCCCCCCCCCCCCATTTGTAAACAATCTTATGAGAAAAACAGCAAAACAGATTATTAGAAAAACACCACCTGCAGGTTAATATTTTGCTATCAATGTTTATCTCCAGCTGCCTAAAGCTTCCCAGGCCGATTCTAGGAAAACTTAGCTATAGCTTTCTCTGTCTCTGACTACAGAGCTACCATCACAGGAAATAAAATAGTACTTTGTACTTTGGACTTTAGTGAAGCATGCTCACGAGCAGGAAAGGCCTAGGTCTGTGCATCAAGAAGCAAAAAGATTAGTAAGATGCAGATGAACACTTACCTACTCACAAGAATCTAACTGATTAACTATTATGAAGCTCCATATCAGTAATTTCATATTTTAAATGGAACTACTTAGATATAAGAATTTACCTTCATGTCATGGTTGAATGCAGCCTTTATAATTTATTTTGCTAAAAATAGTTATTGGATACAAAAGTCCACTCTCTATGCCTTTCCTGCTCAGTACTCTCACACTCCCTCCCTCAGCACAGGAAGGTGTCTAGCCTCAAACTCTGCTACTTCTATTACCCACCTGACATTCGTACAGCTTCTTTCTTCCCTTTTTAGCTCCAGCTCCAGACTGACAGGCTGTCAGGTGACATTTGAGTGTACTATTCCTAGCAAAATGCTCATGGCAGTTTGGACATTCAAATGGTTTTTCACCTGTTAAGACAAACACGGGGATTTGTAAGTGTATAAAACCAGCCAGTTTTTGGTCAGCTCTTCCTTTTGTGTAGGTTGATAAATATGCTGTAAAGATGTGGCCAACTGGACTATTCTACAGAAGAAAAAGACATTCTATGTAAATTTTATGTAAATAAAATTGCAAAAACCAAATGTGGAGTCATAACTCTCATTTATAAAAACAAAACAAACTGGACAAAACAAAATAAAACCCACAGACATGATAAAGTAACACAATTCCCAGTGTCGTTTAAGGTATATGCAGGTTTTTATGAAAGTTAGGCTATTATTCTGATGAAATATCTTAAAGAAAAAGGAGCTATTTCTCTCTTTTCACCTGATAATAACAGTTAAAGACTCAACATTGGTATATACAAAGTGACACATTAAAGAAAGAGGTATTTAAATAATACAAAGTTTTATTTTCAAGAACAATGACAGCTTATGCTTGAGAGCTGAAACTAAGCTCCAGAAAAAGAAGTTGGCACAGAATGACCATGAAGTAACAATGCATTGGTATTAAAACAAACCAAGCCCAGAAATTTTAATTCAAAGTAGTATACTGTTATTAGCATCATCAAATAGTAACAAAGAGCAGCTGCTGTTTCTGTTTACTAATTTCATCATGCAGAAATACAATGAAATTCAAGGAAATTAAAGTACAAAAAATTGGTATCAGTGTGTTTCTTCTAAGTCTGATAATTAATCTGTGGAGGTACTGATACCAACATCACTATTGAAACAAACTATTTAATGAACTCCAAAAGATGCTGAGACATTTCATTGAGTAACATAAGAATCTATTCTAGCTTAATTCAGTTTAAAAGCCTACATTTTCAGGGATATAGTAATTATTGACAACTGAGATGGAAAGCAAATAAACCTGTATTTTGAGAAATAAAGATATTCAGCACCATCTAACTTTTCAAAAGAAATCCATAAGTAGCCTATAATTCTCACTTATACACTCAAAGGCCACGGAAAAACATTAAATGGAGGGAACATTCCCCTTAATGCTTAAAAAAGGCTACACTTTTGGAAACTTTCGTACAGGTAATGCAGAGTATGCTGAACTACCATCTGTCTCGCAGATCAAAAATCACAGACATTGCATGAGCAACCAAATACATTGGTGAGCCTAAAGAATGACCCAGGAGGTGATCTCCAGGAGTAAAAAACTGGACAAGTGTCGTGGTGAGGGAAACTTGGACGCTCAATATGAGTGTTTAGCAAGATTCGTTTATTGAATAGAGCATCAGACTTTTATGCACAACAAGTAATAAGCTCATACATATTCTGCAAGCTAAGCAATCTATTTGCTATACTACAATATTAGCTCTTCCTCATACCTTAGGGATTACATCTTTCTTTTCTCATGTCTCTCTAACTACTTGTTATTGTATCACAGCTATACTCAAGGACAAAGTGCTTTGCAGGTGCAAAGACCCAGATTAGCTGCATCTTCCCAATTCTTGGTCTAGAACGTGGCCCCTGTCACGTAGCCATTCCTCCAAAGACAAGGAAGGCAAGAGACTGGCATGGCTGAGTGGGGAACTGCTGGTCAAACTAAAGGGAAAGAAGGAAATGCACAGGTAGTGGGAACAAGGACAGCTATCCTGAGAAGAGTATAGAGATGGAGTTTGGTTGTGGTAGAGATGGGATGAGGAAGGCCAAGGTGAAACTTGAACCGAACCTGGCAAGGGACACAAAGAATAACAGGAAGGGCTTCTACAGGTCTGTCAGCCAGAAAAGGAAGGTCAAATAAAGTATTACCCCCTGATAAACAGTGCTGGAAAACTGGTAACAATAGACAAAGAGAAGGTTGAGGTACTCAACTATTTTGACTCAATCTTCAATGCCAACCTCTCTTCACACACCTGTCGAATGGATGGACAGCAGGATGGGGACTGGGGGAGCAAAGTCCTTCCCACTCTAAGATCAGGCTCATGACCACCTGAGGAACCTGAATGCACATAAGTCCATGGGACCTGATAAAATGCATCCCAGAGTCCTGAAAGAATTGGCTGATGCAGTTGCCAAGCAACTCTCCATGATATTTGAAAAGCCATGGCATTCAGGTGAAGTCCCAGGAGACTGGAAAAAGAGAAACATCGTCCCCATCTTTAAAAAGGGTAGAATTCACAGAATTCACAGAATGACTAGGTTGGAAAAGACCTTCAAGATCATTGAGTCCAACCCATGCCCTAACACCAACTAAACAATGGCACCAAGTGCCACATCCAGTCTATTTTTAAACACATTCAGGGATAGTGACTCCACCACCTCCCTGAGCAGACCATTCCAGAACTTTATCACCCTTTCTGTAAAAAAATTTTTCCTAATATCCAACCTATATTTCCCTTGACACAGCTTGAGACTGTGTCCTCTGGTTCTGTCAGTTGCTGCCTGGTGAAAGAGACCAACCCCCACCTGACTACAACGACCCTTCAGGAAGTTGTAGAGAGTGATAAGGTTGACTCTGAGTCGCCTTTTATCCAGGCTAAACAACCCCAGCTCCCTCAGCCGTTCCTCATAGGGCTTGTGTTCCAAGCCCCTCACCAACCTCGTTGCCCTCCTCTGGATGTGCTCAAGCATCTTAACATCCTTCCTAAACTGAGGGGCCCAGAACTGGACACAGTACTCAAGGTGTGACCTCACCAGTGCCAAATATAGGGGAAGGATGACCTCCCTGGTCCTGCTGGCCACACTATTCCTGATACTGGCCAGGATGCTATTGGCCTTCTTGGCAGCCAGATCACACTGCTGGCTCTTGTTCAGCCAGCTGTCGACCAGTGCCGCCAGGTCCTTTTCCACCTGAGCACTGTCCAGCCACACTGTCCCCAGCCTATAGCGTTGCAGGGGGTTATTGTGGCCAAAAAGCAGGACTCGGCACTTGGATTTATTAAACTTCATCCTGTTAGACTCTGCCCATCCATTCAACCGTTCCAAGTCTCTCTGCAGAGCCCTTCTACCCTCCAACAGATTGAGACATGATCCCAGCTTAGTGTCACTCGCAAACTTACTAATGAAAAACTCAATCCCTTCATCCATGTCATCAATAAAGATATTAAATAGAACTGGTCCCAGCACAGACTCCTGAAGGACACCACTGGTGCCTGGCTGCCAGCTGGATGCTGCACCGTTCACCACCACTCTCTGAGCCCGGACATCCAGCCAGTTCCTAACCCATCGAAGAGTGCTCCCGTCCAAGCCATGGGCTGCCAGCTTCTCCAGGAGTATGCTGTGGGAGACAGTATCAAAGGCCTTGCTGAAGTCCAGGTACACAAAATCAACAGCCTTTCCTGCATCCACCAGGCGGGTCACTTGTTCATAAAAGGAGATCAGGTTGGTCAAACACGACCTACCCCTCCTAAACCCATGCTGGCTGGGTCTGATACCCTGGCCATCCTCTAAGTTCTGTGTGATGACACAATATAAACCATTCCATAGCCTTACCTGGTATAGAGGTCAGGCTAACTGGCCTATAATTGCCAGGATCCTCCTTCCCACCCTTTTTATGAATGGGCGTCACATTGGCCAGCTTTCAGTCATCTGGAACCTCACCAGTGAGCCAGAACTGCTGGTAAATGATGGAGAGTGGCTTCGCAAGCTCATCTGCCACCTCCCTCATCACCCTGGGATGGATCCCATCTGGCCCCAAGGATTTATGAATGTCCAAGCAGCTCAGCAGTTCTCTGACTGCCTCCTCTTGGATAATGGGGGGACCATTCTGCTCCCTGATATCATCAAACAACCCAAGAGGACAGTTATCCTGTAAAGGCAAGTCTTCTCACTAAAAACCGAGACAAAGAAGGCGTTAAACACCTCTGCCTTCTCCTCATCTGCAGTTACAAAGTTCCCTTCTGTATCTAATAAAGAACAAAAGTAAGTCTTTCTCTTCCTTTTACCATTAATATATTTATAAAAACATTTTTTTATTATCCTTTACAAAAGTCACCATTTTAAGTTCAAACTGAGCTTTAGCCTCCCTAATTTTTTTTTACATACTCTAGCAACCCTCTGAAATACTACCTGAGAGACCTGACCCTCCTTCCAAAGATAATACATAGGGTTTTTTATTCCTGAGTTCCTCCAAAATCTCCTTGCCTATCCAGGCTGGACATTTGCCTCGTCGACTCATCTTTTGGCACACAGGGAAAGTCTGTTCCTGTACCCTCAAGATCTCCATTTTGAAGCACGCCCACCCTTCCTGAACTCGTTTATTTTTAGGGACTACTTCCCAAGGAACTCTCTGAATAAGTCTCCTGAACAGGCCAAAGTCTGCCCTCCAAAAGTCCAATGTAAAAGTCTTATTAATGTTCCTCTTGACTTCACCAAATATTGAGAATTTTATAATTTCATGATCACTATGCCCCTAGCGGCCTCAACCATCACATTTCCCACCAACCCATCTCTATTTGCAAATAGCAGATCTAACATAGTCCCTCCCCTGGTGGGCTCACCCACCAGCTGCGACAAAAAGTTGTCCTCCGCAAACTCCAAAAATTTCCTGGACTGCCTTTTTTCAGCTATATTGAGTTCCCAGCAAATGTCCGGCAGGTTGAAATTGCCAACGAGAACAAGGGCTGATGATTCAGAAACATTCTCTAGCTGCTTATAGAATGAATTGTCCACCTCTTCTTCCTGGTTGGGTGGATGATAACAGACTCCCAGTAGGATGTCAGCCTTATTGGCCTTCCACCTAATTCTTACCCATAGGCATTCAACTTCATCATTATTAGTTTCAATACCTATGGCATCCAAAGCCTCCCTAATATAAAGGGCCACCCCTCCACCTCTTCTCCCTTTTCTGTCTCTTCTGAAGAGCTTGTAGCCACCCAGTGCAGTGCTCCAACTATGTGAGTCATCCCACCATGTTTCCGTGATGGCAATTACATCATAGCTCTGCTGTTGCACCATGGCCTCCAGCTCTTCTTGTTTGTTACCCATGCTATGTGCATTAGTATACATGCACCTCAGCTGGGCTGCTGATTTCACTCCTGTCTCAGGCTTACCACCCTTGGGCCTGCTTCCAGACAGCCCAACAGCATCCCCTTCCTCCTTCAAACCTAGTTTAAAGCCCTCTACACAAGTTCTGTCAGTTCACAAGCTAAAAACCTTCTACCCTTAACAGAGAGATGGAGCCCATCTGGAAAGGACCCTGGGAACCACTGCTCTGTCAGCTTTACCTCTGTGCCTGGGAAAATCATGGAACAGATCCTCTGGGAAAGTTCTGCAAAGGCACATGGAGGGCAGGGAGGTGATTCAGGACAACCAGCATGGCTTCACCAAGGGCAAGTTCTGCCTGACCAACCCAGTGGCCTCCTCTGATGGAGTGACTCCATCAGTGGACAAGGGAAAGGCTAGAGATGTCCTTTCTGTGGACTTCTGTAAAGCCTTTGACATGGAGCCCCCACAACATCTTTCTCTGTAAATTGGAGAGAGAGATTCAATGGGTGGACTCTTAGATGGGTAACAAAGTGGTTGGATGGTTGTGGTTTGACACTGGCCAAACACCAGGTATCAACGAAAGTCATTCACTTACCTTTTTTTGCTACAGTTGGGCAGAGGAGAGGGAAAAAATTAACGAAGGGTTCATGAGTTGAGATAAGGACTGGGAGAAAAACACTCTAAGGGCAACACAGGTTCAAATTTAAAGGTATAAAGTAAATTTATTATTAACAGTCAGAGGAGGATAATGAGATGTAAAATAAGCCTTTAAAACACTTTTTCCCCCTAGTCCTTCTCTCTTTTCCACCAATAGCGCAGGGAGACAGGGCATGGGGGTCTTGGTCAGTTTGTCATTTGAGATCTTTTTTTTTGTTCACTCAGGGAGACGAGTCTTTTCTCTGCTATGCCATGGGGCCCCTCCTGTGGGCAAACTGTCTTCCCAAAACTGTTGTGGTGTGGGTCACTTGTCCATGGGGTGCAGTCTTTTAAGGCTAGGTTGCTCTAGTTTGGAAGCAAGGATCTTTTTGCTCTATCTCTGGAAGCAAGGGCCCTCTCTCTTTATTCAAGTTTCTTACTAGATAACAGTTTTCTCTGGTATCCACCCACTCCAGCGTGAGCACTTTTCTCATGAGCTGCGAGTGGATTCTGCATCTCCCATGGATGACATGCATTACAGGGAGACAGTTTGTTTCACCATAGTCCTCACTATGGCTTGTAGAGGAATTTTGGCTCCGATGCTTGGAGCAGCTCCTCCCCCTCTTTCTTTTCCACTAACCTTGGTGCTGCCATGTTTCTTCCTTATATGTCCTCACTTCCTCCTCTTCTCTGACTAGAAGAAAAATTGCTGCTTGTGGGTACCATTACCAACAAGTTTCACTAATTCAAAGATTCCTGAAGGATCCTGCAGCGCCAAGAAGTTGATTTCGTCCAGGTTCCGCATCAGGGAGTCGTCCACCATGTTTTTGCCATCGGCCGTGTGACCCTGCTGACACCACATGGGCAGTGGTGGCCGCTGCAGCGCTGGCACTATTTAATGCCTTTCTTCAGGTGGGGCACCAGGAAGGAGAAGATACCGCCCCTGTCCTTTTGCCCGCAGGAAATTGAAAGATGAATTGGAAAGGAAGGAGCCATTTGCAGCTTTTGGAAATGGCTCTTCTCAAGTGTGAGGGCAAGATATCCATGTAAGGAAGAACTTGTGAAATCCCCAGGGAAGTGGACCACTGCAGATGAAGGTAGCCAGTACTTGAGAGAACTAGCAGTGCTGGAAATCATCTATAGTGATCTAAAGAATGACAGTGTTTCTAAAGATCCAGAGGATGTCCCTTGAACACTGGCCATGTGGAGGAAGGTGGTTCAAGGTGCCCCAGCATCATATTCCAGCAGATTGGTAGCACTGTATTATCCACAAATGGATACCAACTGTAGAGGTGGTGTCCTCCTGGCTCCGAAATGTAGAAGAAACTCTGGCTACTCCCTCATCCCGATGAGCCAGTACCCCAACTTTTAGGGGCAGCCCAAGAGATTGCGCCTCTCCAACCCCGGTCAGAACGAAGGGAAGCCCCAAGAACAGGCCATGTAATGAACTCTGGTTCTTTCTGCGTGACCAGGGGGAGGATATGAGGAAGTGGGATGGTGAACCCACCTTTAAGCTGAAAGCCTGTGTCCATGAACTGAGAGGGAAGAGACCTGTTAAGAAGGGGCCGCCCAAGAAGACTGTCAGTGTAGTTGCCACAGAGAGACCAGAAGACAATCAGCCATCTCCCAGATATAAGAGAACTAAAACCATTTCCTACAGTCCTGATGAGGGCACTTCTGATCTAGCATTGCAAAGGTCAGATAGTGAATACTCTGACCAGGAACAGGAATAGAGGGTCCCTGCCTTCGGCCAGGAGGCAGAAAGAGATGACTGGGTATACTGGACTTTGTGGATTTGATGGCCTGGCACATCCAATCTACAGAAGTATAAAGCTTTAGTAGATACTGGTGCACTGATGCCATCAAGGCACAAGAGTGCAGAACCTGTCTGGATCTCTGGAGTGACAGGGGGATGCCAAGAGTTGCCTGTAATAGAGGCTGAGGTGAGCTTAACAGGGGACAGATAGCAAAAGCACCCCATTGTGACTGGCCCAGAGGCCCCTTGTATCCTTGGCATCGATTACCTCAGGAGAGGGTACTTTAAGGATCCAAAAGGCTATTGATGGGCTTTTGGTATAGCTACAGTGAATACAGAGAAGATGAAACAGTTATCTACCCTGCCTGGCCTCTCAGAAGATCCCTTCACTGTAGGATTGCTGCAGGTGGAAGACTCACAAGTACCAATTGCTACCAGGACAGTGCATCAGTGGCAATATTGCACAAACTGAGACTCTATAACTCCTATCCATGAACTAATTTGTCGACTGGAGAGCCAAGGAGTAATCAGCAGAACCTGCTAACCCTTCAACAGCCCCATATGGCCTGCGTGGAAGTCAAATGGGGAATGGAGGCTAACAGTAGACTATTGGGGCCTGAACAAAGTCACACCATCTATAAGTGCTGCTGTACCAGACATGTTGGAACTCCAATATGAGCTGGAGTCAAAAACAGCCAAATGGTATGCCACAACTGACATTGCTAATGCATTTTTCTCAGTCTGTCTGGTGGCAGAGTGCAGACCAAAATTTGCTTTTACCTGGAGGGGTGTCCAATACACCTGACACCGACTGCCCCAGGGGTGGAAACACAGTCCCATCATCTGCCATGGCCTGATCCAGACTGCCCTGGAACAGGCTGGAGCTCCAGGAGACCTACAATATATTGATGATATCATTGTGTGGGGTGATATAGCAGAAGTTTTTGAGAAAGGAAATAAAATGATCCAAATTCTTTTTAAAGCTGGTCTTGTCATAAAACAAAGTAAGGCAAAGGAACCTGCACAGGAGATGCAGTTCTTGGGAACAAAATGGCAGGATGGATGCTGCCATGTGCCTACAGAGGTGGTTGACAAAATTGCAACTATGTCTCCACCAGCTAATAACAAGGAAACACAAGCTTTCCTGGGCTTTGTGGGGTTCTGGAGAATGCACATTCCAGGTTATAGTCAGCTTGTGGGCCCCCTCTATCAAGTGACCCAGAAGAAGAACCACTTCGAGTGGGGCCTTGACCAACAACAGGCTTTTGAGCAGATCAGACAGAAAATAGCTCGTGCGGTAGCTCTTGGGCCTGTTCAGACAGGACCAGATGTGCAAAATATACTCTCCACTGCAGCTGGGGAGCAGGGCCTCACCTGAAGCCTCTGGCAAAGAACCGCAGGAGAAACCTGAAGTCAACCACTAGGGTTTTGGAGCTGGAATTATCAAGGATCAGAAGCCCACTATACTCCAACTGAAAAAGAGATACTAGCAGCTTACGAGGGGGTTCAAGCCGCCTCAGAAGTTGTTTGGACAGAAGTGTGTCTCCTCCTAGCACCACAATTGCCCATGCTACACTGGATGTTCAGAGGAAACATTCCCTCAACACATCATGCAACCAGCATTACATGGAGTAAGTGGGTAGCATTAATTACACAACGAGCCCGAATGGGAAAACCCAATTTCCCAGGAATCCTAGAAGAGATTTTGGATTGGCCAGAAGCCAGAGATTTTGGAGCATTGCCTGAGAAGGTGACTTGTGCCTAAGAAGCACCACCATATAATGAGTTACCAGAAAACAAAAGAAGCTATGCTTTATTTACTGATGGATCCTGCCGAGTGATAGAAAACCATCAGAAGTGGATAGCTGCTGTGTGGAGTCGTACACAACAAGTCATTTAGGCTGCTGAAGGGGAAGGTAAATCAAGACAATTTGCAGAGGTGAAAGCCATTCAACTAGCCCTAGAGATTGCTGAGAGAGAAAAGTGGCCCATACTTTATACAGACTCCTGGATGGTGGTTAATGCCCTATGGAGATGGCTGCAGCAGTGGAAGAAAAGCAATTGGCAATGCAGGGGTAAACCCATCTGGGCTGCTGCATTATGGCAGGACATTGCTGCATGAATAGAAAACATAACTCTGAAAGTACATCATGTAGATGCACAGAAGTTGTGCCACTGAGGAGCATCAAAACAATGAACGGGTAGATAAGGCCACCAAAATCGGAATAGCGCAGGTAGACCTAGATTTGGAAAGAAAGGGTGAGCTATTTATAGCCCTATGGGCCTCTGAAACATCAGGGCATCTTGGAAGGGATGCAACATGGATGGGCTCGTGATCGAGGGGTAGACCTGACCATGGAGGCTATTTCACAGGTTATCCATCAGTGTGAAACATGCTGCCATCAAGCGAGCCACACAAGTGAAGCCTCCTTGGAGTGGAGTGCATTGGCTGGGCTTCCAGTATGGTGAAGCCTGGCAAATTGATTACATTGGGCCATTGCCATGGACACACCAAGGCAAGAGTTATATCCTCACCATGGTAGAGGCCACAACTGGCTGGCTGGAAATGTACCCAGTAAACCATGCCACCACCCAGAACATGATTTCAGGTCTTGAAAGGCACATTTTGTGGTGACATGGAACCCCAGATAGAATTTGGTCAGACAATGGGACTCATTTTCAAAATAATCTTATAAACCCTAGGCAAAGAGACATGGAATTAAGTGGATATATCACATTCCCTATCATCCACAGGCCTCTGGGAAGATTGAAAGCTATAACAGGCTGCTAAAAACTATGTTAGGGGTGTTAGGTAATGGGATATGGAAGCACTGGGATGCAAACTTGGCAGAAGCCACTTGGTTAGTCAACACTAGGGGATCTGCTAACTGCCCTTGTCCTGCCCAAACGAAGCCCTTAGACACTGTGGGAGGAGACAAAGTCCCTGCACTACACACAGGGAAGTGGCTGGGGAAGTCAGTGTGGATTTCTTCCCCCTAGGGAAAAGGCAAACCCATTTGTGGGATTGTCTTTGCCCAAGGACATGGGTGTACTTGGTGGGTGATGCAGGAGGATGGGGAGACTCAGTGTGTACCTCGAGGAGATTTAACCTTTGGGTAAGAATAACCTATAGTGTAAGTTGCATGTTACAGAAGGTAAAGCAGCAGGAGGGACATGAACTGACAAAGAATGAATTTTGCAAGGAGCAAGAAGAATGCGATGATGAACAGGGATAGTGGCAGTGCCCAACCATGAACTATCAAGTGTACTATTTTTCCTGTCCTGACCCCACATCCTGATGGAATGGAGACCACCTGGAGGGATGTGAAAGGATAGGCAATAGTTGTTAATAAAATGTATGTTTGGTATAGAGATAGTTTAAGCATCCTAGTAATGAGAGCATATATATTATATGGGATCTGAGCATGACGCAAATGGTATGGAATAAGGGGTAGAGATTGTATTGGGTCTGACCAAGGTAAAGTTCATAGCCCTTACAGTGCTATGCTTTGCATTGGTAGCTGGAAGGGTGTTGATAACAGACCAGTGTTTTGGCTACTGCCGAGCAGCGCTGTCCCTCTGATATTCCTTCCCCCATCAAAGGGGATGGGAGTGGGCAAGATCCTGGGAGGGGACACAACCAGGCCAGCTAACCCAAATTGGCCAAAGGGATATTCCATACCATATGACATCAGCTCAGATATATAAGCTAAGGAAGAGAGGAGGAAGCGGGGGGGACAATTCATGAGTTTTTAATGTTTGGCTTCCGGAGGAACCATTACACATGCTGAAGCCCTGCTTTCCAGGAAGTGTCTGAACATCGCTGCTGATGGGAAGTAGAGACTGACCTTTTTTCTCTTTAGGCCATGTGCACGCAGATCTCTGCTTATTTCTTTCTTTTACTATAACAAAACCGGCTTATCTCACCCTGCTGGTTGTTCTCCATCTTTTTCTCTTCCCTGTCCCAGTAGGAAAGAGTGACTGAATGGGCACCTGGCACCCAGCCAGGGTCAACCCGCTACACAGTGTTACTTAATATCTCCATTAATGACACACACAAAGGGGTCGAGGGCACCCTCAGCAGGTTTGCAGATGACACCAAGCTCATTGGTGCAGGTGACACACCTGAAGGACAGGGCCATCCAGAGGGACCTGGACAAGCTCAAGAAGTGGCCCATGGGAATCTCATGAGGTTTAACAAGACCAAGTGCTGGTGCTGCACCTGGGTTGTGGCAATCCCCAGGATCAATCCAGGCTGAGGGATGAACAGATCAAGAGCAGCCCTGGGGAGAAGGACCTGGGGGTACTGGTGGGTGAGAGGCTGGACATGCCCTGGCTGTGTGCACTGGCACCCAGAAATCCCGTGTGCTGGGCTGATTCCACAGTGTGGGCAGCAGGGGAGGAGGGAATTCTTCCCCTCTGCTCTGGTAAGACCCGACCTGCAGTTCTGCCTCCAGCTCTGGGGTCCCCAGCACAGAAAGGACATAGACCTGTTAGAGCGAGTTCAGAGGAGGCACCAAGATGATCAGAGGGATGGAGCATCTTTCTGTCTTGGAGTGAGTTATTACGATAGTATATTTCCTGATCCTCTGCTTTGTGCCCAAAAAATGGTTGCTGTATCTTTAAGGCAAGGGACTGGATGTGTGTGGGGCTGGGGGTGGGGAGAGCCCCTGTTTCGGTGCAGGCTTTTTTAAAAGCCTTGCTGTCCAGGTTTTCTGTGGCTCAGGGGATATCGTGAGAGGTGTAAGCTTGGCCTGGGACCTAGGGGGGGTGGGGCTTGGGGCTCTCTCGCTCTCTTCTGGTTCAGGATTGAGGTGGTGGCCACAAGGAGACACAGTGAGTACATCTGACTTGAAATATTGTTGCCCTCTTTTTTTTTTTCCCAGCACCGCTTCCCTGTTGTTCGGGAGCCCAGAGCCGGCGCATGTGGTGCCACCTGGGACTGGGACCATGCCTCACCGGACCCTGGCCTGCAGTGTGGTGTCTGTGGCTACTCCTGTGTGTTAGGCTCCAGGACTTCGTTTTGCTGCAGATTCTACACTGCAAGCCTGCTCGTTTTTTCCCTGTTTCTCAGCCATTTAGGGGTCCAGAGCCAACGTGTGGGGTGCTGCCAGGGCTGGGGCTGCCCCCACCGGGCCACTTCTCGGCACAGTAGCCCGACATTGCTACCAAGCCCTGCCCACCTCCCCAGAGTGTGCCAGCTGACAGTGGGGGTACCAGAACCAACTGCTGCCTGTGAGCTTTGCAAAAGGAGCAATCTCCTGTCCTCCTCTTTGCTCGAGCTCCCACCACCACCACCTGAAGATGTTGCCAAGCTTGTGTCAGAGCGCCCCCTGAAGCCACAGAGGGCAGCCTCTCTGCCCTGCTAGAAGCAAAACAGTGCCCCCTGCCGGTTGTGGTTGTAACTACACCCAAGGGAAAAATTACCAGGCAGGAAAACTTGTTATTGTTTTTGTTGTTTGTTCTGATTTCTATTTATAGTTAATTTGCCAGTAAAGAAATGTTATTCCTTTCCCCACAATTTTGCCTGGAAACCCTGTATTTTGAAGTGATAATTTGGAGGAAGGGGATCATCTTTTCCATTCCATGAAGATTCCCACCTTCCTTGGCAGACATCTGTCTTTTAAACTGAGACACTTGGCTATGAAAAGCTGAGAGAATTGGGATTGTTCAGCCTGGAGAAGAGAGGCTCCAGCATGACCTAACTGTGACCTTCCAGGTCCTAAAGGGAGCTGACAAGAAAGATGGAGAGAGACTATTTTCAAGGGCCTGGAGTGAGAGGACAAGGGGGAATGGCTTAAAATTGAAAATAAGTAGGTTTAGATTAGATATTAGGAAAAACTCTTTGCTGTAAGGAGGGTGAGGCCCTGGCACAGGTTGCCCAGAGAAGCTGTGGCTGTCCCATCCCTGGAAGTGTTCAAGGCCGGGTTGGACAGGGCTTGGAACAACCTGGTCTAGTGGAAGGCACTCATGGCAGGAAGGGCTGGAATGAGATGAGCTTTAAGGTCTCTTCCAATCCAGGCCATTCTATGATTTTATGAATATTACAGAACAAAACACACCACAAACCTTCACCTGCTCTGCAATCTCATCACATTTAAAGAGTTACTTGAAGCGAGGCACTGCCCAGTTAAGGACAGATTTATTCTATTTTTACCCAAATTCTTCAACAATCTTCATATTCTGCCTAACGTATCTGAAACTGACAATTCAAAGACAGCAGTGGCAATATCCAAAGGTCAAAGACAGCAGTGGCAATATCCAAAGGCCAAAAAGACATTGAGTGACTTCTTGCACAGTACAAATCAATGCAGTGACTTCAGCAGCAGCAATGGAAAACAGAGAGCGTATCAGCCTGCCTCTAGCTTCAGAAGTACACTGGTGAGCTGGTAACTGAACTCCTCTGCTAAAGGTGACAACTTGCTTCTCTTCCCCTGGGGTGTCATTAAACTATGAGTTTATAAAATCTCACTTAGATAAGACTAAAGAGGGAGGGTTCTTGACCTGATCTAACAATTAATTTTTTTCCATTTACGAGAACAGGCCAGATTTCACTTGCCAATCATAAGTAACTCACAGGACAGAAATTCTGATCTAAGATAGTCCAATATTTTGTTGGACCTTTATAATCCTGCAGCCACAGGAAGGGGATTGCCCAAAATAAATATTTTTTAACCCAAAGACATTCATAATAACACAGTGACTTCTATTTGCTCAATATGTAAGAAATACCAGGGAATTCACCCATAACCATAAAGCTGCCATATCATTGTTTAGATTTGGTTTCGAGAGATATAGTAAGGTTGTTGGGATTTTTTGTTTGGGTGTCTTTCTTTTTTTCTCCCCCAGAAACACAAAGGCAGGCATTTATCAAATGAACTTCTTGGGATAATTTATTCATGGTATGTAAATAGAGTCCATTTATTCACTCCCATGGAAGATGTTATTTGCAGTTCAAAGTACACTACCTGTGAAACATAATTTGCATTCATGAGGAATGACAAAGACCTTGATGAATTTTTCTCAAGAAGTTTGTATAATCCGAATACAAATTACTTCAATTACAGAGTTTTCAGACATGGGCTGATTAATTTGGCTGCTTCAAGCCCATCACTGGAACGGGAAGTAATTAGATTCCATGTGTGATACTTGCATCAATACATATTTAGAATGTACTCTGCACCTCTTGTGATATGCTAAGTTGCTTCATCCCTAAAATCCTTCTGTCACAACAGCAATGAATATACTGTTATATTTGGCTTATTCTGTTAATCCAATCCTCCACAAACTTCTCTGAAAAGACTTTTGTTAGGTAGCTTGCATTTGGCTTGGTCATAATGGAGAAACACTCCGGGCTTCATAGGGAAGAAGGATTTGCCAAAGAGTTTTCATAAATGCAACTTTTAAGGGGCTATTTGGAGTACATTTGATGCAGTGTCATATACAGATACAAAGAAGTTCCAATTAAAAGGCTTTTGCAACAGCAAGCTGGAAAAGAAATAAGACTGCTACCCTCTATTAAATTCTTACTGATGATTCATGACTGATATATCAAAAAAATATGTCTGAAAGATCAGGACAACATATATTTTACATTCAGAGAGCTATCTATATAATATTCAGTGCCTATTCAGATAGTACAGACTTTTCAGTGACATGAAGAAATAGCGTCTTAACCTCCCATATTACATAGAAGAAACACAAGCAATTTTGGACTCAAAAGATACTGTTCAAAGAGGCAGATTTTACAGTAACAAGTCTACTATAGTCACAAGAAATGTTTTGCTGAGCTAATTAACAAAAAAAATGAAATCAGATGAGATGTCAAGAGGAAGGGGGTACTTTATGCCTAATGCATTATTAGGCATTTGCTCATATGTTCTGTTAGTAAAAGAAACTCTTTAAAATATATATTCCACTGAGAAGCTCATGGTTTAGATCATATTTCAACAGAAACATTTACTAGTAGAATTGTGAAAACAAGAGCATGTCATGGCAGCTCCTCAGTTTGGTACTTTTCAAGAAAAAAACATGCTTTAAGAAATTATTTTGAAAGTAATATTTTAGGATTTAATAGACTGAAAAGAGAAGATTTCTGGTTTTAGGCATCTATTTTTAACCACCTCAATTCCTCAAAGTTTATATCAACGTAAAACAAACAAACAAAAAAACAAAAACCAAACCAGCATTTTAGTTGCAACTACAAGCCAAGTATTTCTAGCACTCAGGACTCATGCATTTTCTTCAGCATATTTTCTATTTCCCCAAAATATGTAAAACCTCAAAATGCTAGACCCAAAGCCACAAGAACAGGACCATATCAGTGTTCTTACCTGTGTGCTTTCGGAGGTGCTCTTTAAAATGTCCAAAGTGATCAAACTGCTTATCACAGTATTGGCATATATGTATTTTCTTGCCAGGTCTTTGCTTCTTGCTAGCACCACCTTCATCAAGGTGGTGACAGGTGAGGTGTTGTTTCAAAGCACTCTCTCGTAGGTAGCTTTTATTGCATAGATCACACTTGTAACTCTCAGCAGAGTGTGTTTTCGTGTGTTCCTTAAAATGGTAAAACAATTTAAATGAACGGTTACATTTTTCACAGTGGAATAAATTCTTCACATGCGACACTTGAAGTTCCACAAGTTCAATATCTTCTACCTGTTTGCATGAGGGATCAGTTGCACCACCTTCTTCTTGAATCCGGCATTTTGTCTCTCCTTGACGATACTTACTGGTGATATCTGCCAAAAGAGCCAAAGCAGATTCATCTGATGTTCCTGTTGTATGTATGTACTTTATAGATTGCTCTGCAGAAGCTACTTCAAGTGTTTCAATGCTGTCATCTTCCACTTCAATCGTCCCTTCAGCAATCTCAACCTCAATTTCAACAGGCTCTGATTCTGCAGATGGCAGTGCTTCTGTGATAACATTAGATGTTTCAGCAATCTTCCTCTTTTTTGCTTTATTTTTACCTTGTCTTTGATTTGATTCTAAGGGTGATGAATTTTCTTTGTTCCTGCAAAACATTTACATAAACATAGTTAAGATCCATAAGCACTTACATAACAATTCCTGCCTGACGATGAGCTTCTGCATTAAACACTAGCTAGATGTTTCTCAAAGAAGCTGAATGATGAGTGGCCATATAACCTGCACCCATTTCAGATGTTAATTTGTCCTTAATCTATACTCTGTAGAGCTGTAGAACAGCACAGTTAAAGTTGTGGAGCCTTTAACACAAGGTTATTAAAGTGTTTTAAATGGCTCAATTTGAATGATACAAAGCACCTATCAAGAAGAAAGGCCAGTTAGCCTAATGGCATAGGTTTATACAAGAAATGCAAAATGCTGTATTTTGGCCTGCCTACTCAGAAATAAGATTCAAGTTCTTCCTACACTATTCACCTCTCAAGCTCTGGAGTGCATGAAACTGCCTGAAGCACTTAGAGCTTCTTACAAAACACTACAGCTGTGACTTCACACAATGATTATTATAACACCTTGTACTTTAGGAAAACACACAGCTAACAGTTGAAGTAAAAAAGAAAAACGTCACTGGGATGTGAAAAGAGTATTTTAATTTAATTTATCTGGGCTTAAGCACAGCTTCCAGCTCTGTTCTTCTTTTCCTTGCACCATAAATACAGAACCCCCTTCCTCCAAGATGTCAGAGATAGCATCCCATCTCAAACATGGACAGAGCTGACTGGGTGTCTCAGTTTGGAGACAAATTCTAGGAGAAAAATGCTGTAAAATGAGTTTTTCTCTCTAAAAAGAGAGGGCTTCAATAACTCCCATTTCTTCTGCCAATGAGAGAAATGGATACCAGGGGATGAAAGTGAAAAAAACCCGGAAAACTGTTTATTAACAAAGCAAGATACCCACAAAGCACAGGAAAAAAAAAGAAAATTGAACTTTACACCCCACTCCCACCTTGCTGCGTGGCTGAGAGGCAACGATGGCGACTGCCCTTTGTCAGTGGAGGAGAAAAGAGTTCACAAAGCAGCAGGGAATCTGCTGGATTTCTGGTGTGGGTCTTCTCCTCTCAGCCGGCAAAGTTGGTGGAGTTTAATGTCCCTTCTTTGGCTGTCTCGGTCTTTCTGGGGTTCAGACCAGGCAGGGCCACCCTACAGGCTCCTCAGGCAGGAGAAAAAAAACCAAACCACAAACCCAAAAAAAACCTGCCAAAAGGATTTGCCAGTGAAAAGCCTCCAGGCCAGGGGAAGGAGAAAAAAACAGAAAAAAACCCAGAAGCTTCTTGCCTAAGTTGGCGAAAATTAATCCAGCAAACAAGTCGATTAAGTAACAATCCGTGTAGGCACCAACCACTTCTGAGAGAGATAGCTTGAACAGAGCGCCGCGCATGAGCCCAAGGCTTCCTGCCCCACCCTCTGAGTCCATCTTAAAACTACAGAAGTTGTTTTCTGGGCATAAAGCAGACAGGGAATAAAGCATCATCATAAAATCACCCCAAGACACTGGGGCAATGCTTTCAAGTCACACACTCATGATTATCCACAGCACTTACGTGCTGGAGGTTTCTCTACTGATTATCAGTTTTGAAAATGAGTGGCTATCTTCCCCTCAAATCAGACTGCAATCAGAGTACTTTGTACCTTTACCTTCCTTTGCAGCCTGATAAATCCTTTTATGTAACCTACTCCCTATCACTTTCAGGTTTTCTAGCAATAGGGGTGATAAGGTTTTCCTCCAGTTTTGGTATGTCATACAGTAGAGATGTGTGGCTAATGACCTAATGCAGGATACAGCTTATTAAACTGCACTTTACTATATTCAGACACAGGAAGACACAGCAGCTAAACTTAAGTTTCATCTAGGACATATTTCTGATGCCTAGAATGTGACAGTTACTTTGCACATTACTGCAAGGAGCTCCAGGAACACATACAAAAATAATAATCTGCTCAGCAAAGAGGAGACTACTGTCCTTGAGTACATTGTGTGGCTCAGGTGTGGAACTGAATGAGGATACACACATACAATACACTGTACCTCAAGGAATAACATAGTTGTTTTCTTTCATGTCTAGATTATGTGCTGTGCAACTCTGATGCATTACACAAATGGTTAGTTTTATAATAACCTCTACTTTAGCTGAAGTTTCTGATGCTTGCCCCTTTTAATCAAAGCTCAGCTAGAGGCACTGTATTGCAATTTGTCCCCTTCCTACTATGAAGGAGAGAACTGAGACTGAGTGGTACTCAAGTTTGTTTTTCTAACTGAAGACACCCACCCAAAAATCTATGAACAATGGAAATAATTCTAAGAATAGACTGGCTTGCACCATGTGTGTGTTAAGCCAAACATTTATTTCCTTGTAACATAAGAATTACAGCATTTACTAGTGCTGCATAACCAACAAACATTATACATTAGTGGGAATTAATTGCAGACTAGACAGTTTAGCTTGATGGACTGATCTGAATCCTGGTTAAACAGCTCTACCAGTGTACAGAGACTCAAAGTGATACCAATTAGAACACAGTTTTTCGATTTCAAGTGTCTTAAATTTCTCAAACAGACAGCAATGGTCTGCTTTTCCCTAAATGAAAAAAAAAAAAGTTCTTAGTTCTTTTGGTGATACCATGTTTAATCTCAATGTCAAAAAAGGGTATTGTTGGGGTTGGAGAGTAGAACTAGAAATGCACAAACCTATATTTTCTATCAAAAAAATACAACATAGTTATTCAGCTCTGCTACCAATCAACAGAATAACTTGATTCCAAAAAACAAAAAAACCACTGATGTTGAAAAACAAGTTTCCAGGGTACCATGTCATGGAGGTTTTGTTTGTTTGGCTACTAGAGGAACTCCATGTCAGAGCCATTCTCCTTAGCTTAGTGTGTCTATGGGTAGATAAAGAAGAAACAACAGTCTTTCCTTAGCCTGAACACAAAGACCTTTCAGCATTCTAGAAGAGAAAGCAAGGATAACTGTAATGCTGGGAGTTATTTATTGCCACTCCTCCTGCTTCATGACAGAAGAACAGTATAGCATACAGAAGAAATGAGAACGTGACAGCACTTTGTGAAAGAGAAGGAAGAGGAAGAAAAATAGCATGATGGGAATGGCACCTGCTTTTCTCAGGTTGGAGTTTGGTAATGAATTACAGTTCCTTGTACTGGATAAAAGGTGCTAGAGCAACATTTGATTAAGTACTGATCCCATATAAAACCAATTATAACAACTACATTTGTTCAAGAAGTTTGAGACACTAAATTTGCAACAATAACCTTTAAAATCACTGCCTATTCTCTTGAAAGCAGAAAGCTGCATGAAATCAAAGGAGTAGTTCAAACTTGTTAATGTGGTCTAATTACCTGAGAGATATCATCACTGTACAGCCAGCTGTCAATCAGGTGCAGGCAGTCAGTATAGAAGCCTGGTATTAGTTATCACAAAGTCACAGCCCTGCAATGTCTGCAACATTTACCAGCCATGTCACTTGTCATCGAGTTCTAGCCCAAAGAATGTGACATTCATTTGTTTAGCTTGTGTAATTCTGACCCCTATCTTATAGTAGAAGAGTATACAATACCACATGAGTTTAGGAGGTTTCAGGATAAAGAAGAGCACTGGAAAATACTGGCAGCTCTCATACAAGGATTCTTAAGACTCTACATTTCAGTGTTGGGAAGAAAAAGGCTTATGTGTTTACCTGATTTCAAGTGCTTTGATAGCTTCTAACATCTGTAGATACTCAGCTGCTTTCCAAACATCATTTGCTTCTTCCTCACCTTGGACCATTAGTTTTGCTGTATAGGTGAACTCAATTAGGTGACGAAATGCCATGTTACTTACACCTGTTTACAAGCAAGAAAAACAGTCTCTTTTAACAATTCCTCAGTCTTTCACACTTGCCTGTTCACAGTACTCCAATAGCCAGTTTCAAGAAGATGCCACCCTTGAAAGGCTCACATTGGAATAAAAAGTCTAGTATAAAAACAGGTGAATGTGGAACAACTACAGTCATTCCATGACAAAGATAAAAAGGATAAGATGGACAAAAAGCTACTTGTATAAAATAAAAAAGTTCAAATTTAAACATAAAAATATGATCTCTCTCAAGAGATCTCTGAGCAGCAAGTTATTAGAAGTTGCGTTGCTCCAGGAAATTTCTTACCTACTAGGAAGGTATTGCTCCACATCTATCCTGTTCTTGCATCCCAGCAAAGGTATCTTTTTATTTTAAATTTTTCTTCAGGGGAAGTTTTTTTTCCCAGTGGCAATAGATACCTGTACTGGTTTTGGTTGGGACAGATTTAAATTTCTTCATTGTAGCTAGCATGGGGCTATGTTTTGGATCTGTGCTCAATCATAGAATGGTTTGGGTTGGAAGGGACCTTAAAGATCATCTCGTTTCAACCCTCTGCCATGGGCAGAGATACCTTCCACTAAACCAGGTTGTTCCAAACTCCATCCAACCTGGGCTTGAACACTTCCAGGGATGAAAAATCCACAACTTCTCTGGGCAACCTGTGCAGGGTCTTGTTACCCTCACAGGAAAGAATTTTTTCCTAATATCTAATCTAAACCTACTGTCTGTCAGTGTGAAACCATTCCTTCTTGTCTTGTCACTCCAGACCTTTGCAAATAGTCTCTCTCCATCTTTCCCGTAGACTCCCTTCAGGTAGTGGAAGGCCCCAATTAGGTCACCCTGAAGCTTTTCTTCTCCAGGCTGAACAATCCCAATTCTCCTAGCCTTTCCTCATAGCAGAGGTGCTCCAGCCCTCTGATCATCTTGGTGACCTCCTCTGGACTTGCTCCAAGAGGTCGATGTCCTTCCTGTGCTGAAACAGTGTTGATAACACACTGCTGTTTCAGTTACTGCTGAGCAACGCTTACACAGATCCAAGGCCTTTTCTGCTTCTCCCACTGGCCTGACAGTGAGCGGACTGGGGGTGTGTGGGCAGTTGGTAGGAGACACAGCCAGGACAGGTGAGTCCAACTGACCAAAGGAATATTCCAAACCATATGACATCATGCTCAGTATATAAAATGTGTGTGGGAGGCAGGTGGAGGGGCCACTGCTAGGGGATTGGCTGGGCATTGGTCAGTTGGTGGCAAGCAACTGTTTTAATTTGCATCACTTGTCTTCCTTGGGTTTCTCCCCTCTTTTTTTCTCTTTTACTTATAATTTTCACAAAATTACTATTTATTTTTAATTATTAAACTGGTTTTATCTCAATCCACAAGTTCCTTTCTCACTTTTACACTTCTGATTCTCCCCCCATCCCACTGGTGGAAAATGAGCCAGCCTGGCTCTGTGGTGCTTAGTTGCCAGTCAGGGTTAAACCACAACATTACCTCACAACTCAAGAGCTGATATATAGAAAACTAATCAATATGATCAAGCATGCATTTAAGCCCATACCAGTGATACTACATTCATTTTGAGCATGAGCACACAACTCTGAAGGTTTTAATTTGCATGAATCAGACTACCTTCAATCTCCACCAAGGGCTCCTGAGTGAAATCTTGGAAGAATTTGTAGAAGAACTGGCTACAGGCAGCAAGAACAGCCTTATGAGCTTTGAAATGGTGACCTACAAAGAGAGAGAAAAAATTTGGTTTAGGATAACACCTTCTTCACTCATAGTGCAGAAAAAGTGCAGATGCAGAGAACAGCTGCAGAATCACCCAGTCTACAAATCTATTCCAGCAGCTCATAGTTACTCAGCATGTCTCTTTGTAACATGGGATACCACTGCAGCTAGCCTGTCCTATCTTATGCAGATCCTTGCTGACATCAGTGACCTTGTTGAAGCTCTTCAATTCAGTCAGCTAAAGGACTCACTCAAGAGTGTTTCTCTTTTCAAATATTTAAGTTGTGGGAAATTCCTGCTCAAACTTTTTCCTCTGTGTTCCAAGCTTGTTGTGGTTTGACACAGGCCAAATGCCAAGCACCCATGAAAGCTGTTCGCTCATCTTCTCTTGCTCTCAGTTGGGCAGAGGAGAGGGAAAAAAATTAACAAAGGGCTCATGAGTTGAGATGATGTATTGGTTTTGCATGACCTGGTTTTTGGTAGCAGGGGGGGCCACAGAGGTGGCTCCTGTGGGAAGTTGCTGGAAGCTCTCACCATGTCCAGCAGAGCCAATCCCTGATAGCTCTGAAGATGGACATGCTGCTGGCCAAAACTGGGCCAATGTGAGAGGTTGGTAATGCCTCTATGATGACATATTTAAGAAGAAAATCAAAGCAAAGTCACACAGTTTTTCTTCTAGTCAGAGAAGAGGAGGAGGTGAGAACATGTGAGGGAAAACAACATGGTGACACCAAGGTCAGTGGAGAAGGAGGGGGAGGAGGTGCTCCAGGCACCGGAGCCAAGATTCCTCTGCAGGCTGTGGTGAAGACCATGGTGATGCAGGCTGTCCCCCTGCAGCCCATGCATCCATGGGGGATGCAGAGATCCACCTGCAGCTCATGGAGGAGGTGCTCACACCAGAGTGGGTGGATGCCTGGAGGAGGCTGTGATCCAGTGGAAGACCCAGTGGAGAGAGGGGGCCCTTGCTTCCAGGCTGGAGCAGCCTGTCTTTGGAGGACTGCACCCTGTGAAGAGTGACCCACGTCACAGCAGTTTTGGGAGGATTGATTGCCCGTGGGGGGAATTCACATTGCAGCAGGTGCAGTAAGACTGCTGCCCATGAGAGTGGACCCATGCTGGAGAAGTTAATGGAGAACTGTCTCCCGTGGGAGGGACCCCATGATCTCACAGGGGAAGGACTCCTCTCCCAGAGCAGCAGGAGAAAGTCTCTATAATGAACTGACCCAAAAACCCCCATGCCCTGTCTCTCTGCACTGTCAGTAGGAATGGGCTGGGGGAAAAGGTGTTTTAAGGGCTTATTTTACTTCTCATTATCCTCCTCTGATTCTGTTAGTAATAAATTCACTTTGTACCTCTAAGCTGAGCCTGTTTTGCCCTTGAAATGTTTTTCTCCTTGTCCTTATCTCAACTCATGAACCCTTAATTAATTCTTTTTCTCTCCTCTGCTCAGCTGTGTCAGCAGAGGGTGAGTGAGTGACTCTCATGGTTGCCTGGCGTTGGGCCAGTGTCAATCCACTACAGATGAGGATTGGGAGAAAACATTCCAAGGGCAAAACAGATTCAAATTTAAAGGTATAAGGTAAATTTATTATTAACAGAGTCAGAGGAGGACAATGAGAAGTAAAATAAGACTTTGAAACACCTTTTTTCCCTCCCAACCCCTCCCTCTTTCCCACCAACAGTGCAGGGAGACAGGGCGTGGGGATTTTGGTCAGTTCGTCACCCAAGACCTTTTTCTGTTCACTCGGGGAGAGGAGTCTTTCCTCTGCTATGCCGTGGGGTCCCTCCCACAGGAGACAGTTCTCTGTGAACTTCTCCAGCATGGCTCCAATCTCACGAGCAGCAGTCCTGCCAAAATTGCTGCAATTTTAGTCCCTGTCAGAGGCAAACAGTCTTTCTGAAACTGCTGCAGCATGGGTCACTAATTCACAGGGTTCAGTCTTCCAAGGATAGGCTGCTCTAGTTTGGAAGCAAGAGCCTTCTCTCTCTTTATCTGTGGAAGCACGGGCCCACTCTATTCAGGTCTCCTACTAGATCACAGCTTTCTCCAGCATCCACCCGCTCCAGCGTGAGTACTTCTTTCATGGGCTGTGAGTGGATCTCTGCATCCCCCGTGTACTTCATGGGCTGCAGAGGAACAGATTACCAGTCCTCACCACGGCCTGCAGAGGAATCTTGGCTCTGGGGCTTGGAGCACCTCCTCCCCCTCTTTTTTTCCACTGACCTTGGTACCGCCATATTGTTTTCCCTCACATGTCCTCACTTCCTCCTCTTCTTTGACTAGAAGAAAAACTGCTGTCCGTAAGTACCATTGCCAACAAGTTCCACCAATTCAAAGATTCCTGCAGGATCCCACAGCGCCAAAAGGTCAATCTTGTTTAGGTTCTGCACTGGGGAGTTGCTCGCCATGTTTGCGGCCAGGAGGCTCTGCTGCCACTATGTGGGCAGTGGCAACTGCTACGGCACTGGCGCTATTTAACACCTCTCTTTATGCGGGGCGCCGGGAAGAAGCCACTGCCGCCACCCCTACCCTTCTTCCCGCGGCACAGCTAGCTACGGGGGGCCAGCTAGGGGCGGCCAGGCAGGCAAGTCTCACCACAGGCTGCACCAAGATGGCAGCGGCCACGGCACCTCACCACCCCTGGAAAAACTGCACACGCACTGTTTTGATTTTCTTCACAAATATGTCATCACAGAGGCATTACCAACTTCTCTAATTGGGCCAGCAGCATGTCCATCTTCAGAGCCATCAGAGATTGGCTCTGTCGGACATGGTGGAAGCTTCTAGCAGCTTCTCACGGAAGCTATTTCTGTGGCCCTCCTCTGCTACCAAAATCTAGGCTGTGCAAAATCAACACAAAGCTCTCCTCAGATTTTGCTGCTCTTACATATGGATGTATTTAATCATCATTTCTGCCATCATAAAGATCCCTGAAAAACAAAATTGGTTTAGCTCTATTCTTCCTGTTTTCCAGACTGTTTATTCCCATCATGGTGTTGCCTTCTCCCTGGTCCAGGCATGAACATCCAGAAGGTTCCATGGGATGGAGGAAGGAGAACCAACATGTATTAGAACTACACAGCTGCACAAGAAAACAGTTTTGAGCTCAATATTTGGTAATACTAGAGCAGGAACAAATATTCAGGATAAGTTTTGTGCAAATGCTGTCAGTGAAACTATGGTGATTCCAAATAATGATTTTTTTCTTCATTTGCTTAGTTTTTCTAATCCAGGCTCTGTAGGTCCCTTTTCTTTCAAGTGAATTCTTGCTATCCTTGTAAGGATCAGGTGGTACTCCTTTAGCTAGGTCTGTCCTAGTGGACACTGCCTATCTTCACTGAAGTGCTCATCCATTCTAAAACATGCTTGGGATAAGAAGCAATCTTAGGTGACCTATCAGACACCACCTTTTCTAATAAGATAATAAGCATTTGCATCTCCATCTTCCCTTTAAACTAATACTTATGTCTTTAGAACACACAGAAAAAGATAAGTGAGTTGTTCTACCCTATTTTAACTATAGATTAAAATAGTAGGCAGATACCCAAGAAGCAAGAAGTCGACCTTATTTCAAGCTGGTTTTTATTTTATTTTTTTTTTTCCTTTTTAAATAATCAACCAATATTTGTACAACTTCAGCCCCTTGTTCGGAAGGGGCTCCCTACTCTCCCCCTCTACTCTGCTCTCATGAAACCCCACCTGGAGCACTGCATCCAGGTCTAGAGTCCTCAGCACAAGAACAAGAATAATGTGGACTTGTTATAGCAGGTCCAGAGGAGGCCATAAAGATGCTCATAGGGCTGAAACACCTCTCCTATGAAGACAGGCAGAGAGAATTGGAGCTATTCAGCCTGGAGAAGAAAATGCTTTGAGGAGACCTTAGAGCACCTTCCAATGCCTAAAGGGGGCTTAAAAAAAGAGTGACTTTTTACATGGGCAGATAGTGATAGGACAAGTGGAAATGGTTTTAAACTAAAAGAGGGGAGATTTAGATTAGATGTCAGGAAGAAATTCTTCCTTGCAAGAGTGGTGAGGCCCTGGCACAGGTTGACCAGAGAAACTGTGGCTGTCCCATCCCTGAAGTGTTCAAGGCTAGGCTGGATGGGCTGGAAGCAACCCGGTCTAATGGAAGGTGTCCCTGCCCATGGCAGGGGGTTAGAACCAGATGAGCTTTAAGGTCCCTTTTAGCCCAGGCCATTCTGGGATTCTATTAAAAGCAAAAACAAAATTATTAATCTCTGCTGGAGTCTGTTCAGCCCAAGATTAATAACTGAAACTGCAAGCAACTCACACACCAATACAGAGCCAAGAATGTTAGCAGCCCAGTTTGACAGTTGACCCATGACAAACCAAACAGCTTCCCAGCACAGCTTTCAGAATTCTGTGGGTACCAACTGGTTCTCAAGTGTATACATACCATCAACAATCAGTGTGATATCTGTAAACTGGTCTTGCTCACGTTGTTCATTGAGTCTATCCAAAATAACTTTATAGTGTTCAGGGAATTCCTGGATACATTCCATAATTTCTTCAGCTTCCATGGCAAAAGGATTAGTCTGCAAAAGATGTGGTAGGACAGTAAGAATACTGTGCCACTTAGAAAGTACTATGCACAGTCAGCTTATTATATAGACATGAACTAACTAGCACTTTTCAGAAACTAAAAAACCAATGGAAACATCAAACTGTCTTGGTAACAGGTTTACCTGATTTTAGCTGTTAGGTAGGAAACATGAGGGTTAATGAAGTATGGCTTTATTTATATGCAGTTTATAAACAGTTTTTTTCACTTTCCTCCAAGAAATTCCTTTCGTTGGGGGGAGGGAGTGCCAAGACCTGCCTTCTTCAGAGGAGACAATTTCAGAATGTTTCCTCCTAACTTGTCTCAAACCATGACAGCATGAAAAAACAGTCAAAGTTCGTAAATGCATTTCTTTATTCTACAAATTCAGCAAGGACCCACCTCCCTCAAAGCAAATACTGCAGGGGTGTAACATCTCCACAGCTAACTATTCTCCATCTTGGCAACATAATGTCATAATCTTTATAGTTACTTCTTGCAATTTTATCAATCCTCTTTGTGAAAGAATGGTTCTAAAATTTTTCGTACTTAAGCCACATTTTGTATCTAGTAAACGCAAGATGTTTACTTCCTTTAAATAAGGATGTAATAAAACAACACTTTTCAGCTTCTGGGTACAGAGGAGTGTCCAGGGATTTAATGTGTTGTCACACCTGGGAGCAAAGAGCTTCTTATTCACCCAGGCTTCTTACACTTCTCCCCCTACAAGGTGAAATATTCTTTGCCAACTTTTAAAGAGACATATAGGCTTGTAATCTCATGGCTATTCCTCCCTTACTTATACAACAAACATAGCTGGAGGTGGGAGTTGCAGAGATCCTCAAACTTCAAAAAGTTTAGCAGAAGTCTGTGCCTGTGGATGAGACACAGAGGGTGTGCTGCTGATGCAAAAGAATCTCTGGAGAGAGTTCAAATGCTTCAATGAAAGCATTTTACAAATTAACTCTGGGAAAAATTACTTCAGATCTGTGCAGCAGCACTTATCTTCAACTTCCACATTCACATGGCTCACACTGAGAATGCCACAGAAAAAGCAAAGACATTTCAAAGTCACATTAATGCAGAAACTTTGTTTCTTGTCATAGTCTAACTCACTTTGAAGAACATATGGTTTCTGAAAGAAGATGATCATTAGGCTTGAATGACTTTTATAGTGAAGGGTATGTCTCAAATTCCCTTATTTTTGTACTTAGTATGGACAAAAGGAAGAAAGTTAGGAGAGCTGCTAGTATCAAACCAAACATTGAATATAGAGATGGAAAATTAAGGTGTGGCTAAGAAGCAGTTTTCTTTAGACCACTAGAAGAAACTAGATAGCAAGTGTTCCCTAACTTGTACAGATTTTTGTATGTGACTGGAATTGAAAAGTCCTGAGCTGATGCCACCATGCTTGATAACACCCCTGAGCAGATGTGTAAATTCTACCTTGCTTCCAACAAACACATACTGAAGAGGAATTACCTGGTTATGATAAAAGCAAAGTTATTGTACGACATCAGGTAAAATAAATTGTGGAATTCCTATTTTTACCACAAAACACACTTTCTTGCATCTCAGAAAAACTGTCCCATGGAGAAATCATTTTGCCAAGAGATGGAAAAGAGCAGAAGCAACAGCTTATGGAAGTCTAGTTTTATCTGCTATCACTGCTTTGCCAAGCAGATGCTGAAATACATATCAGGATCTTGAGAGGGCAAAAGAGAAAGTGAGGCTGAAGGAAAAGAATGCTGCTGCCTTCACGTCATCTTTAATGATGGCTCTAAGACAGATGATCAGCATCTTTCTTCCATCCATCATTCCATAAAGTTTCATGTAGAAAGTTGTGAGCCATTTACTTCACTGTTTAATTTTCTTGCCCACTTTTGACATATTGTACATTGATAGATGACTTGCAGTTAAAAGTGTAATTCCCTAAAAGTTAAACCAAACAAAATTTCAAGCTCAAATCTCATTTTTTCCACCTATCCAGAATTTACTTCCAAATTGTGTTTATAGGGAGATCTTACACCCCCAAAATAACAGAGCAAGCCCCCAATCAAAAAATTTTTTAAAAGTTTCAGTCTCTCAGAACACTAAAAATCACAAATAAAAAACAACTTATGATAGATAATTTGTCCTGAATTAACACAAGACTAGTAAAAAAAAGTTAATTTATCGCCCATCTAAATACAGTTGCAGCATTCATTGAATCTTCTCATTTCAAACTCAGTGGTATTGCAGAAGAAAGCCCAACAGAACAGCATATGTTCAATGAGAGCATGACTACTTTGGAGCAAGAAATGAAATGCAGTCCTCAGTGAAAAACCAAGATACCAAGGAAGGCAGACAGAAGCGATCCAAGTAGACACTTAGATGCAGATTCATTTATGAGTGATGAAAACTGGATTAATTCCATTATTTACGTGGATTTTTCAGTAGACCCAGTTGACTACTGACTTAACCTTATTAACTTCTGACACTAGATGCATCTCACAATATGCACACAATTAGCAATTTTTTTCTTATAAATCTACCTCAATAAAGCCATCTTATTACTTCCACCCTCCTGGACTTCAACAGGAATTCCTCTTATTCCAGGCACAAGATATTTGTTTTCTTTGTTTATATGTATTGTATGCAAATGCAGGCAGGCAAAGCAGACAACACAGAACAGCAGACTGAGCACTGGCCAAACCCCTGCCATCTCATTGTAGCCACATCAGGAAAAGAAAATGAGGGGTGTTTGGTCGGTAACAGCAGTAGTTGCTTGAAAATAACACAGACATGAGAATTTCTTGTGCGCTTTTCTATTTATTTTTCTTCAAAGATAGCAACCACAGAGCAAGGACACAAGCCAGCCCCTCAGTTCCCTCTCAATCACATACAAGGCCTCGCTATCGCTAAGACAGAGGTGACCAAGGCACCCACGCCCTGACAAGTAGGGCAGGGCATACATTGGGGTGTCGCACTTTCAACGGGCAGAAGCCTCACGTTGTCCATAGCAGCTGAGAGGCAGAACTGCGACCCGCCGCCAAAACCCCTTGTAGTTCCCGCTGGCTCGAGTCAGCGCGAAACTCTCGAAAGCGAGGCCGAGGCCCAGCCCTGTCAAAGCCCCTCACAGCCCCGCGGACCGCCGCAGCCCCACTGGCGGGCGCTGACAGTAGTCTGCGCGAACCCCGCCAATCGTAAGGCGGCAGCAGAGCCCGCCTCAGGCGGAGAAGCAAATGTGCGTCCGCCGAGTCTCAGAAGTGGCAGAAAGGCCTAATCGGTGCTAAGTGCCTGCCGGGCACGGGCACGGGCACGGGCACGGGCATTCCGAGAGAGGTGTGCGCAACCACCGGCAGGCGCAAGTATCCCACAAGGGCTCCCCTGAAGAAGAGACCCAACCAGTGCCGGCCCGAACCATGCGTTTAGCACACCGCCACCTCATTAGTCGTTATTACGTCATCAAAGGGCGCATTAAATCGATTCCTTTTCAATTCCCGGCTGGGTCACACTCTGGAGGCAGTTCTGCTGGGTAACTCACCGTAAGGAGCCCCTCACCCTGCCGCGCTTGCTTTGCCGTTACCGCTTCCTGCTCCCCTACACGGTGAAAAGCAGGGCAGGCGCCGGCCAATCGCTACTCGCTTTCCCGGCTTGCACAGCGTGCGGAAGTGACGATAGGGCCACCTTTCACACGACAGGGTGCGCAGGTAGTGAGGGACGTGGTTCGACTGCTCGGAGCATCCTGAGAGTTGTAGTATGGGATGTGTGCGTGTGTCAGCACCGTATGGCTGCGGGTGGGTAGCGGCCGTTGGGGGTGGGTGACGTTGCCGTGAGGCGCCGCAGCCAGCCGGGTTGAGCCTGGGAACGGCGGGGGGAGGGGGCAGGGGGGCTACTTCCCCTAGGATCGGCCCGCTTCCGTGTCGCTAGCTCTCTTCGCAGGGGAGCAGGTCGTGCTGATATAAAATTTCAACAGCCAAACCGAATTTTATTTCTGTATCTTTTTTTTTAAAGAAAGCAAGCAAACAGCGCTAGGTGGCCGGGGAGTCACCGCTCCACTCACGGCACACACCACGTACAAGTTCGGTAAAGTATATATACTGTTTTTAAGCCTACAAAGCATTTTCCAGTGTGCTTGTGTTAGTCCAAATCAGCAAATATCAATAAGCTGGGATCAGCAATTTCATAATCTTTCCAGGTGGTTGTTGGCTTCCGGTCCTGCTTGTAGTCTGGAGGGAGGCCCTTCACCAGTGTCTGCTAAATAATTTTAGTCTCGTACAAGTGCATCAAGCTTTTTGTTATACATAAGCATTTAGTCACTTTGTTGCAATATCCCTTAGCTTTACCACAGCTTCCTCTATTTTATTCTAAGCATTAGTCGTTTTTGCCACCTCATCTCTTGACTCTACTATACTTTTTTTTTTTTGTTCAATGCTTTATTTGGCTTTTCGGTCAGAAAGTTTCAAAACTGTTCTTTGTAGTTATCCCAGGGAACGTGTCCACTTTCGACACAACAGATACAAGCATTTGCTGATTCCATTGCCAATTGACACGAATCACAAAAACATTTTTCACAGTGCCCACGTGGGGTGGGGTAGCCGCAGGAACTAGTGGCCCCGACTGTTATTTCGCACAGTCCCAGACCTAAAGCTCTCGCCCACTGCCAAACATGGACTGTGTGTACCCCTTTTCCAAACACCATTCTTTCCTCCCGAAGATCCAATAACTACCTTTGATTCGGTTGCAAAATCCATTCCCCCTTCCCCCATCAAAAAAGAGTATAATTGGGGTCCAGATGAACTGCACCTCTGAGATCTCCCCAGACGTGGCCTGGTGAACTCCATTGGCTGGACACCGAAGGACTCCGGCGTACTACTTTTGGTAGCTATATACCCATTCTTTTTCCTCCCTCTTTTCCTTTATTTTCTCCCTTTTTCCCCGATTCCTCCCCAACACATTTTTGCTGTGGTTATTTCAATAAAGGTGCATTTGTTTTGATTATCACTGCAAACCCCCTTGTACCATGTCGGTTCTTTTGCACCCTGAGATCACCCCACGAACCATCACAAAACCCGTTTGTAAGGACGGATTGTGACACTACTTTATCCCCTAACCTGTTGCATATGCATAAAAGACATATGCATTAAACTGTCTTATAAATTTTATGAGCCTGTGCAGTTCTTCAGTCACGTAGTTGTAATGTGGTGTTTATAACCCAGATTCAGTTTTTCTGTCTGCTTCAGTCTCGAGGTCAGCGAGAGGCAGGGGGCGGGGGGGGCTTCTTATCTCTCTTCAGCTTGGATGGTTGCATTCCTTTCAAGTAGCCTTGCATCTCCTTTGTTCTCTCTGCAGGCCTTTTTGTGAGCACCCAAGGTAAAAGACTAAACAAAAAAATCCAAAATCTACTTAGTACAAATTTCTACGATAATAGATGTCTCTTAATGCTTTGCCATGTACATTTGATAAGGAGGTCAACACCGCTATTTGTTGTAGCATTCTCCAATTCCAAATTAGCACTATAAACTCACCCCAGCTAATATCAGTAAAACTACAATGGGGTGGCACAACATATTGAAAACCCCAGTTGCAGTTGGTGACCATCCAAAGATTACATCCCACCAATTATGATCTGCATCTTGTTTTATTTTTTGCAGAATTCTGCTTTTTTCTTTTGCATTATGATGGACTGTAATTAGAGTATTTTCTCTGCTTTTCTGGATCTTCTTCAAAGTCTCAATTAGGTCTTGGTGTTTAATTAATTGTCTTACTAATGTAAGGTCCATTCCAATAGGAGTAGGTGATAGCCTGTGATACATTGTGTAATTGTTTCTGATCAGCTGGTGGGATTTCACTGGTGCCAAATATGAAAAATCACACCTGATAATCTTAACAAAATTACAAATACAAAAACTAGAATGATTTTTACTAGGTAAAACTACACTGTTGTTATCGATTTCTACAAAAGTACAAGCAGTCCTTAAGCATACACAACTTTTACCAGTGTATACAAACACAGTTTTCTGATTAGTGACTGGATGAATCTTGAAGTGGCAAATACTTTGTTCAGTGTCAAGACACACATCTTGAGCATCAATAGTGTTGCTTTCACAGATGAATCCTAGTTGTTCCCGGGTAACACAAGATTCTAAGTTTACTGTTTGCCACTTCTTATTCATCTTTCGTGCCCACACTCTATGTTCCGAAGGATAAATCACCATTTTCTCATGGTTTAATCCTAGTGCAACAATGGGGTGAATAACATAAACGGTGGCATTATGTAGAGTAAGTACAAAGGCAGTGGCTACATTAGAAGCAGAATCGTAGGTAAAATTTACCATAGTCCACCAAGATTGGAACTTTCTTTCAAAATTAATCACATTATCCCAAACAATATTTCGGATCTCAACTGGAAAATCACCTTCACCCTCTTCCCATATGATCAAGGCTGCTGTTGCTTGCATCCATAACTGTGCTTGTATACAACTGAAAGCTAAAGACACGTTATCTTGAACTATACTAAGTGCCTCTACTATCAACTTGTGGTCTTGGTCCCCATCCTTTTCTCATTTTGGTAGCACTTTTGAAATTTGCCACTGACTAGTTCCTAATGCCAATAAAGACGACTGCAGGGGCTGTTTTAGTTTTGTTAGATCACTTGTTGCAGTGGCCAGCTTGTTCATTAATATTTCTGAGTAAATTCTGTTTAAAACTCCCAATCCTGTCTATAATATCTCAGTTAAATCCCTTCTTATTCTGTTCCTGAGGGGTATTTGTAACCTCATTGTCCAGCCCTCAAAGGATGTCCTCAGGTGTCAGGATCGGCGGAAGAATTGCAGCACGCAATATGTGTGAACAACAAATCTCAAAGTTTATTGATAGCTCACACATATTTATATTGGTGTTAATGAAGCTTATACATATTGCAAAGCTGAGCTCATTATTGGTTAAAACACACATGAATCAACCACACTTACTTCTATGCTCTAATGATTATTTTGTTTCTATGTTTACATTCCTGTGGCTATTCTACCTAGGCTATCTTCATTTTTCTGGCAAAAGATTTTCTCCCCTATCTTCATGTTGCAGCAAAGGTCACCATGACCCTTGTCAGTGATTGGACACTGACTACTTAATCCCCAGCTTGTTTCTCCTAACCTTATCCAACGGTATCACATCAAAGTGGCCTTTCTCAGCTAGCCAATTATCCACAAAGCTCTCCACACTCAGGAAAGAGGAACAGGATGGTTGGATTTCTGATATGTTGATTTGTATCAGTAATTTGACATGTTTGAGAGACCACTCTGGATTAAACAACAGTTGTTGACCCATATTCTTTATTATATACGGGCCTATTTCATAGACCTTAGTTTCAAGTTTGGTTTGGGTTTGAGTTGCTTGAGTACTGGTGTGAGTTGTATAAGGTTCTGTTGTTGTAAGAGATCTTAATCTATTTTTAATCTCATCTATTTTAAATTTGAATGAGAGCCCAGTAATATTATGAGCCCAGAGACAGGTCACCTCTACAGGCTGTATTAATGTGAAATTATACCAACAGCCTGATTTACTTGGGCCATTATAAACCTCTTGGTTTATGTATGGATGTAGGAAAAGCTGAAACACTAATTTGATTTGCTCTCTTATGGTCCCATTGATCATCTGGCATCCTACCCTGATTTCTTTTCCTTTGACCCCTTGAAGTGTTCACAGTCTCCATTCTTGCTACTCCTGCTTCCCATATACCTGACTCCCGTGCATTACCACAGTTGATAGGTTTAAATCTCTTACATCAGAATGTTTTCTCATGGATCTAGTGTACCAAATAAAAGCTTGGAACCAAGGCTATTCAACATTGTTTTGGATAGAGGTACCTTCTAATTCTAAGACTTCAATTGCAATTACACACAGAACAATTCTGCAAATGAAATTACTCCTGGCCGCAATATACTCATTTTGCCCAAGTAAGTTTTAGTTTCAGTTCATTGTCTCCCGGCGTCACTTTCCAAGGGGCTTCTGGGGACTTCTTCACTCGAGAGTAGTGGATCCAGGCAGTCTGCTCCTTGATCTTAATCGTGGTGAAAATGGTGAGAAGCACCTGGAATGGCCCTTCCCACTGTGGTTCCAAAGTCTTTTCTGTAAGAAACTTAGCATATACATAATCTCCAGGTTGTATGTTATATACTGGTCCATCTAGCTCCCTGCTCCGAGTTCCAGCCACATGTTTTTCAATTTTACTTAAAGCCACCATGTATGTGGCCAATGTCACCTCTCTGATGTGTGTAGACATCCCCTTTTGTATACCATATGGTCTTCCATAAAGCATTTTAAAGGGACTCAACCTTTCTTTGGCTCTAGGTTTAGTTTGAATTCACAACAATGCCAGTGGAAGAGCTTGGGGCCAATTTGTTGCTTAATCAAATGGTTCATTTTTTCCACCTGGCCACTCGATTGGGGGTGGTATGGAGTTTGAAGTTCTCAATCCATGCCTAGATGCCTTCTAATTTGTTGCACTATTTTGGAAATGAAATGTGATCCTCTATCTGAGGACATCATGGCTGGAACTCCGAAGCATGGTATTATTTCTTGTAATAATACCCTGGTTACCTCCCGAGCCTTGGTAGTCCTGGTGGGGAATGCTTCTGGCCACCCTGAAAATGTATCTGTCAATACTAATAAATACCAATACCCCCCTTTCCTTGGGAGTTCTGAAAAGTCAATTTACCACTGCTGTCCCAGTCCATGGCCCTTCCCAATCTGACCAAGTTTTGGCGTGGGGGTATTCTTGGGGTTAGTCTGGAGGCAAAGATCACACTGTTGTGTCACTTGAGTAATAGTGGCATATAAATTCCTGGTAACGATTCTTTCAATCAGATAGGTGTTCAGGGCATCAACTCCCCAGTGTACTTTCTGGTGCTTCTCCCTTATTAGTGACCACAACAAATGGAAAGGGATTACTAGCTTCTTGTTAATAGTAGCCCAGCCCTGTTTGTCATATATCCCTTCTTGATCTTGGATTAACTTTCTGTTTTTATTCTGGCTTACCTTCAAGGGTCATCTGGAATTAGGGCTCCCTCAGTGGAAATCTCACCTTTTGCTGTTTCTTTTGCCTCTCTGTCTGCCAGACCATTTCCTTCCTTCAATTCCAAGCTCACTTTCTGGTATGCCTTGATATGCATTCTCAGGTAGCTGGACAGCTTCTAACAGTTTTATTCTTTCTTGTGCATCCAAATTGCTCCATGTGCATGTGCAACCTCAAATGCACACCTTGAGTTTGCCAGTTCTCTTTTGTGCAGAGGTGTTTGTTGATAGCAGTCTAGACTCTGTTACCTCTCTGCAAGTGGTGACAGCATACCTAACATGTTTCTTTCCGCTGATGACATAACTACTCCCATCGGTGAACCAGGTCTCTGCATTATCAAAGGGGGTATCCTTCAAATCCAGACGGTTGGATTAGGTGGCCTTGATAGCTTCCAGGCAATTATGAATCACTGGTTCTCCTGTATCCCAGTGAGAAAAGAAGTTGGGTTCACAAAATTAGTAACTATAATCTCTACATCATCTTGTTCTACCATTATGGCTTGGTACTTCAGGAACCTTTGTGGGGAAAGCCAGTGTCCGCCTTTTACTTCCAGCACTGCAGACACTGTATGGGACCCTAGCAGAGTCATCTTCTGGCCTAGGGTGAACTTGCGTCCTTCATTTTGGTCTTGCCTTAGAGTCCTTTGCCTAGCATTGATCTCATAACCCAGATAGGTGATTGTTGGATTCACTGTCTGAACCTTTTTCTGAGGTACTCTATACCCTTGTAAACCCAAAAAAAGTTCAGGAGGCTTACCGTCTAATCCACACATGCCTCTTAGGTTCAGGTAGTTATCAGGACGTTGTCTGTAACTGCAGCAGCTGTCCTTCCTCTGATGGAGCTTCCCAGGACTATAGATCTCTTGCAGGTTGTTCTCTGAATATCTTGGGGCTATTGTTAAACTTTGGGGCAATACCATCTATGTGAGCTGAGTCTTACGCCCACTCTTGGGATTCTCCCATTCGAAAGCAAAAATCTTCTGTCTGGCTTCAATGGACAGGGAGGCAAAAGAAGGCATCCTTCAAATCTAAAACGTTAAACCAGGTTAGTTCAGGTGTCAAACATGTTAGCAATGTGCATGGATTTGCCACCACTGGTTGCAGATCAGGCTTTTACTGTCTGACCCTAACTGGTTGTTTTCCTTAACTTGCACAGGAGGTGCGTTCTTTGCCCTCCCTGGTATGTTAGAGGTCCATACCGCAGAAAACACCCGATCCATTAATTTCATCCTTATTTTCAATTTTGATCTCACTAATTGTCAAAATTAAGCTTAGTATGTCTACATATTGTTGATCCTTTACCTCCAAAATAATCTCCCCATCTTTAAATGTGATCTTTGCTTCCAGCTGCTCCAACAAATCCCTACCCCACACTGCCTTTGGAGAGTTGGGCAGATACAAAAACCTATGAATATTTTGATGTTTTGCAAAGTATGCTTTTTCAGATTGGCTAGTTGCCTCCTTACCATAACATAATCATCTGTTATAGGCATTGAGACTTTATTTAACACTGAGTATGTTGCCCCTGTGTCTACTAAAAATTCCATTTTCTTAGTCCCCATTTTTCTACTCCATCCCAACTCTTTGTCTTAATTCAAAAATCTTGAGGTATAAAAAATAGGCTGAGCACACTCAGCTTTAATTACTTCTGCTGGGTTTCTTAAATTACTTGAAACTCTCTTGTCTAATAATTCAAACACCCTATTACTTCTTTGCTTCTTGTGACCGGTTGCTACTAAAATCCTTATAGCTCTCTGAGTAGCCTATGTTTCTTTAGAATAACACAAATGGCAAAGTGCCTGTCTTGGTCTCCTCCACCTAAACTCTGCTTTACAAAATCTCAGTCTTCTCCAGTTATCTTCCCGCACAATCCAGTTTTCAATTAAAGCATTGTTTCCACTGACACTCACTTTGCTGCCTTGCAAAAGGCTGTCCCTGTTACAGTAAAAACTCTGATATGCCCCCAAACACAGACCCACCCCCCATCTCAAATTCACGAGAGTCAACTATAGCAAGATGTCTCTATTACAGTTCTAAAAGAGCAACTTTGCAAGCTCCACAAGGAGAAGGATCACAAAGGCACTGTGTTACAGCATCTGTCCCTTGCCTCCCAAGTCTCGCAGGCAAAGCATCAGTTAAAACCCAAACATAAAGTGCTGATGAGAGACTGGTTATACTCAAACACCAGGTCTCACAGGGAATACCGTTCCCTGCACCTAGAAAGTTCACACACACAAGCTCACCAGGAAAGGGTGTTCTGGTTTGAAAGCAAAACCAGTGAGAGACTCCAAGTCAGAAATACAATTTATTAAGAAAAGGAGAAAAAAAACCCCACCAAAATACATGCAATAATACAAAAGAAAAACCACTGACAAAGTCAGAATACAACCTGACACCCTGCTAGTTAGGGTGGTGGTAGCAGTCCAGATGAAATTGTCTTGTTGAAGTGGTGATCCTATAGAAAAGATCTGGTAGCTCTTGTCCTCTGGAAACCAGTGGGTAAGGGCAGCTTGCTCTGTCCCAAACCCCAGATTATATCCAGGTGGGGATGCTTAGCTCCCCCCCCCCGGGCGGAGCATCTCACAATGGGCTGATATCATTCTATGAGTCATGCGGTGGGTCCTTGATTGCCCATTAAACAGAAATGGCTCTTGGAGGGAGTTATCTCTGAGTCATGTGGCAAGGCATTGATGGGTCCATTAACAGGAGATAAGGAAAAACAATGCACCTCCTGGTTTCAACAGCTCTTGAAGATGGGGATAGAATACATCTTTATATTGTAACCTAGGACAAGTCATTAAGGAGGTTAAGATTGGAGGCAGCCTGGGCTGTTGTGACGATGCCCTGTTTGAGTTTGTGGTCTTGAGGAATGGGACCCTGGCAAAGAGCAAAGTCAGGACCCTGAACTTTGGAAGAGTCTCCTTCCAGATGTTTATGAGTTAGTGAATGAGATCCCCTGGGAAACTGTCCTTAGGGACAGAGGAGCTGACTAGAACTGGCAACTCTTTAAGGACACTTTTCCTAGACTGCAAGAGCTCTCCATCCTGGTGTGTAAGAAATCAGGCAAGGTAGGCAGGAAATCAGCATGGCTGAGCAAAGACCTGCTCCTCAAACTGAGGAGTAAGAAGGAGATAAACAGCCAGTGGAAGCAGGAACATGTGTCCTGGGAAGAGTACAGGAAAGCAGTCTGCATTTGTAGGGATGGGATCAGGAAAGCTAAGGCATGGATGAAATGGGACTTGGCAAAGGATGTGAAAAATAAGAAAGGATTCTATAAGTGTTAGGAATGAGAGGAGAGATGTGAGGAAACAGCAAAGCCTGGGAAAATTCCTGGGAAGCATGGAAGAACTTCGATAACACACTATCTGAGAACAGGAAAGGCGTCCTGTTTCTTCGAAAGCCTGCAAACCTTGAGAAAATGAACAAACTGTCAGGCTGACGGATTTATTACAAACCCGCAAATGGGTTGCGTGCAAAGGACTGAACAAAGATTCTCATACTAAGTGTATAAGTACTGTCTTAACTCTGCAATAAACAGATTCATTTTGCTCTCTGCTTGTGAGTCTTGCATTCATACGCCACAAATGTCTCCTGATTCTACAGGGCCTTCATTACTACTGATGTGATCCAGTCCAGTGGCATACCCTGACCAAATTAAGCGTGTGTGTGTTCAGCTGATCTCAAAGGAGCTCCTCTCATTGCTAGCTATAGAACAGGTTAGCTTTTTGCGAACGGTTGGGCAGCATTTTTATAATGGGGCAAGGCGCAACAAAATTCCAAAAACTGCATAAAGACTGTCTATTGTGCATCACCAGGGGACAGAGTTATAAACTCCAACCCCAAAGCCTCATCCAATTACTTATATGGGTCAAACTTCTTTGTCCCTGGTATCCATCAGATGGTTCCTGTGATCTTACTCACTGGCAAAAGGTCGGTGAAAGTTTACAAACCCGACAAATTTCTCATCACAATGTCCACCCTGATGACATTAGTACTTTGCGTGTGGTATACTCAGCTTTGCAACAATTTAAGGAAGCAGGTCGCGTCCTTGCAGATGCTCCACCTGCATTGCTGTCAGATTCTGATATTTTTATTAATGAAACATCACCTGAGGCTAACGATCCAGAGAAAAAGAATCCGTTTGATCCGGGTCCTATTGAACCTGGACAAAAAACAGATCTATATCCTCCTTTAGCCCCAGTATGTGCTATGGCAGCAGCTGCTCCCAGCACAGAAGAAATACTACAAACAGCGTGCAAAAAGGCTGCAGTAAATATTTCACAAATTTGACCACCTTCTTATACCTTGCCTCATTCCTCTAGTGACTATGATGATGAAAGAATACCACCTATAGGACCTGAGCCAGAAAGGTTTATACAAAGATGCTGGAGGTGAGCACTGGAGGAGGGTGATATTGAATTTTTTCAAGCAATGCCTGTTGTATATCATAATCAAAACCCACATTACAAACAATTGTCATATGAGATGGTAAAGGAATTGAGGAGATCGGTGAAAGAAAATGGTTTGCATTCCTCCTTTACTATGAATTTATTGGAGGCAATTGCAGAAGGACATACTATGTTACCAGTGGATTGGAAATCTCTTTTAAAGACAATTTTGACAGGAGGACAATACTCTGTCTGGTGGATGGAATTTGTAGATTTGGCTCAGACTCAGGCATTGAATAATGGTAATCAGTGACCATCCATTAATATCACTGTGTCACAGCTCTCTGGCACAGATGCATTTGCTACTGCTCAGGCTCAGTTAAGACTTTCCCCCCAAGCGTGGGATCAGTCTACTGTTATTGCCGTGAGGGCACTACAAAAGATACCTGATAAAAAAAAAGTTGGAGTCTGGTTTTGCTGCTGTGAGGCAGGGGCCTCATGAACCATATATTACCTTTATTGATTGATTACAATCTACTGTTAGATGGCAAATTGATATGCAGGAAGCAGCTTATGCTGTCTTAAAATCTCTTGCTTATGAAAATGCTAACAGTGACTGTAAAAAAGCCCTGGATCCAATTCATAATCATGCTGATGTGGAACTTTCTCATTATATCAAAATGTGCTGATATTGGCTCGGGACAATTCAAAGCAGAACTGATTGCTGCTGCAATAGCCCAGCAGCTGGAAGTGGCCAGAACCCGACAGGATATGATTTTGCAGTTGCACATCTCCCTATCGCTGCAGCAGAATTAGAGAATCTTTTCAGGGATTCACTGTCATTTCAAATTGCTCTTGCAGACTTTAATGGACAATTTTTTCACACAATGCCTCAACATACCCTGCTACAATCCTTCAAGGAACTCCACTTTCAATAATGACGACTGCAAGCGAAAACTCCAATCCTTGATGCAAAAACTATTTTCACTGAGAGATCAGCAAAGACACAAAAAGCTGTCACCCTGTGGAGAAATTATAAGGGACAGTGGGAACATTTGATAACCTTTCAACCTGGATCTACCCAGGTAGTAGAACTGGCAGCTGTGGTAGAAGCATTTCACCTTTTTTCACAGGAACTTATCAGCATTGTTTGTGATTCTCCTTATGTTACAGGAATTGTCGAGAGAATTGAGCACTCATTCCTGAGGGAATTCTCTAACAAAGATCTTTTTGCATTATTAACCACTCTGTACAACTTTTTACTTCACAGGTCTCATGAATATTACATTCTGCACCCTAGGTCACACACCACTCTGCCTGGACCTATAGTGGAAGGTAATGCAAGGGCGGATACCCTCACCATGACAGTCACTATACCACAAAAGTTAGGGCAGGCAAAACTTTCTCATGATTTTTACCATCAAAATGCCTGAGCACTGGCAAAACAATTTGCTCTGACTTTGCCACAAGCACAGGATGTAGTGAATACTTGCTCACAATGTCAGCAGACTCTTTCTTTGCCACAAACATTAGGTACAAACCCACGAGGATTGAAACCTAATGACATTTGGCAAACAGATATAACACACATTGAGGTTTGGGACTTTTAAATATGTCCATGTTTCTATTGATACCTTTTCAGGATTCATAGTAGCAACAACACACAAGGGTGAGAAATCAAGAGATGCCACCCAACATTGGCTCCGTACCTTCAGCACAATGGGAGTGTCCCAACAGATAATGGACCCGCAGATACATCTCATAAAACACAAGAATTCTTCCACTCTTGGGGTATCAAACACGTCACAGGTATTGCCCATTTCCCAACAGGGCAAGCTATAGTCAAAAGGGCACATTACATGTTGGAAAGCATGCTACAAAAACAAAAGAGGGGAAATCCAATAAGCATGCTCCCTCAAGAGCAGCTTGACAAAGCAATGTGTATTTTAAGTTGTTTTAACCTCTCCAGTAGAGATGACTTAACTGTAGTAAACCCCATAAGTTTGGGAAAAGCACCATGGAGAATATGAACAATAGGAATGCTAAAACAGCAAAAGAAAATTCCTGTTTCCCTGTCCTCCACCCTTAACCTATCTCTGTAACCCTATAAAGCAATGTCATGTTAACCCCTTACCATTGGTCAAGCTTGGATCCTTTCCAACCCTATAAAAGAAGCATACTGTACCCCATTAGTTGAGAAAGAAGAAGAGCAGAGACCCTTCACGAACCTCCCCAAATAAAGCCATCTCTGTGGAACAGCCTGCACCTTCTCCTTCTCCTCTCTCTCCATCTGCTGCAGCCTCAAGCCTGGGGCACCACTACCTAGCAAGCAAAGCTGAAATCCTGAGAGCTTGCTAATCACTATAGAGCTGAAAATCACCATGCTTGCTAGATGGTAGCCCCGCGGCGTTGGCATGAGCGAGCTAGCTTCGGGCACCCGGTCCCTACCCAGGGACTGAGCTCCTGAGCCCTATTGCTCTGCTTTATGATAAGGCCAATCAGAGGCTTTATTACTTAACCACACATAAAAGGCTCTTGGGTCAGACTGCTGATGGAAGAAGGAGTTTACCCAGAAGTTACATACAAGGATGTACATAGTGGTCAGTGGAAAGGTCCAGTTCTACTGTTAGCTTGGAGGAGAGGTTATGGATGTGTTTCGTTACCTGCAGGACCATATTGGCTCCCAGCGAGATACATCAAACCCAGCCAAGGACGACAACAATGAACCTTGTTGTCTTTCTTCTGCTGTACTGTCATCAAATGGTGGAAGGGAGAATCTACTGGGCCCACATCATTCAACATCCACTGTTTCAGCCTCTGACTTGGTGGGATCCAGACCCACCCCTCACCAACAATGTGAATGGAATGGGTAGGAGGAACTTGGCTTCCTCCCCTGGATTGGGATATTGTAGATACATATAGAACTAACACTACTTTTGTTACTGATCTACTGCCTATATGCTTAACATGGAATCAAACAAGTACCTTTTTACCTTGTGCTAACTTTTCTATGCAATTACATTTAATATATGTACACTCAGACAATGCAAGAAAATTAACTGCTATTACATTGCCAGTTATTCTGTCTACCACCAACAAATCTGTGGATGCCTCTCCACCCAATTTCCTGAACTGTTACTTTACACCTATCTCCAATATACAGCATTTGGAATAGACATCACGTATAGGACAACAGCCACAACAACAATTCTTCCAGTATGGGAGGGTAAGTGATTGGGGACCACATGGTATCTTTAAAGAAAGTGGGACCAATACAACCATTCTCCCATCCCAAAAGGCAAACCACAGTATTGTTTGGCATGATGGTGGAATGGCTGGATCATAAATTCAATATTATTTAGGTAATAATCAGTCCCGTGTGCACAAACAGTTGTGGAAAATGTTGTTACCTGCTTTTGGCAATAAGACGTACCAAGTAAAATTAGATAAGAATGCTACAATTGCTACTTTAACACTGCAAGAACAATTACTAATAACTTGTACTTCACACCCATATGTTTTTGCTTTAGCTAATGATTTTTCGTTAGATTATAGAAGTGGTTTGTATTTTTTATCTGCTGATTCTTTTGTTTTCAAATCAGGCATAACCTATGGAGACATGCATGACTATTCTGTCCTTCTTCCATTTAAAAGAAGATCTGAACTTTGGGTACCTGTAAACTGTACTCAGGCCTGGGAAGGACAAGATGGTCTCTCACAAGTGACTTGAATAGTCCAAGAGGAAATCCAAATGAGTAAAAAACTGTTGCAATAGATAGCACTGCCAGCAGACTCCAACTCCCCACAGACTGACTGCAGGCTTTTCCTAGCACTCTTACTCCAGCAGGCTCCAACAGCAGCCCCTCACAGCAGGACCAATAAAAAAACCAAAAACCTTTATACCGTCTCTGTGTGTACCTCTTCTTTGCACCTTCTCTGAATGTCCTCTCTTGACTAGCTAACCTACTGTTTATAACACCCATCCTCATTGGACATAGCTGTGTCCCATTAAGGGCAAGGCTGTTCCTCCTCTTTGGTAATTAGCACAGCTGTGACTCATCAGGGGTGAGGTTGCTTGCAATTCCTTCTCCTTCAAAAAACAAGTTCACAAATTTCTGTGTTGGTTAATCTTTGCTATTGTTTCTGCCGTAATAATATTAACCACAGCCTCTGTGGCTGTCGTTGCCCTTACTCATTCCATTCAAACTGCCCATACTGTGGAACAGGCTTTAACTAATATCACAAAAGAATTACAAACATTGATAAAGAAATAATTGCTAGATTAGATGCCTTGGAAATTGCTCTTATGGGTAGGCAAGAGAGTTGAGGCCAAAAAATTGTCTATCCCTGCACTGTGATTGGGAACAAATTCATAATTCCTTGTGTGTCACACCCTTTCCATGGAATAACACGGAACAGAATTGGGAGGTGGTTAAAAACCACCTCCAAGGGGCCTTTGATAAATCCTTACAACAAAATATACAGTCACTTCATGCTCAAGTAAAGGATCAACTCAGAACTTTACAAACTGCAGGAACAAAAGGTGTTGACAGATCTGAAAAATGGTCTGTCTTGGCTAAATCTGAAAAATTGGTTCTCTGGGATAAATTTACAAGTCTGGGTTTTCATTGGACTGAGTTGTCTGGCAATGATATTCTTTTTAATCTTCTGTCTTGTCCTTTTTAACATAATCAGAGCTATTAGAAGCATGCAAAAACAAGTCATGGTTACCTTAGCCTTATCTATGACCCAAATTAAAATAAAGGGGGGAGATGTGAGGAAACAGCAAAGCCTGGCACTGCAGAAAATTCAGAAAATTCCTGGGAAGCACGGAAGAATTTTGATAATACATTATCTGAGAACAGGGAAGGTGTCCTGTTTCTTCGAAAGCCTGCAAACCTTGACAAAGCAAACAAACTGTCAGGCTGACGGATTTATTACAGGCCTGCCACCGGGTTGCGTGCAAAGGACTGAACAAAGATTCTCATACTAAGTGTATAAGTACTGTCTTAACTCTGCAATAAACAGATTCATTTTGCTCTCTGCTTGTGAGTCTCGCATTCATACGCCACAGGAGAGCTTGGGCAAGTCCTGCCTTTGACTCAGATTTCTGACAGTAGCTCTGTTTGAGGCGGCCTGTGCCCCAGATTGCTCTCGCTCGCAAGTTCTTAATAATGGCCAATTAGGTCTATTATAAATGAATTATTTATTGAATAGACACAAAATTAACAGATGGAAGACTTTAAATAGACTACTTACTACACAGGATAAAACAAAAAGAACTACTAGTAGATAAAAATACAGTGCACAATAAAGGTACCTATATTACAGCTAGCAAAGAAATAGTATAGATTAGGATTCAGTGTAACTTACCACTGAATTCATGATGGAATACACATAGAATTCTTTCACTCAGTTCTCAAGAATGTATCCATGGAATTTGCATCCAAATTCCGGGGAAAAGTCCTACATGTTTTCAGGGTGTGTGTAGGAAGCTTCTGCCTCCGTGAAAGTTTGTGTACCTTTTATAGTTTGTAGTGTCTCTCAGTCAAGAATTCAGCTTATCTCTCCACATCTTGTTCTCAAGCCCAGTTGTTTGTTGGGAATTCTACCCCTGGTACCAGAGATGAGGGGGAGAATGTCCAGAGCTATCGCACCAGCTGATGGACAGAGCAGATAAGCTCTTTTGTGGTAGGGGGGATGTCCTGCCACAATAAGCACATAGGCCAGAAAAGAAAGGCCAAGGAGAGTGTACACCACCACCACCACCAGCCCCAATAAACAAGAAAGGAGAACTTGTATTAATAGATATGGAGAAGGCTGAGGTCCTCAATGACTTCTTTGCCTCAGTCTTCGCTGGCAGTCAGGCTCACATCCCTGAACCTCTAGGTGGGGGTTGGCGGAACAAAATCTCTCACACACTAAGCAAAGAGCAGGTGAGACCACTTGATGAAACTGAATAGCCACAAGTCTATGGGACCCAATGAGATGCATCCCAGGGTCCTGAGGTAACTGGCTGATGTTGTTGCCAAGCCATTCTCCATCATATTTGAAAAGTCATGGCAGTCAGGTAAAGTCCCCAGTGACTGGAAAAAGGGAAACATCACTCCTGTTGTTAAAAAGGGGAGAAAGGAAGATTTGGGGAACTATAGACTGGTGAGCCTCATTTCTGTGTCTGGGAAGATAATGGAACAGATCCTCCTGGAAGCAATGTTAAGGAACATACAAGACAAGGAGGTGATCTGAGACAGCCAGCATGGCTTCACTAAGGGCAAGTCATGCCTGACCAATCTGGTGGCCTTCTATGATGGAGTGACTGCAATGGTTGACAAGGGTACACCAACTGACGTCATCTACCTATAATTCTGTAAGGTGATTGATATGGTCTTACATGACATCTGTTGTAATAGATCAGCCAGGACTCCATTTTCTCATGCAAAAAAGCCAAATCTTTATTGTATAGTATAGTAGAGGAAATGTATTGTACTTGAATATCTGTATATAGGCTTTGCCCTGGGAGGTCCTGGTTGTCCTTGATGGGCTGCAGCTGTGGCCAATGAAGATAACTGGGATAAAAAGGGGGTGGGTTAGCCAGTCAGGGAGAGCCTTGAAGGAGGCCTGAACTGAGAGAGAGCAATATGCAGAAGAAGGAGTCTGTGCTGTGAAGATCTGCAGCTATAAGAACACACCAAGGAGGTATGGGACTCTAGAAATAGAACAACAACAGTTTAGGGTGTATTTTATAGGATTATCAGAAGGCACTGCATCAGATCTAATTGGTTAACAATACAATCACACTTAGTTTATTGGTCGGTATATGGTATTTTGCATAGCTGTCAAACTTTATTTTTAGTTAGCTTACATACTTTTTCTACTGATTCTCAGGGAACAGATCTTTTGCTAATACAGGTGCAACCTGTTTTTCACACAGGAATAGTTTGTTATTAACTGACTTTCATTCCCAAGATTGTTTCACATGGGAACTTGAAAGCTATTGCTAGCTGCTTATCTGTACTTAGAAGAAGTAACAGGCCCAAGCTCTGACTCCACAAGGCTCCCTTTTATAATCTCTTTACCTGTCTGCAACAGACATCCTTATTTCTAAATTAAATACACATCAATTTTAAGGGTGAGCTATCCAGTGAATAAGGAATTGGTTGACTGGATGTAGCCAGAGTTCTGGTCAATGGCTCTATATCCAGATGGAGGCTGGTGATGAGTGGTGTCCCTCAGGCCTCTGTCTTGGGACCAGCACTCCTTAATATCCTTAGGTCCTGGTTTGATAAGGAAGTGAGGTTTTTGGGAGGTTGTGGTCAAACCAATCAGTGCTCAGATTTGAATATTGGCACCTGGTGTGGCCACTGAAGACATGGATACGCCTCTGAGAACACAGGGGGTTAAAAGGAGAGAACTCCCAGGGGAACTCTTGGTTCCAGTAGGTTGGAGGTTGATCTCCCCTGCCCAGCCACAGGCTGGGTGGGGGAGGGGAAACCATGTGGCCAGGGCTGAGGTAGGTCGGGCCTTGGACAGAGAAGGGGGATGAAGGCCCCTGCAGGATGGAAGTGTGGAGGAACACTGAGAGGCATCAGGCAGCCCCCCCCCCCCCCCCCCGCTTTCGGTAAAGAGAGAGGGAGAGAGAACCTGTGCCTGTGCTACCTTGAAATTTGATATCATGTGCTGGCAGCACAGCCGGCCAAGAAGGAGAAGGGGGGAGTTCTGGGCCAGCAGAGCCCGAGATTTTAACCCTTTCCTGGGACAACGAAAACTTTACAAAACACTAGTCCTCCTTAATTTGAACAAGAAGAGACATGAAATAGAAGGTGTGACAGTGGTCACAGGGGTTCTTGAATGAGGGGAGAGATGAGAATGTTGACTCCATGTTCAGAAGGCTTGATTATTTTATGATATATATATTGCATTATAACTATACTAAAAAGAAATAGAAGAAAAGGTTTCCTCAGAAGCTAGCTAAGAATAGAAAACAAAAGAATGACAACAAAAGGCAGCTCTCTTGGACTCTGAGATAGCTCTGTCTTGATTGGCCATTAATTATAAACATTCAAGATGGCCCAATCAAAAATCCACCTGTTGCATTCCACGGCAGCAGATAACCATTGTTTACATCTTGTTTCTGAAGCCCCAGCTTCTCGGAAGGGAGAAAAATCCCAGAAAAGATTTTTCACAAAAGATGTCTGTAACAAGAAGGAAATGGGTGAGTGTGCTGAAGGTCTGAGCAAATTAAGGATGTCAGAAGAAGATGGAGAAGAATCCTAGGTGAGAGGAGATGATGGAGTGGCCTTTGGGTGGACTTTTCTTGTGTAGCCATGGACATAACCTTTTTTTTTTTCCTGTAACACAGAGACTGCATTTGGGGAGAGGCGATGTCTTGGAGCCAAGAGAATGCAGTGATGTTATGTGAAGGAGTGGCATGAACAGAGACGATGGGTGAGGAGGGTGTGGTGGTGCCCTCTGTCTTCAGTGAAGAAGAAGATCTCTGTTCTTGAAACCCCTCGGCCCCAGGGGGGGAACTGGTGTCCCAAAAGTGAGAGACTGTTGCTTTTTTGGAACTGGACAAAGCATCCTTAAAAGGGGAACCCTAGAAGCAGCTCTGGTCCATGCGCAGTGGTGAGAGCACTGGACATGGAAGGAAGAGGTCACGAGGGCAAATGTTCTTCAGGCAGTGCCACGTGTGATGAGGAAACACAAGAGTTTTCAACTGTGTTTCCTTGGGAAGCCTATGGTACAAGAGGGACTCCTCTCTCCTTGATGAACTAAGAGTTGATTATCTGAGGAGTGGTGATGAACTGGGAGTTGATCATCTAAAGGGGTGGTAACTGGATTGAGAATATAAGGTTTTATTTCGAGCTGTGGTGGAAATTGGGGGGGGAGAAGGAGGAATGTTTTGGAAAGTTTTCATTCTGAGTTATGAGTGTGTTCCTTTTTACATATAGTTGTAGGTTAATAAAGTTTTTTTCCTTGAGCCTCCTTTGCTCTCTTTCTGGTCACATCTCACAGCAGCCACGGGGGAGAATATATTTTCATGGGGGCACTGGCATTGCACCAGCGTCAAACCATGACACCTTATCAATGACATGGATAGTGAGATTGAGTGCACCCTCAGCAAGTTTGCAAATGGCACTAAACTGAGCAGTGCAGTTGACACAACAGGATAGGATGCCATCGAGGGGACCTGGACAAACATGAGAAGTGGGCCCGTGGGAACTTCATGAAGTTCAACAAGTGCAGGTGCAAGGTCCTGCACCTGAGTTGGGGCAGTCACAGACATGAGTAGAGACTGGGAGATTAATTCATTGAGAGCAGGCCTATGGAGAAGGACTTGAAAGGTGGATGAAAAGCTGGGCATGAGCCAGTAGTTTGCTTGCAGCCCAGAATACTAACTGCATCCTGGCCTACATCAAAAGAAGCATGGCCAGCCGGTCGAGGGAGGTGATTCTCCACCTCTACTCTGCCCTAGTGAGACCCCACCTGGTGTACTGTGTCCAGGTCTGGAATCCACAGCACAAAAAAGATGTGGACCTGTTAGAGTGGGTCCAGAGGAAGGCCACAAGGATGATTGGAGGGCTGGAACACCTCTCCTATGAAGACAGGCTGAAAGAGTTGGGGTTGTTCACCCTGAATAGAAGGCTACAGGAAGACCTCATTGCAGCCTTCCAGTACTTATAGGCAGCTTATAAAAAAGGACAGTGACTTTTTACACAGGCAGATAGTGGTAGGACAAGGGCAAATGGGTTCAATAAATTCTTTACTGTGAGGGCGATGAGGCACTGGAACAGGTTGCCCAGAGAAGTTGTGGATGCCCTGTCCCTGGAAGCGTTCAAGGCCAAGTTGCATGAGACCCTGAGCAACAAGTTTTAGTGGGTGGCATGCCTGCCTATGGTGGAGGGGTTGGAACTACATGATCTTTAAGGTCCCTTCCAACTCAAGCCATTCCATGATTCAATGATCATAGAATTTATTCCAAATACATAGATATGGTATATTAATCCCAATATTTCCGGGTGGGACATGCCTGGCCTCGTCTGACCCTTGCTGCTGGGCCAAAGGCAGCAGCTGTGGTGTTTCACCTCAGAGATACCTTTGGCTGGCTGGATGCTGCAGCTAGGCACTCGGAACAAATCCAGGCATAGTAGAAACTTAGTTTACCTCTTGTCCTAGGGTGACGTTATGATGCTTGTATCCCCATTCATGTGTTCTGTTAAGGTTGGATATTATGTTCTGTACCTTTAAGACCGGCTCTGAAGCGGGAAAGTTTTGTTTTGGTTTTCTTATCAGCCTGGCGGGACACAGAGACTGCAGCTTTGGCTTTTGCTGCTTTTGCTTTTTGCTTTTTCTCTCTCGCTCTTGCTCGCTTTGCTTCTGCTTGCTTTTGCTCTTTAGCTAATTCAGCTAAACTGTCCAATTTCTTCCTGGACGGTTTCTCCTTTCCTTTTTCTGACCACTTTGAACCTGCTCCGGACTGGGACCTGAGAAACACCAAGATCCTGCACCTTCTGGCCTGCAGCAGCAGCCCCAGCGCCGGAGGGACTGAGACCAGAGTGACCACCCCCAGAGAGAGACTTTCTGAATTTGTCATCTTGTTTCAGAGTGGTGTCATCCGGTATTGTTCATTTTGTGTGCTGGGGGTGCTGTGCTTGTTAAATAAACAGGTTCTTTCCACTCCTCTCCGAGAAATCCTTCCCGAACCGGCTGGGGGGAGGGGCTGTGTGGGTTTGCTAACTGGAGGAGCCCTAATTTGGAAATTCTCCTCCAAATTTGCCCTAAACCTCGACACCTCTGGTGGAAAAGGTTCAGGCGACGGTGAAGAGAAACAGGAGAGGATTCTATCGTAGAGTTTTAATCCAGAGTTTTATTCTAGGATGATAGACCTCTGAATCTTGTAACAGCTCCCAACAGAATACCGACCGCATGGTCCTGTCTCCTTTTAAGCCCCGGGGACAGAGGGAGGGGAAGGGACAGGTGAGGCACCAACCAGGTGGGAGGAGGGGAAGGCTCAAGGGATAAAGACACTTGGACAGGCCAATGAGCCCGGACCTGAGGGGCATCTTTTGAACTTCTGCCAACCACACCACGACCCTGCTGGAATGTTAAGATTGATGGACAGCTCTCAGGAGGAGGGCAAAGGGGGAGGGGAAAGGAGAGGTTGGCACACCTGGGGGGTTGGGATAGGTGAAACAGGAAATGGCATCACACTGCAACACATAGATATTTTTTATCCAGAAGCATACTTCTCTAGCCTCTATGTTTTGTGTGAATGGCACGATCATTATATCCTTACTGCCTTTTTACATATTTTGTAGCTATCCTGTTTTGCTATTCTGTTTCTGGAAGCTTCTCAAATATCTGGCACATAGACATTTTATCTAAAAATTAAGATTCAACCACTTTGGGAATAATTGTGTATCCTTTAACATTAAACCATTAAAATGTAATAATTTTATTTTCTGTGTTTGGGAATGTCAAACAATATATACTATATTCTCTAAATTTCTATCAAGTGTATTAATTTAGTATAGTACTTGGATGTTTGATGGTTTTCCATTAGACTGACTAGTTTTTTGACTTCATCAAGATTCATACCCGTCTCTAATGTTCATAAAGCTAGATTATAAGTTGACAGTCTGAAATACCTTTAGGTAGTAATCTGTCACACTGAATATACTACAGAGGCACAATAAAGTAAAAAGCTCTGAAGCACAAGGTGCTAACTGCAATGCAAACTGCTTAGAAGAATGAACACTAAATGAGATTGTGAGCTTTTACCTCAGGGTCAATGTGACCTAAAGACCCAACTTAAGTCAGCTCTCACTGTCTGAGAACACCCCATACCAATGACAAAGCAAGAAAAGATTTACCCTTCAATAAAACCAGACATATAACCTGGGAAAAAACTGCAATTGACCAGAAGCCAGGATAACCCCACCACCACCTGCATGGGACATTGGTTTAGAACAGTGAAGATGAAGACACCACTGACCATACACCCACACCACTTGCATGGGATATGTACATACAGATTACATGAGCAATAGTAACTGATTAGCCTACCCCTTGAGTAATTTGATTTGTCTACGCAACTGTATTGTAACATATAAAACCCCTGGTTTCCTTTTTATTGGGGTCCTCCATGCATTAACTTTGAGAGGAGTCCCTACTCAAGAGGTGTCCACTGATGCACAGCCAGTTGCTATGGAGGGAGAGCTCAATGGAGCCTAATGATTGCAGATATTTATAGCGTAAAGTGATTGGCTCGTAGTCAGGTTTTCTGCTGTGTTCAGGCAGTTTCTGCCACATATCAGCCCAGTCTCCATCCAAATGTTTTTTGTGGTTTTGGTGCTGGGTTCCCACTGATAGCCTTGCACAATAGGATTAACTCTGGTTAGGCCTATTCATTGAGCACCTGCCTCGTCCAAAGTTTATCTACTTCAAACAGGACAAGTGACTCCATTACCCTATGACTGTCACGGCTGGTTCTATCACCAAATTACCGAAAACGGTTGAAGAAGACTCAACACCAATTTAGTGTTGAAGAGAGCATAATTAACTCAGGTGCCCGGAGTGGCATGGGGGATAACTCCTCCTAACATTCCCCCTGATTTCTACAAGTGTGTTGCTAATATACAGTCACTACATGCATTTTATAATTTGCCCATTACCATAAAACCCTCCCCATGTTCCCCAAGTTCCAAATCTCAGTCCTTGTTTTGGCTGTAGCTGCATTCCTGATCCTGATGTCTCCTCTGTCTTCCAACACCCTTGCTTGGATATAAGTTTCTGCATGCCTTGTTTTTCTGCTAATGGTTCACAGACATAGTGTCTTCCCTACTAAAAGTACACAGTCACAGAAGAAATTGAATTAAAATTTTGGTATTGTTCTGGTTTGAAAGCAAAACCAGTGAGACACTCCAAGTCAGAAATACAATTTATTGGGAAAAAGGAAAAGAAAACCAAAATACAGGCAATAATACAAAAGAAAAACCACTAACAAACTCAGAATACAACCTGACACCCTGTTTGTCAGGGTGTTGGTAGCAGTCCAGTTGGATTGGTGGCTGCAGTCCTCCTGGAGTGGCAAATGTGGTTCTGTTGGAGCAGTGATCCTGTAGAAAGGGTGTAGTCTTCCTTTGAAGATCCAGTGGAAAAGACAGCCATTCCTCTGGGAATCCAGTGGAAAGACTGTTTTGTCCCAAATCCCAGATTATATCCAGGTGGGGATGCTTAGCTCCTCCCCCCTGGGTGGAGCATCTCACAATGGGCTGTTATCTTTCTGAGTCATGTGGTGGGTCCATTAGACAGAAATGGCTCCTGAAGGGAGTTATCTCTGAGTCATGTGGCAAGGCATTGATGGGCCCATTAACAGGAGATAAGGAAGAAACAATGCCCCTCCTGGTTTCAGCAGCTCTTGAGGATAGGAATAGAATATATCTTAATATTGTAACTTAGGACAGGCATCAGTTCCAATCAGCTTAACAATGTCCCCACCACAGGCCAAAGCTGACCCAGATAAGTTTGTGGTGCCTCTATGGAAACACTTTTTAAAAAACCAATAAGTATCATGGGAAAAAAGAAACAAGGCCAGAGCAGTAGGGGCAAGTCCATGCTGGAGCAGGTGCATTCCTGAAGGGACTGCAGCCTGAGGAGGAACCCATGCCGCAGCAGAGGAAATGAGTAGAAGGAAAGAGCAGTGGAAGATAAGGGTGAGGAACAAGGAGTGGCAGAAAGAAGCCCCTATGTCTCAATCCCAACCTCCTGCACCATCTGTGGCCTCACTGTAAAGGGACTGAGTGTAGGATGTACCAATAATAAGGAGAGTAAAGACTATGAAGGGGGGAAAAGAAGCGTCTGGCCTGATATTGAGCCTAGGAAAGTGTTTTCCTTAAATGTTTGTCTTCTTTTTTGTTCCCCAATACCCAAATAAGGAATTAATTTTTAAAAATTAAATTAAATACCTTAAGTCAAGTCTGTTTTGCCCACAATAGCCAAAAGACAGACATAGAGGAAAATCACTGCTTCAGTTTCTATTGGGCAGAGTAGAAAGGTTGATCTTACTTCTGACACTGATGAAGGGATTTTTGGTTTACAGTTACAGAAATCAAGTAATGGTCAAAGGGAGGGTCTCCTCTACATATCATGCAACTGATTCTACATGGAATAAGTGGGTCTCACTGATTATACAACAGGCTTGAGTAGGAAACCTCAACTCTAAGAATCCTGTAAGTGTTTGTGGACTGGCCAGAAGATCAAAACTTCAGAATGTCACCTGAGGAAGTGAGACAGAGTAGAAATTTTCCAGAGTAGAAATCCATCTTGATTTAGGTGAAATGTACATCTTTGAGTTAAGTCTGTAGTTTGAAAACATAGCTGTTTAGTCTGACTGCCTGTTCTCGTAAAAAGCCTAGGCTCAGAGAAACTGCTTCAGCCAAAGGACAGAGATAAGGGGGGAGGAGACAGAGAGACAGAGACTTCTGTGAGAGCAGGTCAACCTGACCTAGGAATTCTTTCTGATAAAGAAGAATTAGCAGCAAATGTCACGCGAAATTTGGAAAAATGAATATGTATGAACCTATTGTGAAATTGCATGCATATGTATTTGAGAGGGGGATAAAAAAGGATATGAAGTTCCCAGAGGTACACGTCTTTTAAGGAGACTAATCTTCACATGCGTCCGGTGTCCAGCACTGTAATGAACATACCAGATTTACAACTTTCACAAAGTTGTGGAGTTTTGTTTGCCTCCGCAAAAGAGAGGTGACCCATGGTGAAGAGGCCTTGTGTCATTGCAACAGGTCCCCGGCCAGGTAATAAGTGACATAGACTCTCAAGACATTTACAGAAGGCTGATTTCACTTTATTAAGAAACCTGTGCTTTTTAATACCCTAGTTCACTACAGGTGGACCTAATTGGTCCTTTAATTAAAACACCATCACTATTGGCTACTTAAGAAACTGCCCTTTGGTAAACAAATCTCCATAACACATTCCTTATGTTCACAACACCAGGTGCAGCAAGTTTAGAATTGTTTATCATTCTGTTCTCTGATCTTCTCACGGCCTTTCCCAGAACAATACCTGGGAAAGTTGTCTGTTGCGCTCTGTGACCAGAGAGCTGCTGCCATAGCCCTGCTGTATAATAAATTACCAGAAAATGAAAAGCAGTATACCCTGTTTACAAATGAATCCTGTCATATTGTGGGAAAGCATCAGAGGTGGAAAGTTGTTGTGTGGAGACCCGCACAACAAATTACAGAAACTATTGAAGGAAAAGGTGAATTGAACCAGTTTGCAGAAATGAAAACCATCCAGCTGGCTTTAGATATTGCTGAATGAGATAAATGGCCAGTATTTTATACAAATACATGGATAGTGGTCAATGCTCTGTGGGGGTGGCTACAGCAATAGAAGGACTGGTAGTGCAGAGGTAAACTGATCTGGGCTGTTGAACTGTGTCAAGATATTGCTGCCAAGGTAGAGAACCTGGTTGTAAAAGCATGTGATATAGATGCTCACATATCGCAGAGTTGTGCCAATGAAGAACATCAACACAATGGGCAAGTAGAATAGTATCCTGGTTTAAAGGATAACAAGACAAACAAACAATAACTGTAGCAGGTGCAGGGCCTGCAAGGCCTCCCTGGCAGTCAGCAGCCTAAGATAGGAAATGCCTAGTCATGATGACTGGACCAAAGAAACCCCTCTTCCACCCTGAGACCCTTGCTTATCTCTCTGTAAGACTACAGGTCATATTCGCCTTGACCCTTACTATTGGAGAATTTCCAAAACTCCTAAACCCTATATAAACACCCTCCTCTGCCCAGCTCAGCAGAAGAGCTGTCACTGAGACCCTTTGCAGAAGATACCAATAGAGACATCTCTGTGGAACCTCATACAGCGCTTCTCCTCTCTCTCCCTGCATCTGCCACCTAGCAGGCCAAGAGCTGAAAATCACTAATGAGCTGAGAATCACTAAAGAGCTGATCTCACTTAAGAGCTGAGCTTGCTAAGATTGTCTGCGTCCCTGGAGCCTGCCTGAGTGGCCCAGACAGGTTGTGCTTAACTGGACTTCTCTGTCTGGGACACCCACGGCAGCCATTTTCAGGGAGACCCTGAAAACCCCGGAGCCGCCTCAAACAGCAATGGCAGCAACAACAAACAAAACCACAAACCCAATCACAGTCTTCTCTTGGCTGTCAAGCACCTTCCCCTTTGGTGTAGTTATAGTTACAGTCAGCAGGGGTGCTGTTGGTGCCCCGGGTGGGCAGGGCAGGTGCGATGATTCTCCCACGGCTGCAGGGGGTGCTGTAGCACAAGCTCAGTTTCCTTGCTACACGTGGGTAATGGCAGCTCAGCCAGCGGGAGAGAGAGAGAAGGGGATTTCCTTTGCAAACTCACAGGGGGCAGCTGGTGTCAGTGCCACTTGGGAAGCTGAATGGACTGCAGCAGGAAACCTCAGAGCAGCAGGCTGGAACAGCAGAGGTGGGCACACCCAGGGAGACAAACAAAGTGTAGCAAATACTCCAGGGCCGTGCCAGAAGCTGCATGATTTCTGGGTGTTGGGTTAAAGTGTAGCAAGAAACACTTGTGAGAAACGATGCTCACTTTTAAAATGTCAAAGGTTTATTAAACCGTAACAAAAATACAACAGAAGACTGAATAAGGAAAAATTACAGTGCTGGGAGCATGGAACTAAACCGCCATGTGCTCGTCAACAAAATGGATGCTCCGCCTTTTATACCTCTAGCCCCTCCCAAGGTCTTGTCAGTCAACTCCTTCTTCACTGTCCAGTGGTGGAGATCACTTTCTTACATCTTGATTGGAGGTCATGTGTTACCACAGTAACAAGCCGACCCTCCCCAAATCCCCCAACTACCAAGGCCATCCTGCGACAACAATACAAGGGGGAGGGGAAAGAGGACATATTAGAGTAACATAACTATACATCTAGAAAACTTCTCTTATCGTATACATAATATTCACCCCTTAATTGTGAGAGCCAACCATCTCATTACTCATCTATAACACCCTGAAGCAGCTGCAGAAAACTGAAGGGCTGGGCAGGGAAATCGTTCCCCTGGATATCTGACCGGTGATGGCTGGTCCTGGGGTCGGGCCGCACAGAGGGAGCAGCCCTGGCAGGGGACGGTGGGCTCCCAGCACAGCACACACTGGATCTGGGCTCCCAAGCAAGCAGAGGAGCAGAAAAACAAGCCGGCATGCCCCAGTCACAGTGCCAAAGGAAAAGATAAAAAAGAAACAGGCAAAACCCACAAAGCAACAGTATCTCATCAGAGGCATGGCGCTGCGTGGCCACATGAGATGATCGTCCCACCAGAAGAAAGCAGCAGCTCCCCACTCCCAACCCTCACAGGGTCCACGTGCTGGCCCTCACCCATCACGATACTCCTGAAGCCAGGGGAGGGGTTTGAGGTGTGGGAGGTGTGTGTTACCATTCCAGACACAAAACAAAAACAACCAAAAAAAAGGATATGGGATTAAAAACCATCCCCAAGACAAATAGGCTGGTAGAATTGAAGTGGCTCTGGTGGATCTGGAATTGGAACATAAAGGGTGATATAAAATTTTGATAGTCAAACTGAATTTTATTTCTATATATTTTATTTTAAAGAAAGCAAGCAAGCAGAGCTGGGTGGTCAGGGAGTCACTGCTCCACTCACGGCACACACCACGTACAAGTTCGGTAAAGTATATATACTGTTTTTAAGCCTACAAAGCATTTTCCAATGTGCTTGGTTAGTCCAAATCAGCAAATATCAATAAGCTGGGATCAGCAATTTCATAATATTTACAGGTGGTTGTTGGCTTCCTGTCCTTCTTGTGGTTGTCTGGAGGGAGGCCCTTCACCAGTGTCTGCTACATGATTTTGTCAAGTGCATCAAGCTTTTTATTATACATAAGCATTTAGTTGCTTTTTTACAATCCCCTTAGCTTTACCACAACTTCCTCTATTTTATTCTAAGCATCAGTCATCTTGCTACCTCATCTCTTTACTTTACTATACTTCTATTTTGATGCTTTATTTGGCTATAGAAAGTTTCAAAACCGTTTTTTGTAGCTATCCCAAGGAATACATCCATTTTCGACACAGCAGATACAAGCATTTACTGATTCCATTGCCAATTGACACAAATCACAAAAACATTTTTCACAAGGGTAAACTATTTATAGTGTGATGGCCCCATATGGTGGGTTGACTTTGACTGGATGCCAGGTGTACACCAAAGCCATTATATCACTCCTGTCTTCAGTGGGGCAGGAAAGAGAAAATATAAAAAGATTTGTGGGTTGAGATAAGGACAGGGAGAGATCACTCAACAATTACCATCACAGGCAAAACAGACTCAACTTGGGGAAATTAAATCTATTTATTTGCAGAGACTGAGAGAGATGGATCATGCTGTATGCAAGCAAAGCCAGTTTTATCACACTAATTACCAGTATTTATAGTTCTCTAAGTATGGCACAAAATTTTCCACTCAGACCCTCTTGCCCGTTCCCTTAACAACATGATATTTTCTCTTATCAAGTCCATGTTAACATCCTCTTGCACCAGTGGCATCCTTGTTAACATACACTTGCACCAGAGCGGTCAGATGTAGTGTCTTCACTTCTTGTTCTTGCCTTGAGTTTATTTCTCCCACGGCTTCCACTGTACCAGGGCCAGGAGGTCTACGGTGCTACCCAGCTCAGCTTCTGTAGCTGTCTGATCTTCCACATTTATTGACAATCAGTAATAGAGTAGGATAATGTGAAATAAAATAAAATTTAAAGAACATGTTCCCCCACTCCTCCCTCCTAACTGTGTGTCGTGGTTTGACACTTGCCAAACACCAGGCACCCACGAAAGTTGCTCACTCATCCTCCCTGCCACAGCTGAGCAGAGGAGAGAGAAAAAAAGTTAATGAAGGCTTCATGAGTGGAGATAAGGACCAGGGGAAAACACTCCAAGGGCAAAACAGGCTCAGCTTAGAGGTACAAAGTGAATTTATTACTAACAAAATCAGAGGATGATAATAAGAAGTAAAATAAGCCCTTAAAAGCACCGTTTTCCCCCAACCCCTCCCTCCTTCCCGCCAACAGTGCAGGGAGAGAGGGTGTAGGGGTTTTGGTCAGTTCATCACCTGAGATCTGCTGCTCAGGGAGAGGAATCCTTCCCCTCTGTGTTGGTTTTGCACGGCCTGGTTTTTAGTAGTGGGGGAGGGGCGGGGGGGGTACAGAGGTGACTTCTCTGAGAAGCCGCTAGAAGAGTCCATGTCTGGCTGAGCCAATCGCTGATGGTTCTGAAGATGGACATGCTGCTGGCCAGGGCTGGGCCAATTAGAGAGACTGGTAACACCACTGTGATGGCATATTTAAGAAAATCAAAACAAAGGGGGCACAGTTTTTCTTCTAGTCAGAGAAGAGGAAGAGGTGAGAACATGTGAGGGAAAGCAACATGGTGAAACCAAGGTCAGTAAAGAAGAAGGGGGAGGACATGGTCCAGGTGCCAGAGCTGCGATTTTTCTGCAGGCCGTGGTGAAGACTATGGTGAAACAGGTTGTCCCCCTGCAGCCCATGAAGGTCCACAGGGGATGCAGAGATCCACCCACAGCCTGTGGGGGAGGTGCTCATGCTGGAGCAGGTGGATGCCTGAAGGAGGCTGTGATCCAGTGGAAGACCCGGCAGAGAGAGAGGGCCCTTGCTTCCAGGCTAGAGCAGCCTGTCCTTGAAGGACTGCACCCCATGGAAGAGAGACCAATGTCGCGTCAGTTTGTGGAGGACTATTTGCCTGTGGGGGGAGTTCATGTTGCAGCAGGTGTGGTAGGACTTCTGCTCGTGAGAGTGGACCTACGCTGGAGAAGCTCACAGAAATCTGTCTCCCGTGGGAAGGGACCCCACAGTGTCACAGGGGAAGGACTCCTCTCCCGTGGCAGCAGAAGATCATCTCAGGTGATAAACTGACCAAAACCCCCATGCCCTGTCTCCTTGTGCTGTCAGTGGGAAGGAGGGAGGGGTTGGGGGAAGACAAGGTGTTTCTAAGGGCTTATTTTCCTTCTCATTATCCTCCTCTGATTTTGTTAATAGTGAATTCACTTTGCAACTTAAGCTGAGCCTGTTTTGCCCTTAAAGTGATTTCTCCCGGTCCTTAACTCATGAACACTTTAATGTTTTTCTTTCTCCTCTACCCAGCTGTGGCAGGGGAGGGGAAGCGAATGACTCTTGTGGGTGCCTGGCATTTGGCCAGTGTCAAGCCACGACACTCTGCTATGCCATGGGGTCCCTCCCATGGGAGACAATTCTCCATGAACTTCTCCAGCGTGGCTCCAAATCTCATGAGCAGCAGTCCTCCTAAAACTGCTGCAATGTGAGACCCTCCCACGGGCAAAGAGTCCTCCCAAAACTGCTGTGGCATGGGTCACTCTTCCATGGGGTGCAGTCCTCCAAGGACAGGATACTCCATCCTGGAAGCAGGGGTCCCCTCTCTCCACTGGGTCTCCCTTCAGATCACAGCATCCTTCAGGCATCCACCTGCTCCAGCGTGAGCAACTCCCCCACAGGCTGTGGGTGGATCTCTGCATCCCCTGTGGACATCCTTGGGCTGCAGGGGGACAGCCTGCTTCACCATGGTCTTCACCATGGCCTGCAGAGGAATCTCACCTCTAGAACCTAGAGTACCTCCTCCCCCTCCTTTTTCACTGACCTTGGTGTCTCGATGTTCTTTCCCTCACATGTTCTCACCTCCTCCTCTTCTCTGGGTAGAAAAAACTGTGCCCTCTTTGTTTTGATTTTCTTCTTAAATATGTTATCACAGTGGCGTTACCAACCTCTCTAATTGGCCCAGCCCTGGCCAGCAGCATGTCCATCTTCAGAGCCATCAGCGATTGGCTCTGACAGACGTGGTGGAATCTTCTCGCAGCTTCTCAGAGAAGCTACCTCTGTGACCCCCTACTCTAGTAAACCCCATAGATTTAGGAAAAGCACCATGGAGAATATGAACAATAAGAATGCTGAAACAGCAAAAGAAAATTCCTGTTTTACTTTCCTCCACCCTTAACCAATCTCTGTAACCCTATAAAGCAATGTCATGTTAACCCCTTACTATTGGTCAAGCTTGGATCCTTTCCAACCCTATAAAAGAAGCATACTGTACCCCATTAGGGGAGAAAGAAGAAGAGCAGAGACCCTTCACGGACCTCCCCAAATAAAGCCATCTCCGTGGAACAGCCTGCGCCTTCTCCTTCTCCTCTCTCTCCGTCTGCTGCAGCCTCAAGCCCGGGACACCACTACCTAGCAAGCAAAGCTGAAATCCTGAGAGCTTGCAATCACTATAGAGCTGATAATCACCATGCTTGCTAGATGGTAGCCCCGCGGCGTTGGCATGAGCGAGCTAGCCTTGGGCACCCGGTCCCTACCCAGGGACTGAGCTCCTGAGCCCTATTGCTCTGCTTTATGATAAGGCCAAATCAGAGAGGCTTTATTACCCTACTATCAAAATCCAGGCCATGAAAAACCAACACACTATGCTGAATTTTATTCTTGATTCTCTACCTCCACCCCCCCAGCAGTGCAGGGGGATGCGGAAATGGAGCTTATGATCGGTTCATCACATGTTTCTGTTGCTGCTTCCTCCTTAGGGGGAGGACTCCTTTCAGGTTTCCCCATTCCCCTGCTCAAGCATGAGGTCTCTCCCACAGGCTACAGTTC